>NC_134234.1:307002032-307305062 GCF_965152275.1 Natator depressus
CCTGTCACAAAGGAGTGCTTTACAATTGGTATTTTTCTTCAGTAGTGCTGGTGTCTTGAATATATATATATAAATATCATATATATTTCTACTCTCCAGACATCACCTGCAATATAATTTTATGTTGCCTCCTAGAATCAGGATGGCCAGATGTTGAAACAATATAGATGGAAGATGTAATAATTGTAATCAATGTAATAATTCTTAATCTTTTTAGTGTTTTCCTGAATTAGTGCTGGCAAGAAAATCTCATTGCATCTTCAAAGCTGAATTTTAATCTGCTGCTTGTTTTATCTTCATGCATAAATATGTCCCAGGAGACAAAATGTGAATTCCTTTCTAGTTTATCTAGTGGGACTGGGCCTAAGTGAGAACTTCAAGGATTGATGCTGGGTCAGTGCTGGGAGCTTTGGCCAACCCAGTCTAGATTTTCCATCCTATGAGGGAGACCATTAACATTAGGTCCAAATATAGTGAGGTGCTAAGTAACTCAAATAACTACAGGTTATACGAAAGCTTATGCTCAAATAAATTTGTTAGTCTCTAAGGTGCCTCAAGTACTCCTTTTCTTTTTTCAAATAACTACAGTGGGAGTTGAGCACATCTCTCACCTTATAGGGATTGGTCCCTTAATTTGTAAACTCCTTGGGTAAGAGACCTGTTGTATTTTAAATATCTGTGAAGCACCATGCAAATCATCATCATCATCATCAAAGCTTATCACTCCAAACCTGCAGCCAAGATCTGGTGTTATCACTTGTCTCAAATAATTCCTCAGGAGTACAGGATGTTGATAGAGGACACTGCATCAGCCAGTGCTTAAATGTTTGTCTAGCCTCTCCACATTCATATTTGGGGTCATTACTCATACTGTCACCAATCTTAGCCACCCCAGCTTGATTCAGAGTATACCAGTGTTTTTGTTTGAGGTCAGTTCCTGAAGGGAGTTGTTCTGAAGGAACCAGGTTGTGACGGGTTGTCCCCCTTTAAGATGGCACCTGATGCGCTGAGTTATCACTGAGCCCACCTGCTCTGCTAGCACGGGCCCCCTTTTTATCTGTCTTGATGAGCCAGGATCTTAAGCCTCCTCTAGCACACACACAGGAAGGGCCACACCCAACTGCAGAATAACACAGACACTGAGGGTATGTCTACACTATGAAATTAGGTCGAATTTATAGAAGTCAGTTTTGTAGAAAGCGGTTTTATACAGTTGATTGTGTGTGTCCCCACACAAGTGTTCTAAGTGCATGTAGTCGGCGGAGTGTGTCCACAGTACCGAGGCAACCGTCAACTTCTGGAGCGTTGCACCGTGGGTGGCTATTCCACAGTTCCCGCAGTCTCCGCCGCCCATCTGAATTCTGGGTAGAAATCCCTGTGCCTGATGGGGCTAAAACATTGTCGCGGGTGGTTCTGGGTACATATCGTCAGGCCCCCGTTCCCTGCCTCCCTCCGTGAAAGCAGGGGCAGACAATCGTTTTGCACCTTTTTTCTTGAGTTACCTGTGCAGACGCCATATCACGGCAAGCATGGAGCCCACTCAGCAAACCGTCACCGTATGTCTCCTGGGTGCTGGCAGACGTGGTACTGCATTGGTACACAGCAGCAGTTAATTGCCTTTTGGCAGCAGACAGTGAAGTATGACTGGTGATTGTCATCAACGTAGTCCTGGGTGCTCTTTTAACCGGGCACCTGGGCAAACATGGGAGTGACTCAACCAGGTCATTTCCCTTTTAAGTTTCATCTCGTAGCGATTCAGTCCTATCGGCAGTGCACTGTCTTTTAACCTCCAGCCAGCAGAAGATGATGGCTAGTCGTCATACTGCACCGTCTTCTGCCGAGCACCCAGGTGTTGACGGTGGCTAGCAGTCGTACTGCACAGTCTGCTGCCAGCAAGATGTATAAAGATAGATGAAGTGGCTCAAAACAAAAAATAGACCAGATTTGTTTTGTATTCATTTTCTCCTCCTTCCCTCTGTGAAATCAACGGCCTGCCAAACCCAGTTTTGAGTTCTATCCTTGAGGTTTTGAGTTCTATCCTTGAGGGGGCCATTCAGTTTCTCGCAAAGCCACCCCCTTTGTTGATTTTAATTCCCTGTAAGCCAACCCTGTAAGCCATATCTTCAGTTGCCCCTCCCTCCATCAGGGCAACGGCAGACAACCGTTCCGCGCCTTTTTTCTGTGCAGACGCCATACCACGGCAAGCATGGAGCCCGCTCAGATCACTTTGGCAATTAGGAGCACATTAAACACCTCGCACATTATCCAGCAGTATATGCAGCACCAGAACCTGGCAAAGCGATACCGGGCGAGTAGGCAACGTCAGCGCGGTAAAGTGAGTGATGAGGACATGGACACAGACTTCTCTCAAACCAGGGGTCCTGGCAATGTGGGCATCATGGTGCTAATGGGGCAGGTTCATGCGGTGGAACGCCAATTCTGGGCTCGGGAAACAAGCACAGACTGGTGGGACGGCATAGTGTTGCATGTCTGGGACAATTCCCAGTGGTTGCGAAACTTTTCAATGTGTAAGGGCACTTTTATGGAACTTTGTGACTTGCTTTCCCCTGCCCTGAGGTGCAAGAATACCAAGATGAGAGCAGCCTTCACAGTTGAGAAGCAAGTGGCGATAGCCCTGTGGAAGCTTGCAATGCCAGACAGCTACCGGTCAGTTGGGAATCAATTTGGAGTGGGCAAATCTACTGTGGGGGCTGTTGAGATGCAAGTAGCCCATGCAATCAAAGATCTGCTGATATCGAGGGTAGTGACGCTGGGAAATGTGCAGGTCATAGTGGATGTCTTTGCTGCAATGGGATTCCCTAACTGTGGTGGGGCCATAGACGGAACCATATGCCTATCTTGGCACCGGAGCACCAAGCCGGCGAGTACATAAACCGCAAGGGGTACTTTTCAGTGCTGCAAGCACTGGTGGATCACAAGGGACATTTCACCAACATCAACACGGGATGGCCAGGAAAGGTACATGACGCTCGCATCTTCAGGAACTCTGGTCTGTTTCAAAAGCTGCAAGAAGGGACTTTATTCCCAGACCAGAAAATAACCGTTGGGGACGTTGAAATGCCTATATGTATCCTTGGGGACCCAGCCTACCCCTTAATGCCATGGTTCATGAAGCCGTACACAGGCAGCCTGGACAGTAGTCAGGAGCTGTTCAACTACAGGCTGAGCAAGTGCAGAATGGTGGTAGAATGTGCATTTGGATGTTTAAAAGCACGCTGGCGCAGTTTACTGACTTGATTAGACCTCAGCGAAACCAGTATTCCCACTGTTATTACTGGTTGCTGTGCGCTCCACAATATCTGTGAGAGTAAGGGGGAGACGTTTATGGTGCGGTGGGAGGTTGAGGCAAATCGCCCGGCTGGTGGTTACGCGCAGCCAGACACCAGGGCGGTTAGACGAGCACAGGAGGGCACGGTGTGCATCAGAGAAGCTTTGAAAACTGGTTTCATGACTGGACAGGCTACGGTGTGAAAGTTCTGTTTGTTTCTCCTTGATGAAACCCACCGCCCCTTGGTTCACTCTACTTCCCTGTAAGCTAACCACCCTCCCCTCCTCCCTTCGATCACCGCTTGCAGAGGCAATAAAGTCATTGTTGCTTCACATTCATGCATTCTTTATTCATTCATCACACAAATAGGGGGATAGCTACCAAGGTAGCCCGGGAGGGGTGGTGGAGGAGAGAAGCACCAGGAGGGGTGGTGGAGGAGGGAAGGACAAGGCCACACAGCACTTTAAAAGTTTAAAACTTTAAAACTTATTGAATGCCAGCCTTCTGTTGCTTGGGCAATCCTCTGGGATGGAGTGGCTGGGTGTCCGGAGGCCCCCCCACCGTGTTCTTGGGCATCTGGGTGAGGAGGCTATGGAACTTGGGGAGGAGGGCGGTTGGTTACAGAGGGGCTGTAGCGGCGGTCTGTGCTCCTGCTGCCTTTCCTGCAGCTCAACCATACGCTGGAGCATATTGGTTTGATCCTCCAGCAGCCTCAGCATTGAATCATAGTATCATAGAATCATAGAATATCAGGGTTGGAAGGGACCTCAGGAGGTCATCTAGTCCAACGCCCTGCTCAAAGCAGGACCAATCCCCAATTAAATCATCCCAGCCAGGGCTTTGACAAGCCTGACCTTAAAAACTTCTAAGGAAGGAGATTCTACCACCTCCCTAGGTAACGCATTCCAGTGTTTCACCACCCACCTAATGAAAAAGTTTTTCCTAATATCCAACCTAAACCTCCCCCACTGCAACTTGAGACCATTACTCCTTGTCCTGTCCTCTTCTACCACTGAGAATAGTCTAGAACCATCGTCTCTGGAACCACCTCTCAGGTAGTTGAAAGCAGCTATCAAATCCCCCCTCATTCTTCTCTTCTGCAGACTAAACAATCCCAGTTCCCTCAGCCTCTCCTCATAAGTCATGTGTTCCAGACCCCTAATCATTTTTGTTACCCTTCGCTGGACTCTCTCCAATTTAGCCACATCCTTCGTGTAGTGTGGGGCCCAAAACTGGACACAGTACTCCAGATGAGGCCTCACCAATGTTGAATAGAGGGGAACGATCACGTCCCTCGATCTGCTCGCTATGCCCCTACTTATACATCCCAAAATGCCATTGGCCTTCTTGGCAACAAGGGCACACTGCTGACTCATATCCAGCTTCTCGTCCACTGTCACCCCTAGGTCCTTTTCCGCAGAACTGCTGCCTAGCCATTCGGTCCCTAGTCTATAGCTGTTCATTGGGTTCTTCCGTCCTAAGTGCAGGACCCTGCACTTATCCTTATTGAACCTCATCAGATTTCTTTTGGCCCAATCCTCCAATTTGTCTAGGTCCCTCTGTATCCTATCCCTGCCCTCCAGCGTATCTACCACTCCTCCCAGTTTAGTATCACCCGCAAATTTGCTAAGAGTGCAATCCACACCATCCTCCAGATCATTTATGAAGATATTGAACAAAACTGGCCCCAGGACCGACCCCTGGGGCACTCCACTTGACAGCGGCTGCCAACTAGACATGGAGCCATTGATCACTACCCGTTGAGCCCGACAATCTAGCCAACTTTCTACCCACCTTATAGTGCATTCATCCAGCCCACACTTCTTTAACTTGCTGACAAGAATAGTGTGGGAGACTGTGTCAAAAGCTTTGCTAAAGTCAAGAAACAATACATCCACTGCTTTCCCTTCATCCTGCCTCCTCTCATCATGCTGCCACCACATTTGAGCTTCAGCCCTCTCTTCAGCCCGCCACTTACTCTCTTCAGCCTGCCACTTACTCTCTTCAGCCCGCCACCTCTCCTCTCGGTCATTTTGTGCTTTCCTGCACTCTGACATTGTCTGCCTCCATGCAGTCGTCTGTGCTATGTCAGTGCGGGAGGATACCATGAGCTCAGAGAACATTTCATCACGAGTGCATTTTTTTCGCCTTCTAATCTTCACTAGCCTCTGGGAAGGAGAAGATCCTGTGATCATTGAAACACATGCAGCTGGTGGAGAAAAAAAAAAGAGGCAGTGGTATTTAAAAAGACACATGAACAATGGCTGCACTCTTTCACGGTAAACCTTGCTGTTAACATTACTTACACAGCACATGTGCTTTCGTTCCAAGGTTGCATTTTGCCTCCCCCCACCACGTGGCTAGCCCCTCACCCGCCCCAGCTAACAGCGGGGAACATTTCTGTTCAGCCACAGGCAAACAGCCCAGCAGGAACGGGCACCTCTGCATGTCCCCTTAAGAAACGCACCCTATTTCAACCAGGTGACCATGAATGATATCACTCTCCTGAGGATAACACAGAGAGATAAAGAACAGATGTTGTTTGAATGCCAGCAAACATACACTGCAATGCTTTGTTGTACAATGATTCCCGAGTACGTGCTACTGGCCTGGTGTGGTAAAGTGTCCTACCATGGTGGGTGGAATAAGGCTGCCCTCCCCAGAAACCTTTTGCAAAGGCTTTGGGAGTACATCCAGGAGAGCCGCAAATGCCAGGGCAAATTAATCATTAAACATGCTTGCTTTTAAACCATGTATAGTATTTTAAAAGGTACACTCACCAGAGATCCCTTCTCCGCCTGGCGGGTCCGGGCGGCAGCCTTGGGGGGGTCCGGGGGGGACTGCCTCCAAGTCCAGGATGAGAAACAGTTCCTGGCTGTCGGGAAAACCGGTTTCTCCGCTTGCTTGCTGTGAGCTATCTACAACTTCATCATCATCATCTTCCTCGACCCCAAAACCTGCTTCTGTGTTGCCTCCATCTCCATTGAAGGAGTCAAACAACACGGCTGGGGTCGTGGTGGCTGAACCCCCTAAAATGGCATGCAGCTCATCATAGAAGCGGCATGTTTGGGGCTCTGACCTGGAGTGGCCGTTTGCCTCTCTGGTTTTCTGGTAGGCTTGCCTCAGCTCCTTAAGTTTCACGCGGCATTGCTTCAGGTCCCTGTTATGGCCTCTGTCCTTCATGCCCTGGGAGATTTTGACAAATGTTTTGGCATTTCGAAAACTGGAACGGAGTTCTGATAGCACGGATTCCTCTCCCCATACAGCGATCAGATCCCATACCTCCCGTTCGGTCCATGCTGGAGCTCTTTTGTGATTCTGGGATTCCATCATGGTCACCTCTGCTGATGAGCTCTGGCCAGCGTGGCAAGCTGCAGGTGACCATGCAAACAGGAAATTGAAATTCAAAAGTTTGCGGGACTTTTCCTGTCTACCTGGCCAGTGCATCTAAGTTGAGAGTGCTGTCCAGAGCGGTCACAATAGAGCACTCTGGGATAGCTCCCGGAGGCCAATACCGTCTAATTGCATCCACAGTACCCCAAATTCGACCCGGCAAGGCTGATTTAAGCCCTAATCCACTTGTCAGAGGTGGATTAAGGAAATCGATTTTAAGAGCCCTTTAAGTCGAAAAAAAGGGCTTCATCGTGTGGATGGGTGCAGGTTTACATCGATTTAATGCTGCTAAATTCGACCTAAACTCCTAGTGTAGACCAGGGCTTAGATCAGCTCTGGGAAGACTCAGCTTAAGAGACTTGCCCTAGCACTCAGGTGTCCACCTCCTTGGACTGCAGACCCAAAGGTATATTATGAAATCTGCTTCCTTCCTCAAGGTGGAAGGTATGCACAGCCTCTCCCCCCCACACACACACATTATGAATTGCACAAATTGGGTTATATTATAAACAAGAAATAAGTTTATTAACTATAAAAGGTAGATTTTTAAGTGGTTAAAGAGATAGTAAACAGAACAAAGCATATTATTAAGAAAATAAAACAAAACACAGAAACTAAGCTTGATTCACTAAAGAAACAGGTTAAAAAATGTAGTTTCTTAATCTAAATGTTAAATTAGGCAGGATTCAGAGTTTCTGTAGCTCAAAATTCCAGTTATTTCTTTTTAGAGACTGGACCCCTGTCTCAGTCTGGACTCACCCCTGCCTTTCCCTTCAGGTTAGTTCCTTTGTCCCTTCAGGTTCTTTCAGCAGTCCTTCTTGGGTCGGACTTAAGGCTGTTTGCCTTCCTCCCCACCCTTAAATAGGATTTACATAAGGCAGGAATCCTTTGTTTCCCAAACTTGAAACACACACACCCCTTCCCTTTTAGTGGAAAGTTAAAAGAAGTCCGAGATAATGTTTACTATCAGGTGACAAGACCACCTGACCTAGTAGAGTGCTCCAGGAGGGAGAGAGATTAGTATCTTCACGATCTTGTTGTTCCTTCCTAATGGCCCATCAAATTTGATCGCCTGTTCTTTGGTGGGTGTCTTCCCAATACACACCTGGTTGTAATGGTTACATAGTCCATATTCCTAACTTTAGATACAGAAAGGATACATGTATACAAATTGGATAATCACATTCAGTAAATCATAACCTTACCAATGATATCTTGCATGAGCCATCTTGCATAAAGTACATCTCAGTTATGTCATATCCATATCATAAACATATTTTCATAAAGAATATGGAGTGTAATGTCACACAGGTTCTCTAAAGTCACCATCATTTCCCATCATTTTGTTACTCTGTCGTCTTCCACAGTGGAATTTTGAGTAAGGGATTTTCAGAGGCATATCTGTTTCTGGACTTCAGCCTCTTGGGTGGTAGAACATGTTCATGCAGTGAATGTCTTGGATCATGCATCTGTTTTTATCTCTTTGTAACAAGGTTCATGACTCACAGCTGTTGTGCCTCCTAATGACTCCTCTGGGGATTAGTTCCCCACTGGTTGGCCACTGCTTCCTGCAGTCACTCAGCCCGTTGTCTCAGTCTCACCATCCAGGATTCAGGGTAGTCTTCTTCTTTGTGACTCAGCCCTCTGGCCAAGTCACTTTATGTCTCCCCTTCCTGAGTCTGTCAATGTGTCTCTGGACAAGCAGTCCATCTGCTATTCCAGGCAGTCCTCCATTCTATTTCCAAGGCTGTGTCACTTCCCTAGTGGCTGGTAGGGGAACCCAGGCCCACTTTCTACTTCTGGTTTCCAGGCACCCTATGCTCCACAACTATGGTCTACTTACTCCCACATCTGGTCACTACTTCCTTGGGCTTTGCCCTACTTCCTCCTTATATTCTCCCGCACCTCTGGATTTACCACCTGTTTGAGATTCCTCCACTCCCTATAGCTACTTACCCCTTTGGCTTCTTGCCAGACCCTCTAACAACAGGGAGTGACTGCAGATTATTTCCCCCTGCCAGCCCCCTTCTGTTCTGAGCTTCTTAACTTTATAGAAGCCCCCCCAGCTCCTGCCCAGGTGAGCTTCATCCTTTATTAAACATTATTGATCCCTGGCTCCCTTCCAGGGGAAACCTATGTGGTTAATTGACCCTCCCTTATCCCCTTCAGGACTAAGGCAGGGTGAACACCCCATCACACTCTCCTTTATTTACTAGAGGCATTCCTTGTGAGGCAGTATAAGGGACAGTGTGAGACAATTTCAAGGGCCCTGAGATGATCCTACATAAATGATTAAGTTCAATGTCAATTTTGTGTGCATGACTCCAGCATGACCATACTGGGTCACAGTAGTCTGCAGTTGAGTAACACAAGATGAGACTGGTTGCTCTGAGTGTTTTGGGGTCAGCTCCCCATTTTGTGTTAGCCAGTTTCTGCAGTACAGAATTCCTAGAATTCATTTTCTTTTTTAGCTTCTTAATGTGTTCTTTGAATGTCAGTGTTCCATCTAATGTGATCCCAAAGTACATTGAATGTTCATAGTGGTCAAGGACTGTACCATCCTACAATATCTGGAGTTTTTGTTTGGACTGATGCTATTTCAAGTGGAAAGCACATGCTTGTGTCTTACTAGGGCTGGCATTCAGGAACCATGTGCAATAGTATTCTCCAGGTACACTCAGGGAGCCAGTTAGAGTGTGTTCAATGTCCTCAAATCTTTCTGATTGGGTGGCAATGCAAAGACATCTGCATAAACGAATCTTTGCATGTAAGGGAATTCTGATTGGTCATCTGTATAGACCTTAAACAGCAAGTGTGATAGCACTGAACCATGGGGCAACCCATTCCATTTAATATGTAATTGACTTTTCTAACCATCCATCTTGACAATTGATGGTTGATTCTTGAACAGAGAGGAGATGATCTGGACCATCTTCCCATTTTTCAAAGTTGTTACCAATTTCAATAGAAGTTCATGATGGTTCATAGTGTTGTAAACAGCTGATAGATCAACAGACCACACCCCGTAATTTTGTAGCTTTTAAAAGCATCTTTGATATACTGAGTTCATTTGCACGTGACCACAACATGAACATCTTGGGAGGAAACCAGCTTGGTCATCAGTGACCTGCCCTTCCACTCTTGAAGACATTCTACCCTTTCTCATTTGTTCATATAGCTTGTAGGTTGAGCAAAGTAAGGATATTTGTTGATAACTCTTTGCAGAGTTAGGATCTTTATGGGTTTTAATTAGTGGAACCACTTTAGCCTGTTTCCAAAGCCTGGGTATCTGCATTGTCTCCATGCAAGAATTGAAGTCAAGTAGCCACTTCTGTGCTCTTGTACTGAAGATATACCATTGCATCCAGATGCTTTTCTACATTTCGGGTTTTCCTGGCTATTGTCTGGTCCTCGGTATTGAACTTTTCATTGTGGAATTTTCTGTCTCTGAGGAGTGAGCAAAATTTCATTTTACTCTTTGCTTGGTGGGCTTATTTACCATTTAGGTTGAGTTGGTATGTGACTTGGTTGAGAGAGACTGCAGTGATATGCTTTGGTTGTCACCCACCAGGTTTCGGCTTGTGGGTGGTAACCCATGTGTATTTGCACCAAGATTGCAATAGAAGACATAAACTATGCAAATGTATTGCACAACATAATAATTAATAACCACATTGGGGTAATATCTTGCGGTCCGGATTTGGACAAAATTCTCATTGACTTTAACAGGGTGTTGCTGGACTTAAGGTTGTAAGATCAAACTCCGGGTTTTAATAAACTAGAAATAACTTTGTACCTGGGTATATTATGAGTGGAAACCACAGGATATGTTTGGGGGAAAGCACTAATATAACACTGAAGATTATATGGTCTGATCACTTGGCACTGAGCCCTAACACCACGTTTAACCAGAAGTCTCTGCTTTTCTTCACCCCCTTTCCACTTGACCTGATTCTAGTCAAGTGGAATTGAAAAAAAAATTGCCTTTTGCACTTGAACACTTGCAGTTTACATCCAATCCTGCTCCCATTGAATGGGATTTTCCCATTGACTTCCATGGGAGAAGGATTGGGCACACGGTGTGATTTTTTTCTGCAGCACATATCCTGTTATGTTATGCTGCTTGCGAGTCCCTGTGCTTGTGGATATATTTTCCCAAAGGTGATAAAAATATTTTTGAAAAGAGAATGTCTTCTGCCAGAACATATCCAGGCCTAAAAGTCCTACATATTTGTAAAATATGCAGTGTATGAAAATACAGTTAAGTGACAGGGCTGGCTGAGCCGAATTGATCTTAATTTTAGGAGTTGGATTGGGGATATGTTCCTGCTTCCCTCCTCCCCTCCCTCCCCCACTTCAGCTGTACATATTACACAGATTCACATTTTGCTGGGCTGGCTATGGGCTACTTGGGGACAGACAGCCATTTTGGACACATTTCTTCTTATTCTCATGGTGGGTCAAGTTACCACAATGTAGACTTTGATTAAGGTGCAAAATCACACATCACCAATACAGGTTCTTTACCCAGACAGCTACATAAGTTCATTATTTAAGATGGGATTGATGAGACACACACAGAGATTTAAAGACTTTACTTTAAATCCAAATAAACATGCAAATAAAAGCAATGGCACTGTCAGGAGCACAGCTGGCTCCCAGTCTGGTTGCTAGGCAACCCAGCAAGTTCAGCTGGGCCCAATAAGCCTGGTACCAGACTCCTGTATCTACACTTGGCATTATTCCAAACTGCCACCACAACTGCCAGGCAAGTTCCTGCTCCACCCACTAGGTAGGCCGCCCGTGCCTAGGCAACTTACAGCTACAATAAACTGATATAACTAAGTGAACAACTCTCGGGGTTGCTATACTCAGAAACTCCTGAAAATTATGGAAAACAAAGATAGAAGAATAAAGCCAGTGGCAGGGGTCAGCACCACCATGTTGCGCGACGGACACTTGACAAAATTACCGTACTTAGTGGCGGACATTGGGGGGGGGTTATGTCATTCAGTCATTCAACTTTTCTTGAAAGATTACCATGGACCTCAAAACTTTTACCACGAACACTTGTGTCCGTGTTCGGACACGTTGCTGACCCCTGGCCAGTTTACAACCCAATTTACACCATCTTTCACATCACATGTCTGGCACCATATTTGATAAGGTTTCAGCCCAAGCCCATGGGCACTGACTCCGTGCGGAGCACTCACCAGCAGCCTCCCTACCAGCTCTCCCCGCACCTCCTGCCCTCCAGCAGACCCCACAGATCAGCACCTCCTGGCGCCTCCCACTGCGAACAACTGTTTCTGGGCGTGCAGGGAGGCTGGGAGGGAGGAGGGAGGAGCGGGGATGCGACACGCTCTGGGAGGGGGTGGAACTGGGCGGGAGGGGGTGGAGCAGGGTGAGAAGAGGCGGGGCAGGTGTGGGGGACTTGGGGGAAGGGGTGGAGGGGGGGGGAGGCTTGGGGCAGAGCCGGGGGTCGAGCACCCCCCGGCAGTATGAAAAGTTGGTGCCTGTGCCCAGGCCTATGTGTGTACGCCAGCTAACCACAATTAAACTTCCAACAGCTAGTACCCTTATCTGAATAAATTAATTTCCGATACATCAGTGTAGTCAGCTCCATGGTTATCTTATTGCAAAGAGCCCCTATTTTAAAACTTGTTTTTATTCTTCTGCAGTGTATTGTTCCTTTTACTGTTTACTTATTTATCACTTATTTATCACCAGGCCTGGAGGCAGAGCAGGACTAGGGGCTGAACAGAGTTGGGAGAGGAGTGAGGCTGGAGGCAGAACTGGCCTGGGGGGCAGAACGGGGCTGGAAGTGTGGTGCTCTCTCCCCGCCCTCCATGGGGCTGGCCTGGGTCCTGCTGTGCACCCCCGCAAAGTGTTCCTCCATGTCCCTGTAGGGAGGCATGCCCCACAGTTTGGGAACCACGGCTGGAACTGTTAATCATTTCTCCAGTTACAATGCTGCTATACTTTCTTGGTCATTGCAACATGGTATGATACGCCTCTTGGATTCTTGATAACCAGAAATTATAATTTTCATAGGTAGCTATGGCTACCGGAACTGACCTTTTACTTGTGCTTTCTGCAACTGTGAAGATGTGTGTCACCAATGCAGTCTATTTATTTTAAACTGGAAAATTGAACTGAGATATTAAATTGATGTTTGATTTAGACAGAGGCACATCTAGGAGTGGTTTTAATTTTGCAAAACTTTGCTGCCTGGCTTTTGCTCTACCAAAGAGAGACTTCAATTTAGAGTAGCTTCAAAGACCCAGATCCAGCACGGCAGGAATTGGGGGAGCTTTGGCTACAGGATTCTGGGCTTGGCCCATCTTTGGCTTGTTCTGGAAATAAGCATTTCTTCAACAGGTTTGGATATTTATTAAAAAGTTACTTTCCGTACCACATTAAGATCAGTTTTAATTGTACCCTTCAGCATTACAATGGAATTCCACCATGTTCCTAACCATGACATTAGTAACAGGTTGCATTTGGGTTACCCCGACAGCAGAATACATCTCACCTGAGAGGAATCAGGCAATTTCCTATGAAGAGCAGGAGGTGGCTGCAGTAGGGGGTAGCTCAAGAGGATGTAGTGAGTCTTCAGAGAAGATACTGAGACCAGGGGAAGTAGTTTGCTAAGGTAGGAAGGACTCTGACCAGACCATGGGAGTTTGGGCTGTACCTGACTGGAGGGAAGACTTTTGCATTTAATTTTGAACTTTAAGTTAATAAGTCAGACCCTCAGGAGGGCTCTTGTGATTGAAGTGGGGAAAAAACCCTGTGTGGAGTTTATTTGAGGATCCAAGAAGGGAAACTGAGGTGAGGGGCTGTGTGCAGAGCTGCCCTGAAGTCACCAGGAGGTACTGTGAGGTGGCCATTTGCCTACAGCCCTAACAGCTATCTGTACTTGTATCCTCACTTTAGGTCTCTAATTTTTCTCCTTTATAATTTAGTACACAATTTATCAAAATCTCTGTTGATCTTGAATTCCTGTTGTTTGAAACACGGTCAAGTATATCTTTTTTCTCGGACAATATAATTGTAAAAAGAGTCAACAGACATCGCTGTAGGAATTCAAGATATTTCATGTTTAATCACTACTAGGGATGTACACAGATCAATAAGGAAAGCCCTTTGCTGGAACTATGCAATCTATTTTTTCCTTATGGGTGAACAAGCTGAGAGTGTGCATGGCTGACAGGTATCCAGACTGAGCCAAACCTTGCTTCAATATACCATGTAAATGTCCGATGGCTACTTGTGCTTCAAGCAACAAAGGTTGCTGCTGCCACTGCAAGCAAGTAGGGGAGGTTGTTGTACCAATAAATTAAAAACCAGCAGGATCTTATTAAAGGGAAAAAGGCAAAATACCACATTTATTGTGAATACAGAAAGAATCATAGTAAGCAGTTAGTTATAGCTATAACATTCCATTCAATCTCATATTTATTCACACATTCACACACACACACACACACACACAGGTTCTGCAAGGTTGTCATCATAGTTACCAGTTAGTTATAGCTATAACATTCCATTCAATCTCATATTTATTCACACATTCACACACACACACACACACACACACACACACACACACACACACACACACACACACACACACACACACACACACACAGGTTCTGCAAGGTTGTCATCATAGTTACCAGCCTTAGAGTTGCTCATGCCAAGCCACTGGCCAGGTGGCCTGGACATGAGGAGGGAGCAGGGCCTTGTCAGATGCTCATCTGATGCTCCTGGAAGTTGGTTTGCAGAATCAGACCCCAAAGTTCTCACTTTTTAAGAGTCTATTTTTATAGGAATTTCTTCCTATGCCAGTCTATGGGAATTGCTTCATCATGCTGTTGCTGAATCAATCAGCAGATAGCACATTCCTGACGGCTCCAAGAAGTTATCTTGTTCTTTGGTTCTCCCATTCTTGAGGCTGTTGGGTGGATTCCAGTCTGCCCTCCGGGGGTCCTCTGGTTATTTCCACTTGACGCCTTCTTCAGCCGATGGACACTGGATTCTTAGGCTGGCACCTCCCTGATCATTCAGTTATTATCCACACCAAGCATCCATCCACATACATCCTCTATCTCTATTTTAATCACAATTGTTAATACAACAAAAGGGCGGGGAGTCTCTGGGTGCTGTTTCTGTTGTTAGAGTATTGCTTTGAGTCTCTGTGAATTGCTTTGAGAACAGACTCTGTCTTAGAATGTCCTAACGCAATTAGCAGCTTGCAAGTTTCACAGATAGAGGGAGAGAAACAGCACCAAAAACCAAGAGACCTCTTAATTAGTAATACCCTGGAATTTAAACTATGGGGAATCAAACTCATTTGTGATTTTAATACAGAACTTCTTTAATATGATCCAACATAATCCCCCTTTTGACACTAAGATTTATAATCGTCAGTGTCACTTTCTATGTAGCCTATTCAAGAGAAGGTACCGTGAGGCAATTTGAGTTTGTGATTCCAATTCATCCCACATACATGATCCTAGTGATGTATCTTTACTACAAGGTTCTGGGGCAATAGGCAAGGTGAGGCACACCCACTTTTGAGGAGTCCATTCGGTACAACCTCTAGTGTCCAATAGCTTCCCTCCCTCCCCAGCCCACTGGCTCAAGGTCCAGGGTAGCCAGAAGGATCCCATGTGTAATATGGGGAGTGGGCTAACCTTCAATACCTTTGCCTCCAGGGACTGTTGGTGTGCAATTTTGACAACAATTTCTCCCATTAACAAGTCTGGTTTTACAATACTGGAAACATATTGAATCCATTCATATTGATAAGTGTCAAACAATGATCTCTTTCTTTTTTAACAAATGCATCAAACCTTAATATTTCCCAATATGACCCAGAACATTTTGTGTTCCAAAGTAGCTAGTGCAAGTTTCTGCATTTCAGTGCATCCCATAGCTATGGCTGTGTAGTTTCCTATTTCTATTTTTTTTTTTTCTTATGCATAAGCCATGTGGTAGTATTAAGCCATTGCCAAAGATTCCATCGGGCTTTTAGGTTACCCAGACCAATTTGGACCAAGTCTACGTTGGCATGTACTTGTTTTTGTATCAGGCTGTCCTGTAGCTGGGACAGAAAGCTTAATTTATTTTTAAGTTCCTGCAGGTCTTCAGTATTTTTTTTTTTTTTTAAAAACACACAACGGTGCTAGCAACAAGACAAAACACAAGACAACACATAGAACACAAAACACAGTTTCTAGTAGATTCATAGTATTGGGTTGCTCTTCAGCTGGCATCAGCTTTTCCTGATTTTCTGAAAGACAAAAAGAACATGTTTCTACCCCTTTTGGGGTGGCAGATTATTGCTTAAAATATTTCTTTTACAAATACCCTTGCTGATTGCAGGCAAAACAGAGGAATTGCCCCCACATTTTCCTGTTTTTGTTCTATAGGCAGGCCAGGTTTCAATGGCTTTTATCTTTTAAGGGTTATGGGGAAATTATTCCACTATTTAGTCATTAAATCCCTGAGGTGGGGTACCTCAGTTTCCCTTCTTATACAGCAGACCAAGTTTATAATGTTTTTCCTGCTGTGTTAAGCTTTAAGTTTATTTACAGGTAATAGCTGAGAAGCATCATTACCATACAACCTTAAAGGGTTTTTCCAAAAATCATACAGACTATACATTGTTGCAGGGGTACTTATTATCATTAAATTTATTAAAATTATCTTGTAATCCCATGCCTTTTATTTAGACAATTTGTTTGCTGACCAGGTATGTCCTTTATCTGCAGCTCCTTTGTGCTGCTAGTTCTTTCCTTCCTTTATCATTTAGGTAATTTGCATTTTCACAGAAGCTTCCTGCTTTTGGATTTAAAGCCATCAGCAGCTCAGAGACTATCTTAAAAGGGACACAATCAACTTTCACCAGAGTTTTGATTACTTTTAACTTCTGCTTCCAAAACACACAGCAATCTGAAAAAGAAAACCCAACCTATTGTGGCTCCCTTTGGAGCCCTAATAGCATTTTAATTAAGTAGCATGGTACGTTTGCATTTCTTTTGCCCCTTCTACAATATACCCTGCGCATGTTCTGGGGCAAATGCACATTCCTTCCATAGTTTAACTTCTATAACATTATCCATATCAATTTTTACATAAGGTGTAACTATTTCTTTTTTTTGCTTACAGAGTTTTCATGTACCTTTATCAAAGTGACAGTCTGATTACTCAGAGCCATTTTAAGACTCAGTGTTTCTAACATTGCTTCTTTTTGTTTTGTGCACCTCACCCCTGCTGTTGCTTCAGAGGGCCACTGTCTTTTTTAAATTTCGTATTTATTTATTTTTTTTACTACAGCTCTCATCTGCTATTTTGTTACAAAATCAAACAAACAAACAAAAACCAACCAACCAAACAAAAATAATCCAATTTTTTTTCTATTCTCCAGATTTTGACTGCCCTGCTGCAGCCACATCTTAAAAACATTTTAAATTTTGTAAAGCATGGAGTTACCTTTTAAGGGTTAAATGCCAAATCCCAAAGCCAAACAGCACTAATTACCTGTGTCTAGCAAAAAGGTCTGTCAGTTTTGCAACTTTGAATTAAAGAGTCAAATGGATTTTTAGTGGCATTATTTAAAACAAAAACAAAACCAACTGGTCCTTAGAACTTTACATATTTACACACACACAGATAGATACATACACATTTTCTTTTCTTTAACATCCCTTCCACGTTGCTCTGTTTTTTTACATCTTACATTCCCTTTATACATTTGAGGCAGTTAAGTTCCAATAGAACCCCCTTATGTTCTTTTAGCAAATTTGACTAAATTGTCCAGTCAAATGATTTTAATCAGTTTCTTTTGCCTGGCTAATTTACAGACATTCCTTTGGAAAAGGGCCCATTTTTCCCTCAGAATGGCTGCAAAGAAACCAAGAATGCTCTTTCTCTAACACTTTTCCTTTTTAACATTTTCACAAAGTTTAGCTGCTTAATTCCCTCCAGCCTCTGCAGAGTTAACTTTTTTTTTTTTTTTTTTTTTTTTTAACTCTTTATCTTTGTAATTATGCCTGGGGGTGCCATACATAGGACCTTCTCCCCCTTTACCTGCCTCCCTCCAGCCTCTGCAGAGTTGAGTTTTTCACTCTTTTTGTATTCCTGGAGTGCCTCTTTCACTATTTTCAGCTGGCTTTGGGTATTTGTAGCCAGCACCTTCCAATTGTCTGCTCCCTTTTCCGTTTGTGCCTTTTCCTCTTTACATGAAGACAAGCGGAGGGAAGAATCCTTACATGCCTCCCACAACAACCAAATTGCTGCTGCATCTCTTTTGGCAGCACTAGAAGGTTTGTATATGAGGATATACTGAGCCAATCTATCCTCTAGGTCCGAAATAGTGCAGAGATCAGCTAGGGCTTGTTTAGTCCAAGGACTGTGCCCAAATTTTTGAAGGTTTTGTTTAAAAGGTGTAATTTCTTTAACAAAAGGTGAGGTTGGAGTTCCTTCTGACTCCATTCCTCCCTCTGGTACTGGCTTACCCTGTTTTCTTTTAAACATCTTAACATGGATATTTCAATCTCTTTGTCACTGCTGGTATTACTTAGCAAGTGACACAGCCTAGATTCTGAAATCATAGCTTAATCTATGCGTTTTTCCCCTGCTACCTTCCCGGAGGCCAGCAGGTCCCCTGCTACCTTCCCGGAGGCCAGCAGGTCTGGTTAACCTATTTCTCCCTGCTACCTTCTCGGAGGCCAGCCGGTCCGGTTAACCTGTTCTTCCCTGCTACCTTCTCGGAGGCCAGCAGGTCCCCTGCTACCTTCTCGGAGGCCAGCAGGTCTGGTTTAATCTGTTTTTCCTGCTACCTTCTCGGAGGCCAGCAGGTCTAGTTTAATCTGTTCTTCCCTGCTACCTTCTCGGAGGCCAGCAGGTCCCCTGCTACCTTCTCGGAGGCCAGCAGGTCTGGTTTAATCTGTTTTTCCTGCTACCTTCTCGGAGGCCAGCAGGTCCCCTGCTACCTTCTCGGAGGCCAGCAGGTCTGGTTTAATCTGTTTTTCCTGCTACCTTCTCGGAGGCCAGCAGGTCCCCTGCTACCTTCTCGGAGGCCAGCAGGTCTGGTTAACCTAATAGAAATGCCTAGCTCACTAGAGCTGGCGGTGTGCACACCAATATTTACAATAACTGAGGTTTTTTACCAATATTCCCCCTTTCGCAATTCTCCACCAAAATGTTGTACCAATAAATTAAAAACCAGCAGGATCTTATTAAAGGGAAAAAGGCAAAATACCACATTTATTGTGAATACAGAAAGAATCATAGTAAGCAGTTAGTTATAGCTATAACATTCCATTCAATCTCATATTTATTCACACATTCACACACACACACACACACACACAGGTTCTGCAAGGTTGTCATCATAGTTACCAGTTAGTTATAGCTATAACATTCCATTCAATCTCATATTTATTCACACACACACACACACACACACACACACACACACACACACACACACACACACACACACAGGTTCTGCAAGGTTGTCATCATAGTTACCAGCCTTAGAGTTGCTCATGCCAAGCCACTGGCCAGGTGGCCTGGACATGAGGAGGGAGCAGGGCCTTGTCAGATGCTCATCTGATGCTCCTGGAAGTTGGTTTGCAGAATCAGACCCCAAAGTTCTCACTTTTTAAGAGTCTATTTTTATAGGAATTTCTTCCTATGCCAGTCTATGGGAATTGCTTCATCATGCTGTTGCTGAATCAATCAGCAGATAGCACATTCCTGACGGCTCCAAGAAGTTATCTTGTTCTTTGGTTCTCCCATTCTTGAGGCTGTTGGGTGGATTCCAGTCTGCCCTCCGGGGGTCCTCTGGTTATTTCCACTTGACGCCTTCTTCAGCCGATGGACACTGGATTCTTAGGCTGGCACCTCCCTGATCATTCAGTTATTATCCACACCAAGCATCCATCCACATACATCCTCTATCTCTATTTTAATCACAATTGTTAATACAACAAAAGGGCGGGGAGTCTCTGGGTGCTGTTTCTGTTGTTAGAGTATTGCTTTGAGTCTCTGTGAATTGCTTTGAGAACAGACTCTGTCTTAGAATGTCCTAACGCAATTAGCAGCTTGCAAGTTTCACAGATAGAGGGAGAGAAACAGCACCAAAAACCAAGAGACCTCTTAATTAGTAATACCCTGGAATTTAAACTATGGGGAATCAAACTCATTTGTGATTTTAATACAGAACTTCTTTAATATGATCCAACAAGGTGTAGAGAAATGGACTAAAGATTTACTGTTGAGCTAGCAAGCCAAAGCTACAGTGAAAAATAGTGCAGAAGGGGTACTTAGATCTATGTGATAACTCATACAGATTAATGGGGAGAACCCAGCCAACAAATTTAATCTCTTGGTGCGTAGGTGGTGAGAAGTGCAGCCAAGGCAACATGCAACGTCAATGCAGTGTGGCAAGAGAGGGAAGAAGGCAATATTAATCTGGGAGTTGATGTTTATTTCTGAAAATAAGTTTTTTTAAAATATGGATTGTGTCCTGCTGGTGGCCAGACAGATTCAGAGGACAGGTCTTGTCAAGCTGAACCTAAGCTCACAAATCCATCTTGGATGGGTTTGGATTATTTTATACGGTATTCTGACACACTTGCAATCTTTGCCATGTATCTCTATTTATGCCTGTGTGTTGGAAATGCATTCTACTTACACCGCAACTGAAAAGGTAAAGGTTGCTTAGTCAGGGGAAAAAGCTGAAAATTTATAGTAGCTAAGCTTTACAAGCACATTTTCCCTCCTTTTCTGGTAAAAGATCTGTAGCAAGAAGCCCTCTAGACACAGGGAGCTAGAGCTTAAAGTGAAGACCAAGGCATCACTCTGGGTTTATACTGGCGTAACTGAAACCAGAGTCTGGCCCACTGTGTCTGGCTATGTGTGTGTGTGTGTAGGAGATCAGAGAAGGGACAGCCTCAAAATCTCCTCCTCAGTTTTTAATGCTGCTTTGATTCTCTCTCTGCTGTTGCAGAAACAACACCCAAGGCCCTAGGGTCATGCAGTCATCTCACTGGAAAAGGGTTATGCTCAGGTCTCACCTTCAGATCCAAAGTAGCTTTGTGTATATTAATAATACAAAGAGAAGAAGCAGCAAAGGCTCATTGATGTGAAGTTGGTACCACTTGCATAGAAACAGTGGCAGCAGGCCCTTGATCTGTATTAGGATTGAGCTAGCTAGCTACAGTCTCTTCATCTCTGCGCCTGGGTAGGAATAATGGGATAGAACACATACATCTTTCTAGTATGATGCAGCAGCTGGAATTGCTGCCATCAGTGCACCAGATCCATGCCTAAGCCTAGAGATGTGGGAACAAAGCTGACTGGAGATATTTTTGCCATTCTTTGTTTGTTTTGATTGAAAAATGGCTTTAAGACAAAATGGAAAATTTTGCAATGGAAATTCCATTTTGCATCTACATTTCTTGGTTTTATGCCAAAAAATGGAAAAAACCTAAAACCAAAATTTTGCTGAGTTCTCATTTTCCCCCCACAACTGAAATACAAAAGTGCTGGTGAAAACCAAAAGCTGTTTTTTCTCTGAAAATTTACAGGGGGAAATAAATTTCCTGACTAGATTTGATTGGGAACAAATTCTGCACTCACTTACACCCCTCCAATTCCATTGATCTTGCAATACATAGACATATGGACTGACTGAGGACAATATTTGGCCCTTACATTTGGAGTTAAATCACAGCCAATACTAGAGATACAACAGTGGCCCCAAAATCTCCCTTCAATTACCTTCACAAAAGACTTTCCCCTGAACTGAAAAACTTATTTTTATTGCTTTGTGGATTTTTTCAGGCTCTGAGCATTATTGTGGTGTGGGTTTTATAGCCTGAAATAGGTTATAAAATGTGAAATAATAAACGTGCTTCAGCAATGTTCTCTAAATAGCTTCCTCAGAGCAGCAGGATGGGGTCGACCCACTACTGAATGTGACCAGGCTCTCTGCCCTTTGCCCTCCTCCCTCAGTCAGTACAGGAAATAAGGTGAAGTAATACCTTTTAAATGTTGATTTCAGTGCACAGGGCACACTAGGTGGAAATGCTCTCAGAAATAGGTCTCACTGATGCATTGTCAAAAGATGAAATGTCATAGGTAAACTATAGAAAGCCAGCTGCTCGCTGTGCCTTAATAGACCAAACAACAGACTGATGTGCACCATGCTACAATGATTTTAAAAATTTTTTAAATACAATTTCTCTTTAAAATGATCTTCCTCCAGGAGAAGCTTATAGATCAATCACTGATGGGGAAGCAATAATTAACTTCTAGCTGTGCTTTGTATTCAAATAGGGACAGAATGGTCCAAGAAGAACCAGGTGATATTTGAACACACAAATGAGCTTCTCATTGATCTTCTAACCCTTTGGGAATGCAGCCAACATGAATAAGCAAAGAGAGAGCTCTGTTTGAAAGAAAAGAGTATGGACTTTGCAATGGTGAGAATTAGGTTCTCCTGGGATTGTGATCCTGTCAGATCTCACAAGTTTAAGGAGGGGTAGACTGAGCCACTGTTTTTATAGGAGACCACAAAGGAAATCCAGTGTCCTCCAAAAAGTGTTTTGATGAGGATTCAGTGGCACTTCTTTCTCTTAATCACTCCTGAACCTATGCCCTCATGGGAGTGGGCATTTTGCTGTATGATATACCATTGTCTGGATTGGGCATACAATTAGTCTTGGTGTGCTTGTAGTTATTAAATGTCCTTCATGATATTTTTGCAAAGGATTAGGATTGTTCATTTTATTGTTACATATTAGGATTGGTGTTCTGGTGAAATTCAAGTTTTAGTCTCTAAGGTGCCACAAGTACTCCTTTTCTTTTTGCGAATACAGACTAACACGGCTGTTACTCTGAAATCTACTTCTTGTTTCCCAAAGCCCCTCCTCACCTGCAGTTTCAATAAGATAATGCAATCTTGCCCTCTTGTCCCAAATTGCCTTATCATATTACTGTGCCCTATTAAATGGTAGTGGAGGGATTGATCCTTGTGTAAATTTAATAAGTGCTCTAGAATTTTTACATATACCGCCTTTCCAACTTAAGGTGTGTTATACTAGTATTGGATAATGCACAGTCACTTGTAGGGTCATTGAATGGATTCCATGACTCAAGGTGTGAGAACCCCCTCCTTAAAGGGCTTACCTCCAAGTTCTGTCTGACCCTGACACTGCTTCACTCTGAAGATGTGAGAGGATCACAACACAAGGCAGTATGCAGCTAGAGAAATAAAAGGGAAAATGAAAATATGTAAACAAAACAAAACAAGGCAAAGTCATTCTGAATGAGATACCTAAGCTTCCTCAAATGGGTGAAACTAGATGCAAGTGAGTGACTTTCCTTTGGTCTGAAATTCATCATTTTGCAATGATTAGAAAATGAACCCAGAAACTTCTCTCACAGAAGCTCTAACTGGAACTACATTCAAAAGAAAGGTTTCAGAGTAACAGCCGTGTTAGTCTGTATTCGTAAAAAGAAAAAAGAAAAGGAGTACTTGTGGCACCTTAGAGACTAACCAGTTTATTTGAGCATGAGCTTTCATGAGCTACAGCTCACTTCATCGGATGCATGTCTTCTGCAGTTTCCACGATATGCTATGCATCCGATGAAGTGAGCTGTAGCTCACGAAAGCTCATGCTCAAATAAACTGGTTAGTCTCTAAGGTACCACAAGTACTCCTTTTCTTTTTTCTTTATTCAAAAGAAAACAATGAATAAGTCTGGCTATTTTTTCCCTTCATTATTCTATGGGCTACAGTGATGGGGTGTTTACCCCTATACTCACCCTGAAGGGGTTTGTCATAAATATTAAGGGAAGGGTAACCACCTTTAAATCTCTCCTGGCCAGAGGCAAAACCCTTTCACCTATAAAGGGTTAAGGAGCTAAGATAACCTCGCTGGCACCTGACCAATGAGGAGACAAGATACTTTCAAACCTGGAGGGGGGAACAAAGGGTTGGTCGGTCTGTCTGTGTGATGCTTTTGCCGGGAACAGATCAGGAATGCAGCTCAGAACTCTGGTAAAAAGTTAGTAAGTAATCTAGCTAGAAATGCGTTGATTTCCTTTTGTTTAGTGGCTGGTAAAATAGGCTGTGCTGAATGGAATGTATATTCCTGTTTTTGTGTCTTTTTGTAACTCAAAGTTTTGCCTAGAGGGATTCTCTATGTTTTGAATCTGATTAACCTGTAAGGTATTTACCATCCTGATTTTACAGAGGTGATTCTTTTACCTTTTCTTTAATTAAAATTCTTCTTTTAAGAACCTGATTGTTTTTTCATTGTTCTTAAGATCCAAGAGTTTGGGTCTGTGTTCACCTGTACAAATTGGTGAGGATATTTATCAAGCCTTCTCCAGGAAAGGAGGTGTAGGGCTTGGGGGGAATATTTTGGGTGAAGATGTCTCCAAGTGGGCTCTTTCCCTGTTCTTCGTTTAACACGCTTGGTGGTGGCAGCATAGGGTTCAAGGACAAAGGCAAAGTTTGTACCTTGAGGAAGTTTTTAACCTAAGCTGGTAAGAATAAGCTTAGGGGGTCTTTCATGCAGGTCCCCACATCTGTAACCTAGAGTTCAGAGAGCGGAAGGAACCTTGACAGGGTTATTGGAGGCCAGATGGGCCCATTAACAGATTAGGCTACAAGCAATTCAGTATACCTGGGCATGAAGCAATTTGCCCTTGGGGAAACTCCAATTAGTACAGAATACTGCCGCATATCTCCTCAGCCCATGAGTGTTGCTATCATGAGCGTGTCAAACCTGTCCTTCACTCTCTACACTGGTTTCCCATAAAACATCTAGTCAAGTACAAAGTCTTGGACCTTATCTTCAAGGAGCTCAATGGACTGAGCCCATCATGTCTAAAAGACCCCTTAAAGCTTCATAATGAGAATAGTGGTTGTCAGCTCAGCTTCTCCGGCACAATGGAACTTTCTACTCTAAGGGTAAATCTTGCCAGTGTAGGAGACTGAGCATTGTAGGGGGCTGATCCAAGACTGTGGAATAAACTCCCACTGGAAGTAAGGACCATCACAAACCTTGTACCTGCAAGT
The DNA here is from genome assembly GCF_965152275.1 of Natator depressus. Taxonomy (NCBI): domain Eukaryota; kingdom Metazoa; phylum Chordata; order Testudines; family Cheloniidae; genus Natator; species Natator depressus. The sequence goes on from NC_134234.1 coordinate 307,026,827, forward strand.
GCAAGGCCAACTTTGACCTTGTGTCCTCTAATATAAACACATAGCCGTGTGCACATTTAAAAAACCAACCATGAAAAGCAAAAAGCCAAAACCCTACCAAAAGAAAACACTCCACTCCACATACAATTTTTCTTCTGGGGAGAGGATGAGAGAGAGAGAGAGAGAATGACCCACATGTAACAGGTGTTAGTCAAGTTGCTTAATGTGTTGCTGTAAGGTGCTCAAATGCTACGGTGATGAGGGATATAAGAACTGATGGGGAACAGAATAGATCAGTGGCTTGCAGACACCCAGGAGTCCATAGGTTGAAGACTAAGATTTCCAAAGGGGTCCACACCTCCATTTGAAATTCTTTAGGGGTCCACAAGTGGAAAAAAGGTTGAAAACCACTGGACTAGATGCTTGCCCTCAAAGCCACTGGTGATCGACTTTGTAGAATATTCACAATTTCAGCAAATGTTTTGTCTGTGGGTTTAATAGTAACTGTTAGGCTAAGCAGGTTATAGGATTTAGGTCACCTTATGCTCCACAAAATTCATACTTTTTCCTCACCAGTTACACTCTTAGCGATTATACACCGTTCCACTCCTATACTGGGCTGTCAAACAAGTCCATTTTCCCCAAACAGCCAGACATTCTTAACCCTTTTGAACATTTTTCTTTAGATGAGTCAGGTACTCACAGTCCCGATGGCTGCATTTCTGTTTCACTAAGCCTCTGGCGTCACTCTCTATTTAAGTGAATTCCTGGATTAGGATCACATTCTTATTGCCAGTTGTTCTGCCTTTTGGTCTTTACACAACTTACATGATATGAAGGAACCGCAAATGTACAGTGGGGTCCAAATAATTTTGATTACAAACCATACACAACATGCAAGGCCTAGCTACATATACATACTGCTGCTCTGGCAGGCTCTAGCTGGTTTCTGAAGCCTATAAGACTGAGAGCCACTAGAGGGCCCACAGGCTACTTCAAAAGATACTGCCCAGTTCCTAGACACTACATCTTTATTTCCTTCTCTTTCTCTTATTCCTTCTCTGATTCATTCAACCAATGTTCATACTATTTAGTAACATAGAAATTGCCATATGGGATCAGAGCAGTGGTCCATCTAGCCCAGTGTATTGTCGCTAAAAGTAGCTACTATTAGATGCTTCAGAGGAAGATGCAAAACCCCTTGTAGTAGGCAGTTATGGGATATCCTACCCAAGGGAAAGCTTCTTCCTAGCTCCCGTTATTATCTTGATGGTGGTGTATGCCCCAAAATATGAAGTTTTGTATCCTTATGAAACCCTTGGTTATTTTTCTAAATCCTTTCTATTGTAACTGGATATTCTTGCTATCCCTATAGATGTCCAATCTGTCTTTTGAATCATACTGACTTTTTTTCCTCATCTCTTTTCTCTTTTGTTTTGTCTTTTATTGAAAAGCAGCATTTCTTTTCATATTTTCTTCTTTGCCCCATTCATTTACGTTGTTTCTCATTATAAAGTTTGGAATCCTCATCTTAAAAAAGGAGGCAGCTGATATTAAAACTGATGTGTAGGGGTACCCGCAAAATGTGGAGTTGCTTCACAGAGGCTGTGTGGAATGGGCTTTATCCCTGGAAGGCAGGAAATTTTTCCAGATTCTTTGGGAATATTATTTAAAACGCATGGGAAAAATTTAAGCAGACTTATTTAACATACATGAAAATACTAACAGAGGATTTAGTATCTTGACTGAATAGTTTCAAATAAAATGGGCTTTTTGTTTTACTTAAACCCCAAAACACCCTCTGGCATGTCTGCCCAAGACTTTGAGAACTCTCCTTTTCCCCTGTATCTCTGTAACTAGAGATCTGTCAGCCCCCTGAGCCATCCGTGCCCCCGTCAGATACCTTTTGTAATAGTGACATCACTGTGCAGAATATGTAACCCACATTAGCATTCATGGATATTATACATGCAAGCGCACAGTGCCTTGATGCTAGGATAAACCATATTGTTCCCATTCTTTTTCCTGAAAGAAAATAAACCTAGAAGAAATGGAACTGGAAATGCTTCCTCATTGGTCAATGCTGCTACACTTCATGGTATAAATGCTAGAGGATCATATCAGGAAGGTAATAATTTTATTCATAATGCTGTGAGTTTTTTGAGAGAGCATAAAACAGGAGGAAATAGAGCACAGAGCCTGGTTTGTTCAGAGGGGGGATCAAAGTAAAAGCTTATTAACTGAATAATACACGTACTAAAATGTATTTGTGCAACACTGAGGACCTAGATGCAAAGAAGAGATTTGTGCTCTTTGGGAAGATAATATACTAAATGGAACTTTCAGAGTGGGCCCATAAAACAAAACATAATATGAGTTTTTATGCAGTATTAGCCTGTTTTCAGATGCACTCCATGATGCAATCTTTCAAAGAATACTAGATCACTTTACTCCATACCATCAGCTATTCTAAACATAGCTGCTATATTTTATTATCCATAGGAATAACAATCTTTTAGTTGAGTCTTAATATCAAAATCTGAGTTAATGTATATTTTTTGACTCTGGTTTATAAATCAGTTCACTCCATGCATCACAATAATCAACTCTTCTAAATATAACAAGCATATATTTTATTATGCAGTGGAATAACATCTCTTAGCTGGGTGCTTGTGTCTTAAAATCAAAATCTGCATTTTAAAGTTTGAAGCCTGACAGCTGCGGAAGCTCTAGGAATTCTTACACTCACATCCTTGACACTGAAGCTTTGTGCTAAATACTAGTACTGACAAGCTTTTGGTGTTTGCTCTCGATCTGTGATGCTGTCACTTCATTCAACTACCTTTCCATTGTTGCAGTGGCAGACTGCTGCAAAGCTCTCTTAAAATCAATATCGAGCTCGGTGTGGGGCGGGGGGGGGGGTAATGTGGAAGGGAAAGAAATTCTATTTCTGTGTGTAGTCAGGAATTTTGAAAGAACCCATTGAACAGATGGTGTAAAACGCACATGAGTTCCTCCAGAAGAATCAACGCAGCTCTACCTCTGTGAGGAAAATTTCTTATGAATCCATATGTAATTCTTTATCATTTTGCAGCTGACAGGTGTAGGAATCATAGAATCATAGAATATCAGGGTTGGAAGGGACCCCAGAAGGTCATCTAGTCCAACCCCCTGCTCGAAGCAGGACCAATTCCCAGTTAAATCATCCCAGCCAGGGCTTTGTCAAGCCTGACCTTAAAAACCTCTAAGGAAGGAGATTCTACCACCTCCCTAGGTAACGCATTCCAGTGTTTCACCACCCTCTTAGTGAAAAAGTTTTTCCTAATATCCAATCTAAACCTCCCCCATTGCAACTTGAGACCATTACTCCTCGTTCTGTCATCTGCTACCATTGAGAACAGTCTAGAGCCATCCTCTTTGGAACCCCCTTTCAGGTAGTTGAAAGCAGCTATCAAATCCCCCCTCATTCTTCTCTTCTGCAGACTAAACAATCCCAGCTCCCTCAGCCTCTCCTCATAAGTCATGTGCTCTAGACCCCTAATCATTTTTGTTGCCCTTCGCTGGACTCTCTCCAATTTATCCACATCCTTCTTGTAGTGTGGGGCCCAAAACTGGACACAGTACTCCAGATGAGGCCTCACCAGTGTCGAATAGAGGGGAACGATCACGTCCCTCGATCTGCTCGCTATGCCCCTACTTATACATCCCAAAATGCCATTGGCCTTCTTGGCAACAAGGGCACACTGTTGACTCATATCCAGCTTCTCGTCCACCGTCACCCCTAGGTCCTTTTCCGCAGAACTGCTGCCTAGCCATTCGGTCCCTAGTCTGTAGCGGTGCATTGGATTCTTCCATCCTAAGTGCAGGACCCTGCACTTATCCTTATTGAACCTCATCAGATTTCTTTTGGCCCAATCCTCCAATTTGTCTAGGTCCTTCTGTATCCTATCCCTCCCCTCCAGCGTATCTACCACTCCTCCCAGTTTAGTATCATCTGCAAATTTGCTGAGAGTGCAATCCACACCATCCTCCAGATCATTTATGAAGATATTGAACAAAACCGGCCCCAGGACCGACCCCTGGGGCACTCCACTTGACACCGGCTGCCAACTAGACATGGAGCCATTTATCACTACCCGTTGAGCCCGACAATCTAGCCAGCTTTCTACCCACCTTATAGTGCATTCATCTAGCCCATACTTCCTTAACTTGCTGACAAGAATACTGTGGGAGACAGTGTCAAAAGCTTTGCTAAAGTCAAGAAACAATACATCCACTGCTTTCCCTTCATCCACAGAACCAGTAATCTCATCATAAAAGGCGATTAGATTAGTCAGGCATGACCTTCCCTTGGTGAATCCATGCTGACTGTTCCTGATCACTTTCCTCTCATGTAAGTGCTTCAGGATTTGAAGCGTGCGGTGCACCGTCTTCAACTATGTGCCTGTCACTTTTTGAAGCTCAGCACATCTCTTGACTCAAAATCAGACAAGAGAAAATTATAATTATTTATTTGTATTGCAGTAGCATCTTGGAGCTCCAGTCACAAACCAGGCCCCCATTGTGTTAGGTACTGTACAAACACATATAAAGAAGATAGTCCCTTCCCCAAATAGCTTACAATTTAAGTATAAGCAAGACACCAGGTGCATTCAATGGACAGGGGGAGCACAAGGAAACAAGACAATACTTTCTTGTCCACCATGATAGGCAGTGGGGTCAGCACACCAGCTGCCTAGATCTCGTCAAGTCATGATGCCTAGGAATAACAAAGGAGAGTTTAAAGGAAGGATATGAACAATGGCTTTGCAGATGTTTATGGGGAGCACATTCCAACTCTGAGGAGCAGCATAGGAGAAAGCACAAAGGAGCTTGTTTGAAAATGTATCAAGTGGCTGATGAAGGCTGCCATCACTGGCCACACAGAGGTGAAAGTCAACATAGTGACAACATGTAAGAATTGATAGGTAGGGTAGGGATAGGTCATGAAGGGCCTTGACAGTAAAGACTAATAGTTTGTTTGTTTGCTATAGAAAAAGGGGAGGCTTGGAGGGATGCAAAGAGAGGGCTGATGTGTTCAAAGAGACAAGCTGGGCAAAGATTTCAGCAGCAGTGTTCGGAATGCATGTAAGTGGGGCAAGGTTGCATTTGTTGAGGTTAGAGAAGAGAATAGTGCAGAAATCCCCAGTTCCTTTGCATAAGCCGGAAAGAATGACAACAACATGCCTTTTGTCACCTGTAATGTATTTCTAGAGATGGTCAGCTCTTGAAACAATCTCTTCATTCCCAAAATGTAGGGAACCAGAGTGTGGTCACCAAATTTAAATGAATACCCACAAAATATTCACATTCATCTGGCATGAGGGGGGATGGAGACAGTCACAGAACTGCTTCCTATTTGTCTTCTAGTTGTAGGACTGTAAGCGTGCTTTTGTTGCCGTTTTCATGCCCCATATAACCCATTGTCAGGTTAAGCACCATTATCCTCTTTAGGACCCTGAGATTTCTTCCATGTCCATACATGAAGAAGTGCTTGCAACCATGGACCTGTAGGCATGAAAAAAGAGGACTACCATCCCTGCAGCATGCTCCCTTTTCCCCTCCCATCCCAAAGGTAACCCCTCTACTGAGGCTTTATGGAGTTGGAGTATTTGGGAAGAAGCTAGCTGAGTACCTCCAGATGCTTTTCCCCATAAAGCAAAGAGGGTGGGGGGAAAGCAGAAGTTAGTTCAAGTTCATACAGATGCTTGACTTGTGCTACTCTTCTGTGGACACCCCTTTCTCCTCTGGGGGATACTAAGGTTGTGGTCCTACAGAGACCATGCTAGCCAGGGGCTACCAGGAGTCTATGGGGCCCCATAGCAGATTGAAATTGATTGATTTTTTTTTCCATCTGCTACCTGGCCCCAGAGATTCTTTGAAATTCATGCAAATGAGTCTGGAACCCCTTAGTTCTTCCACTGGGTAATAAATCCTAACTCCTCTCAATATCAATGTTATTCCCAGCAGGAAATTGGAAATGTCACAAAGATTTGCCCTCTAATTGAAGAGGGTAGGTGTTCAGTTCCCTAAACCTGCAGATCTCAGGAAATGTGCTGAAGGCAAGGGGCATTTAGACTGTATACTGTCCTACCAGTACCCCATCTCATCCCCTGCTTCTCTGTTGATCTTTGACAGGGTGGAAAGAAAATGTGTATCCTAATGCACCAGTCACATAAAATATTCATTCTCCAGATGTAAGCACCCTATCATCTTAAAATCTTTGCACTAGTATTTTTTATTTATTTATTTACGTATATTATTTTTGCATTCTTGATTCTAGGTCTTTGACCTGCATTTGGACTTTGGCTGAGTAAGAGGCTTGAAACCAATGGCCCATTAAATTGCTGCAGCTCTAATTAATATATATATATATTATATATAATTAGATCAGTAAAAATAACCTCATGCTGTGATATTTGATACTCAACAGGGACTTGGCCTGCAAAATAGGAATCCTTCCAGCTTATTTAACATCTAATCTCCTGCCCTCCATCCTGTGTATGTTTATAACCTAAAAGAGCCTAAAATTGCAGACTTCATCATTATCATCTCATGCTATAGATTGGTAAATAATTTGTAACAGAGAATTTTTATTTCACAAAATAGCCCCCTCTTTTCTTTTTGTGAAGCATCCATGAACAGGCTGTGGGTTTTGGTTTTGGGTTTTTTTTTGTTTGTTTGTTTTAAGAATTTGTTCATTATTTGCAGTTACTGGACAAATCCTTTTGTGTAAAAATTCCAGGCTTCTTGGTTAATTGTAAACTGTTTTCTGTGGCTATTCACTTGGGCATCCAATAGTTGCAATTTAATATTTGTGCCGTGTGGTTGGACACATGATGTCTTGTTTCCTTGATTAGACAATCTAACTGTTATAAAAAGGGCATTGGCACTGCCTGGCAATGTTGCTTAATGCACCCATGCTGTTAATGGTGACATTGCAGCTGGATAAGAAAGGGTTAACCATTGCTGAAGCTGTCTCCTTAACCCACCTGATTTAAAGGAAGGGGGAGGAGCCCTCCAGCAGACAAAATTAAGGATTGCTGGGAGAAGTGCTGTGTGGAATCAAACCTGGGGAGAAAGCTTGGTTGACAATTTCCTGTAGAAGTGAATTTGGAAGTGCATGCTGTAAGTACCCCAGAGAAGGGATATCTCTGTGTGTGGAGTATCTTGGATGAACAGACCAAAACACAAGAGAAATAGGGGTGTTTGTGGTAGTGGCATCTTGTATGTGTACAGCAGACACCCAGGAAAAGAAATTTTAGTTAAGACCTGAATAGCCTGGACTCCAGGCCCAGGAGCCTCTTTGAAAGAGGGGCTGGAGACAATTTACACCCACTTACAATGGGTTTCTTCAAACTGCTTCTGGAGAAAAGATTTAAAGACTGAAAAACAGAAGAGATGCCAAAGTGGCTGACAGAACAGTAGCTGCAGTCAGTCAATGTGTACTCCAGCTGAGAACCTGTTAATCAAGTTAAGTCACTAGTCTGTACCAGAAGCGGTTTAGCGATACACTAGATCTAGTCTGTACCAGAAGAGATTTAGCGATATACTAGGGCTTTTGCCAGTGTAAAAATGTAGTTTTAAAAACCCACACATCCTATGGGACATTGCTCTACTGGCAATGGTTTTAAGTGCAGACCTAACCTATATCTCAAGCAATGCTGCCAGCTTTCGACAAGTCTTCGGACCCAGATTCTCAAAGACTTTTAGGTGCCTAACTCCCATGGAAATCAATGGGTCTTAGTCCCTTGCTCTCCCAGCTGCCTCATCTGTACAGAGATGCTGCTTCCTCAGTAACATTTTCACTTCTATCTTTTGCAGGCTACTATAAAGCATAACTACTTTCCGTTCCACTAAAAATGTTTTCATGAGCATTTCCCTTCTAGTACTTTCCCCTTTTCTTAACCTTTATTTTGAATGATTGGTCAGGATGTTCCTTCATCATCTTCCCTTCCATTTCTGCCAGGTATGTCACTAATCCCAATATCTTCCTGATAATACCTTTCTCCCCTCCTCGTTCCTTTTCTCCTTTTAATTTCTTACCCAAATTCTCTGGCCTAGGCATAGGATCCTGTGAGGGATATTCTGTGGTTCAGTTACTCTGTGCTGTTTTTCATCCAATTCTTTTGCTGAATCTAGTCTAAGTCAGCTAAATCAAATTTCTATGTGATGATTTAAAAATAAATCTTTAGTCTTCTGAGTGGTACACTGTTGTATAGGCCTACATGACAGAGTATTTACAACACAAAGTTGTTGCTTTCTGCCTTCACTTCTTTTCCAATACACTTTAGCATCTGCCTAAAGCATTTTTCTAATTTATTTGAGTGATAAGCAATGCTAACCAGCTGCTTTGCTGATTACTCCTCAGTCATCTCTGGAGTTCTTCAAATGAATCGAGGACCATTATCTGAAAGTACTTCTGAAGGAAAGCATTTGTTGCATGTAAGTTACCTAAATTCCTCAATCTGCTATTTATTTTGGTGCAAGTGTAGGTGTGGATGTTTATATTTTGAAATAAGAATGGCCACACAGACTTAAAGTGAAGTAAGTAAAGGTGCACGTTTCAGCTGATTTTGTTTTCTTGTGTAGATAAGCATTTAGCAGCAGAAGTGTTGGTTGTGTATACCCCTGTTGGCAGCCTGAAATAATTATCAGCAACACTTGTTTATTTTCTGCAAAATTAATGTGTAGCGTTTGACAGAGCTTAGTGGTCCATTTCCATGGAGATTTTTGAGGCAGTTTCTGGCATGTTCTGATGGCTACTTCATAACTTACGATGACTGCTTTCCCTGACTATAGTTTTCAGAACCATCAGTTTAACATTAGGATTCTCTTACACCATCAGAAATCACAGATACCACAGCCTGGGCCCTCATTCTTGCTTTCACATAAGGTATATTTACATTAAGAACATAAGAATGGCCATACTGGGTGAGACCAAAGGTCCATCCAGCCCAGTATCCTGTCTGCTGACAGTGGCCAATGCCAGGTGCCCCAGAGGGCGTGAACCTAACAGGTAATGATCAAGTGATCTCTCTCCTGCCATCCATCTCCACCCTCTAACAAACAGCGGCTAGGGACACCATTCCTTACCCATCCTGGCTAATAGCTATTAATGGACTTAACCTCCATGAATTTATCTAGTTCTCTTTTAAACCCTGTTATAGTCCTAGCCTTCACAACCTCCTTAAGCAAGGAGTTTCACAGGTTGACTGTGCACCATATGAAGAAGAACTTCCTTTTATTTGTTTTAAACCTGCTATCCATTAATTGCATTTGGTGGCCCCTAGTTCTTATATTATGGGAACAAGTAAATAACTTTTGCTTATTCACTTTCTCCACACCACTCATGATTTTATATACCTCTATCATATCCCCCCTTAGTCTCCTCTTTTCCAAGCTGAAAAGTCCTAGCCTCTTTAATCTCCCCTCATACGAGACCCCTTCCAAACCTCTAATCATTTTAGTTGCCCTTCTCTGTACCTTTTCTAATGCCAGTATATCTTTTTTTGTGATGAGGAGACTACATCTGTATGCAGTATTCAAGATGAATACTGAGTATTCAAGATGAAAGTGCAGATCAGAGAAGAGTGTGGTGGAGGCGCAAGAAACAGCTGCTGCTGAGTTTAGTTCCTTTAGTCTAGATGATCCAGGACTGCGGACTCACTTGAGCAATAGCCTGAGGGACTTCCTTGTACAGCAAGGAAGGGCCATAGCAAGTGTAAAACTTCATGTTCCCCAAAGACAATGAAAATAGAAGTTTCCATCCAACACATTACTGGCGTGAAATACTCAATGGTGACAAAGTGGAAAGGCCATGGTGCCAACATGAGAGGAAAGAACAGAGGAATGCAGACATGGATCCGAGAGTTAAACCCTCAAGCTTATTCATAAATAACTCTCAAGCTTTTTTTGTCCTGTGCAGTTCTCAGTCATTGAACTTGGTGGTCAGTGATGCAGCACCAGCTTCTAGTGAGGCTGCTGAATTTTTAAATGTAATTCAAAGCATCTATGTATTTTTCTCTGCATCAACTCATCGATGGTAAATTTTGAAGGAACATCTGGCAACATCCTCTCTGACATCTGGGAACATCCTCACTGAGCTGAAGTTAATAAAAACACATCTACGCTCCACAATGACACAGGAGAGACTGGTTGGCCTTGCAACCATCTCAATAGAGCATGAGCTGGCCCAGACTGTGGACCTTCAGGAAGCAGTTCAAATCTTTGCAACCAAGAAGGCACGGAAAGCACCACTTTGATTATTCAAACAGATTAAAATGCCAGTGTTTACTATGCAGACAAGAAAAGTTACATTTGCTGTTCAGGTATTTGAAAGTTAAGTGTTACTTAAAATTTTTGAACAAGGCATTTTAAGTTGTTAGTTCTCCTTTATTGGGATAGGTAGCAAAGAAGAACTATGAGAGGAGTAGGACAGGAAGAAGGCAGAATTGAGATCTTTCAAAGTTTTGGCCCAAGCGAGGGGGCATGGGGCATCATTTGAGCTCGCCACCTCAGGTGCCAAAATGTTGTGGGCTGGCCCTGGCTGCGCGTTATATACACAATTATAAACTGCTCACAACTGTTTCAATGGATTATTGGGAGACTGGGACTGGAAACTAGTGGGGACGGGGGGAAGGAGGTGGGGAAGAAGATGGATTTGATGAGGTGCTGGAGTGTGGGGGAAGAACTTGGACTGACTGAGCAAGAGGACTGAGACTGGGAGGAAAAGCCTGAGGACTGGGACTGTCTAAGTGAGGAGAATAGGACTGGGATGAGGATTTGGGGTGGAAAAGAGACAGGTCTGGTACGAGGACAAGTTGGAGAGGCTGGGCAGAGGGATCTGTAACCAATGACACATTCCCCTCCAGAGCTTGGAATGGAATCCATGATTCCTGAATTTTTTTCCAGCTTGCTTTTTTAAAAACCTAGGAAATTATCCACAAAAACTATGTTGAAAGAATATTAAAGTTGCAAAGTCAAGCACTCAGAACTTAGGAAATGCCAGAATTAAAGTTACTTGTGCAACTGTATAGGCAAAATGCTGCTGGCCCCTCGTGCACATGCATTAGGATACAGTCTTTTAATTGTATAATCACATACTATTTTTTTCAAGTTTCAGAGTAGCAGCCGTATTAGTCTGTATCCACAAAAAGAAAAGGAGTACTTGTGGCACCTTAGAGACTAACAAATTTATTTGAGCATAAGCTTGTTAGAGCGATGGTAACACCCATTGTTTCATGTTCTGTGTATATAAAATCTCCCCACTGTATTTTCCACTACATGCATCCGATGAAGTGAGCTGTAGCTCACGAAAGCTTATGCTCAAATAAATTTGTTAGTCTCTAAGGTGCCACAAGTACTCCTTTTCTCTATACTATTTTTTCTACAGGACACCTGCCTCATTCAGTGCATAGGATAAATGGTGCTCATTAGTGAGCAGCTATTCCATAGTTTTTCTCCTCATTGTTCAGCATGTGATCCTATGCTTTATTTACTGCACACTGTTCAAACCTCGCTCTGAACACACAATTACTAACTTCAGGTGTCGTCTTTGTAAGTGAAACAAGCATATTTTCCATGTTAGGTACCATCCCATAAATGAGAGTTACTTTGCATTACTTGGTAACACTATTATTTCCAATTTAAAGTTATTTTTATGACACACAAAGTAACCTCCAAATGTAGCAGACAATAGCTGAATATTTTAAGCAAAGAATAAATGCAACACTCGGACTCCGCAGAAACATGCCAAGCAGAAAACCCATAATATGTTTACTCAAAGTTACCACAATATAAGTCCCAGGAAAAAGTTCTGAATGTTACGATTTCTATTTTTTTCCCATGACCACAGAGTGTACAGTACTACAGGAAGCAACCAAAATTGTTGAGTTGTGGCATAGGTGGAACAACTCATAAATCAAGAGCTGACATTATTCTGACAAGCAATATTTACATCTCCCTATGTGTGTTCATCACTAGGTGCTATATCTTAGAAGGTAGATAATTGCCCTTGAGGGGATGCTTCATAGAGCAACCAGAATGAGACCAGATTTATAAAAGGCTCTTGATAGCTAAAGGGACCTGAACCAATTATCAGAGAAAAATAGAATCTTTCAAACTCACAAAGGGATTGATGAAAATGCTTTGCATAAATTCTCACTGCCAGAGATCACTCAGATAAAAATAAGAGGATGTAGAGTCATTTAAATAGGAAGAGATTAGGAGTGAGAGGACCTTTGCCTTAAATCAGGAGGGTGGCAGGGAAGAAACCAAGGACCACATTTTCAAAAGCAAGCTGTACTATCCGGTGCCTTAAGTTCTGTGTGCCCAGCTCTTAGACACTTAGCACTTATTTTTCAAAGGGGATGAGCACCTCTAGCTCACATTGGCCTGGGCCCTCAGTTGAAGCTGTGGGTTCTCGGTATTTCTAAAACACACTATTTCTTGTAAACAGTTTTAAATGTGTTGCTTTTTAGTTCATATAGGTGGCCCCTTTTGTTTTTGTGTTAGAGAGGGGGCAAATAGTAGCAATTGCCTGGCCTCTGTACTGTGCACTATTTAACATCATGGTCATGTTACCCTTTGTCTCCTCTCTTACCTAAATAATAATCTTTTAAATCTTCTCCTGTACAAATCTTTTCTTGCCTTTAGTTATTGCCCCCCCGCCCCCAATGGATATTTTCAGATATTGGTGTCACCTTTAAGAGAGGAGATGAACAAATCTGAACTCCGTGTTCAAGCCAGGGACATACCACACATTTATATAATAGCGTTATAATTATTTTAGTATTATATTCTAGTCTTTTATTAATACAACCTGGCATATATATACACATACACCCTTACTGCCTCTACACAGTGAATGAATTTCTATCCTTTTCCCAGAGTGCTTATAGTTAAGTTAAAACCCATCAGTGTATATGATTAGTTCAGATCATTCCAGTGTACATTACTTTGCACTTGTCTTCAGTGAATTTAATCTGTCCTTGTGTCTTCCAGTTTCCTAGCTTTGTTAGATCCTTCTGAAATTTCTCATAATCCTCATTACATCTGACTAGTTAGACTTGATTTAACCGAAATAATTCTGTGTCCTCCATAAACTTTACCACCTCTCTATTAATAACCTGGAAGAGGGGATGAACAAACATTAGTCTTAGCCCAGAACTGTGGGACACCCACTGTTTTAACCTACTTCCCTTGTTAACTTTCTAACCTTTCATTGATCTTGTGGTGTGACCCAGCATCTCCAGCATCCTCCCTGCTAGGTTCCAAACTGCATCTTAATGACAATCCTGTAACTGCTGCTGAGCATGCAGTGCTGCTGAGTATAACCCCAGAGACTGTGATTTAAAAATTCAGTAGATTGGCCTCAGTGCTTCTGACTTTGAAGGAGGAGTAGGTGGGAACCGAGATGGTGCAAAAAAGAGGGGGTGGATATGCAGCTATTCTGGAAACATAGCTGCTGGGAGAGGGTATGAAGGAATTCAAGGTTCCTGTTTTTAAGATAAGCAGCTACCAAGAACGTGAAGGCCTTATTAAAATCTGGTGCCTGTAGCAGGTGAGTGATGGTAATAGGGCCATTGCAGATTTGGGAAGAATCTGCAGAAGATGGGTCACAGGTGGGTGAGTCACAGACTGCTAGAAGGTATCCAAAGGTAAGCCTTCTTGCCCAAGTAAGCTATTCCATTTGAGGGGAGGGGCTAATAAATAAATACAGTATGTGACTCAAAAGAACTGGCTTTAGTACTGGATTGCCTACTCCACTTTAGACTCCTACCTTTTAAAAGTCTTTAAGACTATTATCAGGAGATGGATTTAATATTTGGGCATTTTCTTCTTACAAAATGTTTACAGTTATAATTAAGATGAGAGTTTTAACTTACTGTCAATTAGCTTAATTAAAGCAAAAACCTGACTGAGTCCTAAGAGGGGAGGATTCCCCCGGTGTACCTTGTAACCACAGCTGAGTCTTTAAAATGGAATTAGAAACAAATATGTAAAACGTTCAAGAAATCTAAACATTGTGGGAGACTCCATAGAGCATTGACAGTGTGATGCACAGGCTAGAGCTGATGTTTTTATGTGCTGCAGACATACCAAATATGTTCACCTGGGTTCAAAATGGAAGCACCACAAGTTCCAAGTGCAAGCGGTGAGCTGAATGAGTTCACTACTGGAAGCAGGGCCGTCCCTACTGGTACACAAAGTACGCATCTGCGTAGGGCACCAAATTTCCTGGTGCCCTACACAGCTGCGGGCTGCTCCAGCCCCTGCTCCGCCACTTCCCCATGGCCTCTGCCCCAGCCCCCACCTCCATTCCCCTGAGGACTGCAGCAGGGTTAGGCTTGCCTCACTGGTGGCGGGAAGTGCAACGACCTGGTCCCAGCACACTCGCACTGCCAGTGAGTGCTGGGGGGTGGTTCCTCCTCCCCTCCCTCTCCCCCCCCCCCAAAGCCTGGGAGCCAGGGGAGCGGAGAGGGCTGGGGCTGGGTCACTCCACTTCCCACCACCCCATGAGTGCGGGGTCGGGCCTATCCTGCGCTCACCGGGCAGCAGGAAGTAGAGCAACCCAGCCCCAACTCAACCCACTCTGCTCCACCGGCTCATGCTGGGGGGCGGTTTCCCCCCGCTCCCCTAGGCCTGCTCCTGCCTCCATCCCCCAAGGAGGCCTGGGGCCAGCCCCCGCTCGTGGAGGCCTAGGGCCCCACACACATCCCACACAGGGGCGGGACTGCGCAGGGCACCAAAATGGCTAGGGATGCCCCTGACTGGAAGGGAAGATCTGCTGAGCCTAGAAGAGCTATTATTATGGTGGGGGCAGCCAAGGGGAATGATCTATGACTGGACAAATGATTCTGAAAATATATAAACCCATTCAAGCCCTGTTTAATGTCCCCAAACTCCATCCAAATAGCACCTCAGGGTTTTGCAGACCCAAACATCGCAACATGATTATTAGAACAAGTAACATATATAGTGCTTTAGTGATGTATGACATGTTACAAATGTAGACTAGGAAACTGTAACTGTCCAAAATCACTTAGCCGTGATAACAGAGATGACAACACTTTAGATTGTTGATGAAGAGACTAAAGGCAGGAAATACTACTGGGGGGAGGGAATGGGTGTTTAAAGCAGGGCTGGAAGGAAAGAGAGGATACTTGGCAGACAGGAAACTGGAAACTATTACAGAGCAGGGGGCTGGATGACAGCAGGCTTGCAGGTAACAGTGGGAGAAAGTGATGAAGGAGCAGTAAAGACACTGGTAAAAACATAGTGAACAGAACCAGACTAGAGAGGGATGACATGTTCAGATGTAGCGACACTTGTATTATGATGTCATTTCTGACGTAACACAAAAAGAGCCCATCTTCTGAGAGTGTATCCACAGTGTATGAGCAGTAGAAGTGAGCCAGCTGTTTGGAGAAATACCAGGAACCTATCTCCATGCAGTCATCCATCTTCTTCCACCTATAGTCCATTTCTGGACCAAGAAATCCACTGGCTGGTAACTCAACATTTCAACATCTTAGCATTAGATTTGGGGGTTGCCAGAAATTGTGACCAGCCCACTAACTGGAAACTACATTTTCTTAAGATAGCACAGTCCTGGAACACTCCCTAAGGCAGTGAGATCCATGGCTGGCTTCAAGGAAAAAAATCCTGAGCAGCTGGCTTGATTTCCCATTAGACATGTTATACAGCAGCTGCTCCAATCAAACCCACCGTGAACTTAAAAAAACTGTGGAGAGCTAAGAAATAGGAGGGAAAGGATGTGTGAGTGTCAAGGTTCCTTCCCCACTCTGAACTCTAGGGTACAGATCTGGGGACCTGCATGAAAACCCCCCTAAGCTTATTTTTACCAGCTTAAGTTAAAACTTCCCCAAGGTACAAACTATTTTACCTTTTTTGTCCCTGGACTTTATTGCTGCCACCACCAAGCATCTAACAAATATAACGGGGAAAGAGCCCACAGGGAGACCATCTCCCCTCTCCCCCCCCAAAAAAAAATCCCCCCAAGCCATACACACCCTTTCCTGGGGAAGGCTTGATAAAAATCCTCTCCAATTTGCATAGGTGAACACAGACTCAAACCCTTGGATCTTAAGAACAATGAAGAAACAATCAGGTTCTTAAAAGAAGAATTTTAATTAAAGTAAAAGAATCGCCTCTGTAAAATCAGGATGGTAAGTACCTTACAGGGTAATCAGATTCAAAACATAGAGACTCCCTCTAGGCAAAACCTTAAGTTACAAAAAGACACAACAACAGGAATATACATTCCATTCAGCACAACTTATTTTATCAGCCATTTAAACAAAACAGAACCTAACACATATCTAACTAGATTGCTTACTGACTTTTTACAGGAGTTCTGACCTGCATTCCTGCTCTGGTCCCAGCAAAAATAGCACACAGACCGAGAGAGCCTTTGTTTCCTCCCCCCTCCCCCCCCAACTTTGAAAGTATCTTGTCTCCTCATTGGTCATTTTGGTCAGGTGCCAGCGAGATTGTCTTAGCTTCTTAACCCTTTACAGGTGAAAGGGTTTTTCCTCTGGCAAGGAGGGATTTAAAGGTGTTTACCCTTCCCTTTATATTTATGACAGTGAGCATCAAGAGATTTTCAGCAACTAAATTTTAACACCAAGTGAAGTGAAAATTGATGGCCATTGTCTTAAAAAATTGGACTGTAGTTTGAAAATACACCAATCTGTCCCTGAATTCAGAGACTGATTTGTCAGGAGGTAAAACCCTAGTGCAATTTAAGGATGAGTTCTTGCAGGATTCCCAGACTACTGTTTGACTGCCATGGGTATGTGAGGGAAATGGCACTTTTAGCTACTGTAGCTTTAAATTCCAAAATAAAATCTCTCTGGAGACAGAGGTTCAGAAATAAAGGATTCAACTAATTAAGTTTAATTGTGTGGGCCTAAGGTGGCTGATTCATATAATAATCAAAACGATAAGCAGGGAAGTGTGCAGGATCTCTGAGGGTTCAATGTAAGCGGGTATGGAGCATGGTTCAGAGAATTTGGAGGCTTGTGAAAATGCAAGTTAGTGTAACAGAAGGTCTAGGCAAGGAGAGCTGCATGTTGCTTTAAGTACTGGTGGAATAATGGTATGAGAGGTAACTTACCCTGATCTCTAGCCGAATTGAGAGATGGATACCTGAGAAGCCTGTATTTCCTGTGTGTGTAAACACACTCCTGTTTATTAATTGAAGGAACAGTTCCTGTGTTATGTTGAACCTCTCATTATGATTCTATTTGCAATTTTAGTAAGAATCTGTAGTATCCCATGCATATCTATCAACTAATATGCCTCCAGAGGGGATGTAGATACTAGAGGAGAGGACGGGTCTCTCCACTGACTGCCTTGACTTAGTTCTCTTGTAATACACAGGATTTAATTTACTAGGGAAATATGGATGATCCACTAATGGCAGTAACCAACATAGGACTGACTTTGTTATCCTCATTGTGATGTCAGGAAAGCATATATAAAGGGAGTCTTCAAGGGTAAAATTTAAGTTGTTAGTTGAAAACATCCTGGAAAAAAATTATTAATTAAATTCAAAGATCTCAACATGTTTACAAATGTGAGTAAACATTATTGTCCCCATTTTATAGATGGGAAAGCAGAGGCATAGAGCGGTTGTAACTTGTCCAAAGTCACACAGTAAGTCAGTAGCAGGGCCAAGAATAGAAATCAGAACTTCTGAATCACACTCTCTGATATCTTGTCCAGTGGATCATGCTTCTCCCTGGACTAGGTAGAGAAAGGAAAAGTACCAGAGGAGAGTCAAACATAGGATAGTATAATTAAAGGAAAATAATTAAATGAAAGTCAGTCAGGCACACCCCATATACCCTGAGCCACAATATAAAATGAGGCTATAAAGCATGAAACTCAGGGTGCATCTACACTGGAACTGGAAGGTGTAAATTCCAGCTTAAGTAGTCATACCCACACTAGCACACTAAAAGTATAAATGTAGCTGTGGCAGTGCAAGCAGCAGGTGAGGCTAGGGGCTCCAAATACATACCTGGGGTTTCAGATGGATTCATACTCAGGGCTGCTTGCACTGCTGTGGGTACCCTTCTATTTTTAGTGTGCTAGTGTGGGTATGGCTACTCTAGCCAGAAATTACACCTTCCATCTCTGGTGTAGACATACCCTTAGACAACAAATTTAAAATGGGTGCAAGAAAGGCAGTTTTTACACAAGCTGTATTTAATCTGTGGATCCCACTGCAATTGCATGTGATTGAGGCACAGAGTTTAATAAGTGTTTTACAAAGAGGATTAGACTTTTATAGAAAAGGAACCCCAGTTGCAGTTATACTAAGTAGTTTAAAATGACAAGAGCTATTAGTTTTCCTGCTTCAGGGCTGCTGATCACCAGTGTATGTCTCAAGGAATTCCAGTCACTGGAGTACGGCATTGTGCAATTGATTAGATAGATGGAGGTTGCTGCTGGTCAAACCCAGTAGCATCCTCCAGTATGAGGGTAGATTCTGATAAAGAGGACACTGCCCTCCCCCCCCCACCCCCAAGCAGCAAAATGATCAAATAAAAACCAACCTCCTGATATTCAGTTACAAAAGCCCATACTAGAACCTCCATTGATAGCCTATTTCTAATCTAATTTACAGAAACTCATTGTCAGAGCAGAATTAAAACTCACTAATAAAAGAGTGCAGAACTCTGATGCAAATAGTGAGGAAGGAGAGTTGCGTGGTTAAGGCACTGGACTGGGACTCAGGCCATCTGCATTCAGTTCTCACTTCCATCACAGGCTTCCTTTCTGTCCTTGGGCAAGTTAAAATTCTGTCTCAGATCCTCACATGTAACATGGGGATAGTAATTTTTTCTCCCACTGTCTGTCTTGTCAATTTAGACTGCAAGCTCTTTAGGTCAGCTGCTGTCTCTTCATCTGTGTACATGCAATGGCTAGCACAATGGAGCCCAGATATCACTTGCTGCTTCTAGGTACTGTAAGTAATAGTACATTACATCTAAACATCTGTGTTCAGCTACTATTTTCACTAGTTCCACTAGTGAAAATGACAGAATAAAGTAATTTCTATTTGATTCAGGTTCTTACATCATACCCCTCACTGTGGTATCTGAGTAGTATGTATATTCACATATGTTGTTTATGACACTCCAGAGTGTTTCTTGCAATCTGTTGGTAAAACCCACAATGACCTTTGTAAAAGACTTAGAAAAATCAAAAGTCAGCTTTCATTACAGGAAAAGTGGCTCAGTCACTGGTCAAATACATGAACAATGAACACAATCTAAACAGACACTTAAATTTTTTTCCCCAGTGACAAAGTGCCAAAGCCTGAACAATTGGATAAAAGAGAATATTTCTGAGAATAAATTGGTTAGTCTCTAAGGTGCCACAAGTACTCCTTTTCTTTTTGCGAATACAGACTAACACGGCTGTTACTCTGAAACCTGATTTCTGGTTCTGTCAAGCCCAGTTCTTCTCTGAAACAGCAGTGCACCTACAGTGTTTGTTTGTTTATGCCTTAGAACACTATCCCTGTGAGAGTAGTACTACCATCTGAGTAAAACTATCACAATCAGCATTGGGATTTCCAAATTGTTATGGCACACACTGTACTGTTTCACTGTCTTGTTGTTTGTCATTGTGTCTTGTTAGAGGTTCAGTGAGATATGCCTTAACCGTCCGAAAAAGGCAGAATATGAACCACATTGAAGAGTTATACTTCACTGGAATTATCTGCTTGATGGCCTAGTGTGTGAATGTTTTCTTTCTGATAGCCCCTAGAGATCCCAACTGTGATTGTACTATATGTAGCAGAATGATCCATCAAACACAGGAAGATGCAGTTCCAGCTGTGAAGAGATTGCACCCTGAAGCCCCAATCCTGCAATGACTTGCACTTGCCCTTGACTTTAAGCACTGAGCAGGTCATCTTCTTAAAGTTAATTCTTTTTAGGATCAGGGTCTATTTGACAACTACACAATGAATTGATATGATGCAGGATATAGGTTTCATTGACACAAGCTTGGGATTGCCACGTTACTCACAAATGTTGAAACCGCAAGATAATTATGTGGGTTATCCCAAAGAAGTGTCAATAGTACCTTTCCAGACCATTACCCTATAATGCATTCATATGCCATGTATTTTACAAAAATAAAAAAAGCTATTACAAAAGAATGGTTTAAAGAATTTAACAAATAGTTAGTAATATTTATTGTAATCCTCTGTCTGTAGAGCCAGGCTTCCCTTGTACTGTGAATTCAGCTGTACTAGACTCGAGGGGGAGAGCAGAAATTATAACTACCAACACCCTTTAGCAAACCTCTGAAAAGTAACCTAAAATAGCTTTTCCTTACATAAAAATGTCCTACATCTCGTGCCTGCTGTGCTCGTGAGATCTACTGGGGCTAGAAAAGCTGCAGCTTAGAAAGGAGGACTTGCCATGACTAGCCCCGATGGTTCATGCGATACTGGACCTAAAATCTATCACCAGCCCAGCTATGAATATCACCTGTGCGGCACATCAGAGTATTATTATGTAGTCTGCAATATTTCTTAGGTATTTAAATTTGGGAATTATTGAAAAGATTTTATATATTATCAATGGTTCCAAGAGCCAGATTTCTCATCCCTTTGTGCAGGTCCCCCAGCACAAAGGTGCTGGAAAGCTGCCATAATAGAATTTCGTATATCCTTACCTTGGTATAAGGGATGCATCAGCAGAGGAGGGTGTGTGACTGACTGGAGAACCATGTGCTCCTGGGATCTCTGTCAGCATAACTGTAACTTGGGTGCCATTACCAGCTATAATTGGTTAAAATAACCCTGAGGCTGCTCTAATGTGTGCCTGTGGCTAACTCACCCTCCAGCTGCCCCGCAGGATCAAAGCAGCACAAAAGTAACTTTAAGCCCCTTAAGTAATTTCCTCTACCCTTCTCCTTCCCTGAATCTTCCTCTTCTGAGCAGTAGCTCAAGTGGACACAGTGATCTGGCCCCAAATGTTTTGAGCTATGTGTGAAAGTTGTGGAATGTACCCAATAATCAGAATGTAATGGAGATAATGTTCTCCTCTTATATTTTGCCTGGTGCCCTTTCGGATGCTAAGGTGAAAGGTGCTATATAAATGTGTAAATAAATAATTTAGAATTCCAATATCGGTGTTCAAAACCTTTTAACATGCAGAAAGGCCTCTGTTTGCAATGGCCCTTGCTAAATATGCAAATAGTAGGTATCACAGTAGAAACACAGGGCTTGCAAACAATGATCAAGCTAAAATGTGAAGATCTTTCATATGCTGAACCTCCTTACTTTTCAAACTTAAAAGCACATGCCCTCTAATTTTAACAGGGGAAATGGGAGTATTTAACAAATGGATCCCTCTTAGTTTGTTCTGGGTATACAGCTTTAGATGCAATCATAAATACCCCTTCTAAGAGATGAGAAAGCTTTACAGTCATGGAAGAGGGAGTACATTGATCTGTCAATTTATCCAAAAGGAAATTCAGATTTATCACAACACTGCAGCCATCAGGATGAAAGATAGATGAGGCGGTTAAGTGTCATTCCTGTGGATTTAGACTGGACTTGAAAGATAACGTATTTGATGCATGTGGAATAATAACTGAGACTTGGGTGAATCAAAATATCCATTGAACTGAATGGTGATTATGATTATTACAGTTAATTACTAAGAGCTGCCGAAGTATGGGCATGCCTCAGCAATATTTTTAAGAGATGTCCATTTATATTAATACAATGTAAGGACAAATCTTGGAAAAAAGACCTGTGGCAGACAGTCTCAGAGCCTAGGTCAACTGACTCAGACTTGTGCTATGAGTAGATGAATAGATGTCCCCACTGAGGCTGGAGCCCAGTTTCTGAGATCCTCCCCCCTTGCTGGGTTTCAGAGCCGGGGTTCCAGGCTGAGTGTGAATGTCTACACAGTTATTTTGAGTCCCGTTGTGTGATTCCCCACAAGCCTGAGTCAGTTGACATAGGCTCTGAGACTTGCTGCTAAGGGTCTTTTTTGCAGTGTAAATGTACCCTTAGAAACCTCAGATCCTTGGCTTGAGGGCAGGCCAGGATGAAAGGCTAGGAGGCTGGAAGCCCTGAGAGCCCTGCCTTGAAATATAATATAATTGAGATATACATATAATTTAGTAGTAGCATGAGTCAGCTGCAGTGATGAATTTGAAAATAAGATTTGTTGACAACCAGAACAAATGCTCCCATCAGGCTTAGCATTTTATATCAGCTTGACAGCATTTAATTCCTAAAGCCTTAGAAATTGGGTATGGGCAAACTTATTGGTTGTCATGACCACCACTTCGGTCAATGTCAGTTGCTCTCTGCCAGAAATTGGTATAGCAGCAGGAGACAATCTTATTGTTAACTTTAATAGCTTTCTGAGTCTTAGTATGGCCTTATGTAGGGTTGTCAAGAGGTAGGGATTGAGCTGTGAGCTCAATCCCACTCCTGGTACTAACCACGGAAGTAGTTAAAGTGATCTCTGTACTTTCTGTTGTGTGGCAGAACAGGCACATGTATACCTACAACATCTTCTGGGAGGGAGGGTCAGCTCACCATCCCCTTGCACCAGATTTGCCACACAACATCAGGAGCCTGGCTTTAAGCCTGCACAAGTGGATTCTTGACATCTGAATAGCTTGTTTTTGTTACATCTGGACTCCAGTGTGGAATGGAAGAGAGGACAGAAAGTGGGACAGCAAGAAGAGATCATAGAATTGAATATCAGGGTTGGAAGGGACCACAGGAGGTCATTTAATCTCACCCTCTGCTCAAAGCAGGACCAATCCCCCATTTTTGCCCTAGATCCCTAAATGGCCTCCTGAAGGATTGAACTCACAACTCTGGGTTTAGCAGGCCAATGCTCAAACCACTGAGCTATCCCTCCCCCCTTTCCAAGAACCAACCAATCAAACAAACATATATAGCCCACTAAGGACCATTGCACCAGCCAGAGTGACACTTTTGAATATAACTGAAGGAAGGCCAGATATTTGCATGATTGTGACCTTTCACCCAAAGTTAAACCCCTTTTTGCTCAGAATTTGGCACTGATAGCGCATATTGACTGCCTCTAGCTGCTCCATATCTGCCTTTAAGAAGGTCCAGGTTTCTGATCCATATAGCAATACAGGTAGTATACAGATTTGATAGATCCTGGACTTTGTCTCAGGACAAAGACATTTTTGTGTCCGTAGGTGAGACATAGACTTCATGCATGAAGCAGTGACATCTACTCATCGAAGAATGTCTGGTTTGCTGTGACTGAACTCTGCTTGCAGCTAAAGTAGATGGACATCAGTGCTGTCCATGGTACTCGACCCCACCTGCACAGGGGATTCTGGTGGCTCAGCTGTGAGGTTCTGGACCTTGGTCTTCTGCCATGAGATTGCCCACACTATGGTGTTGAACATGTCTTGGAGAGTGGGGCTGAAATTCTCTAATTTCTCCACAAGCAAGGTAACATTGCGTTTACTGACCAAAATGACTGCAACTTATTGACCAGCATTCACTCCTTTGTGTAGAGAGTCCTAATATCCAGTCAATAGGTCAACAGAACAGTGGTGGGGCGAGAATGCATCTTTGCTGCACACCTGAGGTTGTATAGAAACGTGGTGAAGGCCTGAGCCAACACCTACGTTTGCACTGGTACCAGTATGAAGATTGTACACCAGATTTTGCAGAACATCTGGTATGCCAACTCTTTTCAGTACAAGCCAAAATACCATCAGATCCAACAGCACATCCATTCCATAACTTTTGGATATCCTTTCATATTCCATTGAGTGACAGAGGATCAGTCTTCATCCCTGGATGTACAGCTGTGTGATCCGCCAGGTCATCGTAGCGCTAAACAGTCATCAGCAGGTCCATGTTTCAACATGCTTTCATAATGTGTTTTTCATCTGTCCAGGACCTTGTCCGTTGATGAGCAGGGAGAACAATCTGGTTTCATAATGAGGATGTTAGCAGGCTGTTGATGGCTGCCAGCTAGGTGTGTGTGGCTCTATAAGAGGACGTAGGTTGTTCTTTAGGCCATCCTCTGCTTCATCAGCCAGGGAGTTGCCCTGGATCTCATGTTTTAGCTTGGCCTGGAAAATGCCTCTCAGCTGTTTACATTCTTGTCCATCTTCTAACTTGTGTGCTTCTGCCTTTTTTGATAATATATCAAAGGCCCCTTCAGAAAGCCCAGGTTTCTTGTGTTACCATCTGAATCTCCTTGTTCCAGCGGCAGCATAGGATATTGCACTATATGTACCACTCCATGTCATCTGAGAGGATACCAAGTTTAAGAATATAATCCTTGATGTCCTGTGTGTATTTCACAGCTTCAACAAGATCCCCAGAAAATGCTGAATGTTGGATGTCTGGCTTGGGAAGAGTTGAAAAATGCAGTCAGAGCTGAGTCTATGGCTTGAGTTTGCTGTTGCTTTTGTGCCACTGAAGACCTGGAGTGATCACTATGGAGTGATTTTTTTATCAGAATATGATCAGTTTCCTTCATGGTACATCCACTGTTTGAAATCCGGGTCCAGTGATTGGTTAAGGTGCCTAAACTAGGAGCCTGCAACATACAAACCAAGGAAGCAACTGAGTTTTCCGTAGTTTTTCATATTTCATATGGAACTGAGATATGGCAATTAGGGTGGATTAGCTCCAGCAGGTGCTCTACACCCGTACGTGAGAAAAAAGTTGTGGGGTTGGACATTTGTAATATAAAATCAGGTGCAAATAGGCTGAACTAATATTCCAGGGAAATGTTTCTATTCTATTCAGGTTTTTACACTGTGCCCAGTGCTGTGGTCTCTGAGCATGGTCAAGTGGCTTGTTAGATGCTAACCACATTGCTTAAATGTGACCTGTTCTCCATTCCTTTTCTCAGAAGCGATATTATTGTGTGTGAATTTTTAAAAATATAGTTTTTAGTTATGTCTTCTGTGATATCATGTTCTCATCAGTTAAGTATGTCTTCTACTTGAAATGAAAAATGGTGAGGTTTGTGGTGGTCCTTATGTCCTGTAGCAAAGAGTTCCATTGTCTTGGAACAGCCCCGAGAAAGCTGTTTCTTGCCCAAACAAGCCCTGTGTAGACAGTGCTATTGGGTCTGAGTTGTCAATGACAAACTTAATTCCAATTTTTAAAATATTCTGGACGAAGATAGTTAGTCCTAAAGTTAAAGACCCAGATCTTGAACCTTTGGTGATAATCAGTGGGGAGCTGGAATGAGCAGAAGACAGGTTTGATATGCTTGTGGTAACTCATGTTTCTGAGGAGGAGCTGTGTTCTGTATTAATTGCAGTTTCATGCCCTTGTAAATTGCCCTGTTTATAGTCCAGCTGGAAGATGTTCTGGGTATTGCATATTCTGCCACACAATCAAAGGTGAAATGGCATGGTCTCTGATTGTCTTTCCCAGACCTGAAGAACAGCTCTGTGGTGTGTGTAAGCATATCTCTCTAACCAACAGAAGTCGGTCCAATACAAGATATTATCTCACCCTCTTGTGTCTCTCACGTTCCCCAGGAAGAGTCTGTGACTGGTCCTGGAATGGGCCACACAGTGCAGAGCAACTATTACAGCACAGACTACTCTCTCTCTACATGCCATCAAGCACACATGTCACCACAAAGGGGGCAGGGCCATGGCCCCAGTGGGTCAGCATGGTGCCATTGCCCTTTCAAACAGGGGGACCTGGAGAGAGAGAGACTGTCCCTTCCTGAGGCTTTCTCAAGGTCCCTTTATTCAAGACTGTCCCTTTTAAAGGCACAGTAAAATCCCCAAACTTATCACCCCTTGTAGAATGCATTAGAACTTTTTCTTATTGTTTTTTTTAATTGAAATGATTGTAAAACAACCCCGAGTAATCTGAGAAGGGATGAACTTCAGGTGCATCTTATTAAGAGATACAGTGTCGATTTATTTGGGCTACGTGCTGGTCCTTGGTATGGTCTTGAGGAATTATGACCCCGCTCTCTCATTCCATTTTTGAAAGGTTTTATTTGGTTGGTTGGTTTTCCTGCTTTACTGGAATTGGACCTTCTGTACTGGTCCTAATACTGCCTGATAACCAACTTTAGGTTTTCTAGATGCTCCATTTCCTGCCTATAAAATGACCAGAGGTGGTGTTGCTAGTGCAATGGATTTCGCCCCCTTTTTTGTTTAATCTAGATCTCGTGTTTTGCTGTCTTTCTCTATTGTAACATGCTGCTAAGGTCACCTAGAGCTGTGAACCACTGAATTACCTTTCTGCCTGAGCAAGAGTAAGCTTTAATGGAGATTAGAATGTGTTTCAGCTCCCTGCCACACCAGTCTGTCTTCCTCACCAGCAAACTCTTCAAGTCTCTACCAGTCTTAACCTTACCTAGCAGAGAAGTCAGTGAACTCCAGACCTGGCTATCCTCAGAGATGTCTTTCAGTAATGTATGGCCACTGTCACTGTATTAGTTATTAGATATTAGTTCACTGCCTCTGGAAAGAGTCAGTACACTGCATCTTATTAATGTAATTGGTGTTTGAGAAACACTCTTATTTCAATCGCAGCACTGAATTGGTTTATAGTAAAAGTAAAACAAGTTTATTAAACAAAAGCCATAGGCTTAAGAGATACCAAGTACAAGGAGTAAAGATAGAAAGGGAAACAAAGTAAAAATACTCTTTCTAATTGTTAAGACTAGAACCCTACGGTGGGACTGGATCTTATCTGTCCTACAGGACCTGCTGCTATAATGGTGGGAGCGGATTTAAAAAAAAAACCCACACAGGGCTCTAGTTAAGACCTAATTTAAAAAGCTACAGACTTTTATTCAAGGAAATGTCCTCACAAATCTGCCTTTTCCAGCAATAGCTAGCTGGCTAGCTCTTGGCCAGGATCCCCAAAGAGTCCAAGGCACTGGCTTTCCTTGTCTCCTCAGGTAAAGAATAACTTAGGGGTTCACTCCCCCTCTCTTTAAAGTCTAGTGAACCTTTAAAATGTGTTCTTCTGAAATGTACCCCCAGATAAAGTTCCTTTTCCTTGCTGGGTTTGGACATCATGCTGTCTGGGGTAGACTTCATGCTGCTTCTCCTGCCATCCCCCCCCTCGGTGATGTTTACACTGCAAATCATTTCTTCCTGCAACCTCCAGTACAAATGAATGGCCCATTGAATTTGGCCACACCTGGTGCGAGGTGTTGGCCTCTTCCCTTTTGTCTGGAGAAAACCTGTTTAGCAACTCCATCTGACAAGCCAGAGTCTTCACTGAGGTAAGTCAACGGCTGACGCTCTCCCGTCGACTCCGCCTGCGCCTCTTGCCCTGGTGGAGTACAGGAGTCGACGGGAGAGTGCTCGGCTGTCGCTCTATTGCGTCTAGACCAGATGCAATAAAGCGACTCCCGCTAGATCGATCACTGCCCTTCCATCCAGCGGGTAATGTAGACAAGCCCTAAGTCCTTGTTGCCTCTCTCCTCTCAGCCTCTGATGGATTGTCCACTTTCTATTATGAATCAGCCCTCCACCCTCACTCAGTAACAATCCCTTGAATCTTCCCTTTGACTGCTGATCCAAAGATACATAGTTGCCTGCTTCACTGATGAGATCCAGATGGATGCTGTGCTGCCTGCTCTGGAGGTGGAAGTGCTGTGTCTGGACTCAGAGCAGCTGTCTTTCCATGAATGAATGCTGAATTGATTCAGTATGGTGCTCTGGACCAATAAACAGGATTAGGACATATTTTCAGGGTGAGGTCTTGGTGCTGGATATATGAATTGTCCATGTGCATATATACAGATGCATATAATTGTGTCTATATCTATCATCTGAGATGCCACGTTCTCCCTATCTCACCCTTGTCCTTTGTGTATAATCAATGTGATGCCTTCAACAGAGTTTGAATTCACAATTATCTGGTTAATTCACTGTAATTTGTTACATTAAGCCTACTGAATGATGGTGTTACTCTTCTGTAATGCCACGGCTATGACACAAACTTGTGGGATGGGAATAGCTAAGAATTTGAAATATGAGAGGTGTTTGGATACTTGCTGTAGATACACTTGCTGATACAAGTTCAAATCAATATCTGGATATACACCCTTTTATATAAATGACATGTGAACCTTGCCATTTCATTATCTGGCATCCCTCACTGGAAAATTTTCAATGTGACACATAAGTCTATGACACGCTGTCTCCCATCAACATTAATGGCAATCAAGGGGTCTAATTCTCAGATGTCATACTGACATTTTATTTCTAATCCTTACATCATTTTCCAATTCGGGGTTATTACTAATAACTTCAAAAGACATCAAATTCTATTTTTGTAGATTATTCTTGTTTACTTGTATAATTCCAACAGTGCACTAGTTACTCCAAAGATAGGTATAAAGATTTCAGCCCCACAGATCTTGTATGCAAGGCTACTTACAGATTTTAGAGTGTAAGGCCCTAATCTCATCTGCATGTTTAATGTCAAGTGAATGAGTAGTCCCATAGTCTTCAATGAGACTACTCACATGGTTACAGTAAGCATGGGAGTAAATGTTTAAGCATGGGAGTAAGTGTTTACAGGATTAACGTTTAAATAGGGAGAGGATGAAGGATGGGATGCAGGGTAGAGCAATGTGATTGCATGTGGAAGTTGAGCATGTGTGATGAGATCCCCAGGGTGCAACCTGGAACTGAGGTACTGCTGTGCCCCCTTAACTCTCCAGCTTGGGCTCTCTTTCACAATGCTTTGCTAGTGACAAGCAGCAAACCCCTCCGGGAGCTGTTATCACTCAGCACAACAGCAGGTGGAGCCCTACACCAGCCAGATTGTATGAAGGCACTCAAAGCCTCTCATAAATCACACTGAGAAAGGCACCAGCTAGTTTCCTCTAACTTCCCAGCCTAGGACCCCAGCACTGTACCATCTTGCCCTGGTCAGAAGCCTGACCAGTGTAAGTACATTACTCAGTCCACCTCTCCCTCAATATGGAGAGAACATGCACCAGCTTTTGTACACTGAGCTGATATTTCCCAAGCACGTCAAGCAAAACACACTGTTTTAGGTAAAATATAAAACAGGTTTATAGTGACAGAAAGATAGATTGTAGCTAGCGAGTAAGTGGTTATAAGTAGTAGACATAAAAGGACTGAGATGGTTCCCAAAGAAAATAAGTGCACAGTCTAAATTCTATAAACTAAGCAGGATTTGAGTCCAGCAATGTTCTCACCCCACTGGATGTTACAGTCCTTAATGTATCCCCTGAAGCCTGGAACAGTCTCCTCTGATCTTTATCTTCTTAGCATCCTGGCTGTTTCCAGTATAGGTTGGGGTGGAGAGAGGCTCCCTCATGCTGCAACTATTCCTTATTCTATAACCTTGGCCCATGTGCCTGGCAGACATGAGCCAGGCATGTTCTGGTGCACTTTTCTGAGTCATAGTGAACAAGCAGCCCCCAAGTCACAGCGGCTGAGCAGTTCCCTTGTGTGGTGCTTGCATAGTTGAGTCACACAGTTGATTAATGGGTGGTCAACACCACGAGTGGGAGTCCTTTGTGTGTCACTAGCAAACTTACATCATATTTTTATAACATCCATACAGCACAATCTCATAACTTTATACACACTAATGATGCACATATTTGGACAGAACAACAGGTTTCAGCACTCATGACCTTTCATATGATACCTTATGTGACCTATTTTGTATGAAATATCACAACCATATGTGAATGAATATGGGGTTACAGGGTGCCATTCTGAGGTATAGAGTGTCACAGCATGCATCTCATTAGATCCATGATTGTAGTTTAAAATAGTTTTTTTTTTTGTTTGGGTTCCCCCCACCCCAGCCTGCTGTTTTCAGAGGCAATGACTAAACGGTGCAAGCCTTGTGGAAGACGTGTATATTTACAAGGCACTTGGAAGAGAGGGTAGATTGGAGGTTCCAGTTTCAGGAGATTAAACAGAGAAAAAAGGCCCAGAGATGAGACTGGGACAGGGACACAAAGGCTTGTGAAGTGGTTTGGAAGAAGAAAGGGTGAGAGGAATTAGGGAGTATAAAGAGATGAACAAAATCAAGAGCTCACTTGTAGATAGCCAGATTGCCCTTCGAAGAGCAAATCCTGCACTCCCTACTCAGGCTTTATTAAGGCAAAACTCCCATTGAATTCCCACTGCCATAAGGACAATAAGATCTGCTCTTTCTATCCTGAAGTTTTACTCCCAAATGGGATCATACATATTTCAGATCATGTTTTCTTTGGGTATGTCTACACTACGAAATTAGGTCAAATTTATAGAAGTCGGTGTTTTAGAAATTGGTTTTATATATTCGAGTGTGTGTGTCCCCACAGAAAATGCTCTAAGTGCATTAAGTGCATTAACTCGGCAGAGTGCTTCCACAGTACCGAGGCAAGCGTTGACTTCTGGAGTGTTGCACTGTGGGTAGCTATCCCACAGTTCCCTCAGTCTCCGCTGCCCACTGGAATTCTTGGTTGAGATCCCAATGCCTGATGGGGCTAAAACATTGTCGCGGGTGGTTCTGGGTACATATCGTCAGGCCCCCATTCCCTCCCTCCCTCCCTCCGTGAAAGCAGCAGCAGACAATCGTTTCGCGCCTTTTTTCTTGAGTTACCTGTGCATACGCCATACCACGGCAAGCATGGAGCCCGCTCAGGTAACCGTCACCGTATGTCTCCTGGGTGCTGGCAGACGTGGTACTGCATTGCTACACAGCAGCAGCAACCCCTTGCCTTGTGGCAGCAGACGGTGCAGTAGGACTGGTAGCTGTCATCATCATGTCCGAGGTGCTCCTGGCCCCGTTGGCCAGGAGCACCTGGGCAGACATGGGTGCAGGGACTACATTAGAAGTGACTTGACCAGGTCATTCTCTTTAGTCCTGCAGTCAGTCCTATTGAACCATCTTATGGTGAGCAGGCAGGCAATACGGATTGCTAGCAATCCTACTGTACCATCTTCTGCCAGGCAGGCAAGAGATGAGGATGGCTAGCAGTCCTACTGCACCATCTGCTGCCAGCCAAAGATGTAAAAGATAGATGGAGTGGATCAAAACAAGAAATAGACCAGATTTGTTTTGTACTCATTTGCTTCCCTCCCTCCCCGTCTAGGGGACTCATTCCTCTAGGTCACACTGCAGTCACTCACAGAGAAGGTGCAGCGAGGTAAATTTAGCCATGTATCAATCAGAGGCCAGACCAACCTGCTTGTTCCAATAAGAACAATGACTTAGGAGCACCATTTCTTATTGGAACCCTCCGTGAAGTCCTGCCTGAAATACTCATTGATGTAAAGCCACCCCCTTTGTTGATTTTAATTCCCTGTAAGCCAACCCTGTAAGCCATGTCGTCAGTCGCCCTTCCCTCCGTCAGAGCAACGGCAGACAATCGTTCCGCGCCTTTTTTCTGTGCGGACGCCATACCATGGCAAGCATGGAGGCCGCTCAGCTCACTTTGGCAATTAGGAGCACATTAAACACCACACGCATTATCCAGCAGTATATGCAGCACCAAAACCTGGCAGAGCGATACCGGGCGAGGAGGCGACGTCAGCACAGTCACGTGAGTGATCAGGACATGGACACAGATTTCTCTGAAAGCATGGGGCCTGCCAATGCATGCATCATGGTGCTAATGGGGCAGGTTCATGCTGTGGAACACCGATTCTGGGCTTGGGAAACAAGCACAGACTGGTGGGACGGCATAGTGTTGCAGGTCTAGGACGATTCCCAGTGGCTGCGAAACTTTCGCATGTGTAAGGGCACTTTCATGGAACTTTGTGACTTGCTTTCCCCTGTCCTGAAGCGCATGAATACCAAATGAGAGCAGCCCTTACAGTTGAGAAGCGAGTGGCAATAGCCCTGTGGAAGCTTGCAATGCCAGACAGCTACCGGTCAGTTGGGAATCAATTTGGAGTGGGCAAATCTACTGTGGGGGCTGCTGTGATGCAAGTAGCCCACGCAATCAAAGATCTGCTGATATCAAGGGTAGTGACCCTGGGAAATGTGCAGGTCATAGTGGATGTCTTTGCTGCAATGGGATTCCCTAACTGTGGTGGGGCCATAGACGGAACCATATGCCTATCTTGGCACCGGAGCACCAAGCCGGCGAGTACATAAACCGCAAGGGGCACTTTTCAATAGTGCTGCAAGCTCTGGTGGATCACAAGGGATGTTTCACCAACATCAACATGGGATGGCCAGGAAAGGTACATGACGCTCGCATCTTCAGGAACTCTGGTCTGTTTCAAAAGCTGCAGGAAGGGACTTTATTCCCAGACCAGAAAATATCTGTTGGGGATGTTGAAATGCCTATAGTTATCCTTGGGGACCCAGCCTACCCCTTAATGCCATGGCTCATGAAGCCGTACACAGGCAGCCTGGACAGTAGTCAGGAGCTGTTCAACTACAGGCTGAGCAAGTGCAGAATGGTGGTAGAATGTGCATTTGGACGTTTAAAGGTGTGCTGGCGCAGTTTACTGACTCGCTTAGACCTCAGCGAAACCAATATCCCCACTGTTATTACTGCTTGCTGTGCGCTCCACAATATCTGTGAGAGTAAGGGGGAGACATTTATGGCAGGGTGGGAGGTTGAGGCAAATCGCCTGGCTGCTGGTTATGCAGAGCCAGACACCAGAGTGGTTAGAAGAGCACAGGAGGGCGCAGTATGCATCAGAGAAGCTTTGAAAACCAGTTTCATTAGTGGCCAGGTTAAGGTGTGAAAATTCTGTTTGTTTCTCCTTGATGAAACCCCCCGCCCCTTGGTTCACTCTACTTCCCTGTAAGCTAACCACCCTCCCCTCCTCCCTTCGATCACCACTGTCAGAGGCAATAAAGTCATTGTTGCTTCACATTCATGCATTCTTTATTCATTCATCACACAAATAGGGGGATGACTACCAAGGTAGCCCAGGAGGGGTGGTGGAGGAGGGAAGGAAAATGCCCCACAGCACTTTAAAAGTTTACAACTTTAAAATTTATTGAATGCCAGCCTTCTGTTTTTTGAGCAATCCTCTGTGGTGGAGTGGCTGGTTGGCCGGAGGCCCCCCCACCGTGTTCTTGGGCATCTGGGTGAGGAGGCTATGGAACTTGGGGAGGAGGGCGGTTGGTTACACAGGGGCTGTAGTGGCAGTCTGTGCTCCAGCTGCCTTTGCTGCAGCTCAACCATACACTGGAGCATACTTGTTTGATCCTCCAGCAGCTTCAGCATTGAATCCTGCCTCCTCTCATCACGCTGCCGCCACATTTGAGATTCAGCCTTGTCTTCAGCCCGCCACTTACTCTCTTCAGCCCGCCACCTCTCTTCCCGGTCATTTTGTGCTTTCCTGCACTCTGACATTATTTGCCTCCACGCATTCGTCTGTGCTCTGTCAGTGTGGGAGGACAGCATGAGCTCAGAGAACATTTCATCACGAGTGCGTTTTTTTTTTTCTTTCTAATCTTCACTAGCCTCTGGAAAGGAGAAGATCCTGTGGTCATTGAAACACATGCAGCTGGTGGAGAAAAAAAAAGGGACAGCGGTATTTAAAAAGACACATTTTATAAAACAGTTACACTCTTTCTGGGTAAACCTTGCTGTTAACATTACATACATAGCACATGTGCTTTCGTTACAAGGTCGCATTTTGCCTCCCCCCTCCCTGTGGCTAACAGCGGGGAACATTTCTGTTCAGCCACAGGCAAACAGCCCAGCAGGAACGGGCACCTCTGAGTGTCCCCTGAAGAAAAGCACCCTATTTCAACCAGGTGACCATGAATGATATCTCGCTCTCCTGAGGATAACACAGAGAGATAAAGAACGGATGTTGTTTGAACACCAGCAAACATACACTGCAATGCTTTGTTGTACAATGATTCCCGAGTCCGTGTTACTGGCCTGGAGTGGTAATGTGTCCTACCATGAAGGACGCAATAAGGCTGCCCTCCCCAGAAACCTTTTGCAAAGGCTTTGGGAGTACATCCAGGAGAGCCGCGAATGCCAGGGCAAATTAATCATTTCACATGCTTGCTTTTAAACCATGTATAGTATTTTAAAAGGTACACTCACTGGAGGTCCCTTCTCCTCCTGCCGGGTCCAGGAGGCAGCCTTGGGTGGGTTCGGGGGGTACTGGCACCAGGTCCAGGGTGAGAAACAGTTCCTGGCTGTCGGGAAAACTGGTTTCTTCACTTGCTTGCTGTGAGCTATCTACAACCTCCTCCTCATCATCTTCATCTTCTTCTTCTTCTTCGTCCTCAAAACCTGCTTCCGTGTTGCCTCCATCTCCATTGAAGGAGTCAAACAACACGGCTGGGGTAGTGGTGGCTGAACCCCCTAAAATGGCATGCAGCTCATCATAGAAGCGGCATGTTTGGGGCTCTGACCCGGAGCGGCCGTTCGCCTCTTTGGTTTTCTGGTAGGCTTGCCTCAGCTCCTTAAGTTTCACGCGGCACTGCTTCGGGTCCCTGTTATGGCCTCTGTCCTTCATGCCCTGGGAGATTTTGACAAAGGTTTTGGCATTTCGAAAACTGGAACGGAGTTCTGATAGCACGGATTCCTCTCCCCATACAGCGATCAGATCCCCTACCTCCCGTTCAGTCCATGCTGGAGCTCTTTTGCGATTGGGACTCCATCATGGTCACCTCTGCTGATGAGCTCTGCATGGTCACCTCTGCTGATGAGCTCTGCATGGTCACCTGCAGCTTGCCACACTGGCCAAACAGGAAATGAGATTCAAAAGTTCGCGGTTCTTTTCCTGTCTACCTGGCCAGTGCATCTGAGTTGAGAGTGCTGTCCAGAGCGGTCACAATGGAGCACTCTGGGATAGCTCCTGGAGGCCAATACCGTCGATTTGTGTCCACAGTACCCCAAATTCGACCTGGCAAGGCCGATTTAAGCGCTAATCCACTTGTCAGGGGTGGAGTAAGGACATCGATTTTAAGAGCCCTTTAAGTCGAAAAAAAGGGCTTCATCTTGTGGACGGGTGCAGGTTTACATCGATTTAACGCTGCTAAATTCGACCTAAAGTCCTAGTGTAGACCAGGGCTTTGAGCGGGGCCTGGTGAGAATGGGCATCTTTGCTAAAACTTGAGATACCTCTTTCCTGTCACACACATCAGTCACTTACTTCCGCTGGTTGTTGCAATTTGTACGGTTGCCTTTTAACTCTGCTACAGCTCTGAAATAGTGAAACAAGTGACTAAAGGGAGAGAGATCTTTATGAAAATAAATTTTGTTTTAATGAAATTCTCTTTCTGCTTTTTACTCTCCCCCCCCCATGTCACCCCACCCCCCAGTTATTTCTGTGCCCCATTATAACCTTGTTTACTAGCTCTGCTGGCAAATGCTCTTTTCTTTGCCAATCAACTTGCTTTTAACTGTCTCCTTCCTTTCTAATGGAAAGGCATCCTGTTACATGGAGATCATTAAATCTGCTGTCTTACGTCTTTGTCTTGAGATGAAGAGAACTTACAGAAGGCTCTGGCAAAAGTGTCAGAATTTCAACAGTCTAATTTTATTTAAAAATCTTCAAATAAAATGAATACATTATATTCGATGGCTTAGAATAATATTAAAGAAATGTATGCACACAACAAAATCTTTCATGTATCTGTATACTCGGGGATTGATGGTTGCTAAGGTGAATGTTTGTATTTGCTGAGTAGATTCTTTTTTCTCTTTGATTTTTTTTATACTGTTTCAGCAGCTGTTACATTTCTGTGTCTTCTCCATCACCGAGATCTTGGGAATCAAGTACAGTACACCTCTCTAACTGCCTGATCCTGTGACTTCGGCTCTATATGTATATATTTCTTTTGCACTAGTGACGATGATTTAAAAGTGAATGTGAATGCAAAGTAACAAGTCACATCTGAGAGTAGCAGCATGATTGCGGAATTGTGTTCATTCCTCCTTGTTTGCTTAAAAATGCTCTTTTCTGCTTTTTTTTTTTAAAACAGTCTTGGTCACTGTAAAATTCTTGAAAAAGGCTTGTTTCTACAATTCCAGACTGTTTGATGAAATTGTGGGGGTGGTGACAGGGAAGGAGGGAAATTTAAACCTTTATTTTCTGAATTTAGACCTCTAAGGGCCCAACTTTACAAGGGATCTCACCACCTCAACTCCCATTTACTTCAGTGGGAGCTGAAGAGTTGTGTTTCCCCATAGGGAAACAAAGCCTCCTAGGTTTTGATCTCTCTCCTGGGGTTCCTTCTTCTCCTGCCTGGCTTTATGGCTAATTTTTCCACTTCTGCATATTTCACTATTCTTTCACTATTCACTCACGATTGTGAGATGACAGTAAAGCTAAAACTAACAGTTCAGGTTATTTGGTACACATTTGGACCCTGAACCCACATACACCTGGGAGTAGTTTCACGAACTTCAGTGGCACTGGCCTACTCATGGATGTGAAGATATGTCCCTTTAAGGCACTTAGCTGAATAGATACATTAGGGGGAGCAGTGAACAGTTCTGATACAGTTACCTAAGCAGAAATACAACATTCTAAATCGCTGAGGTGAATCTATGATAAAGGATATGTTATGATCTTCCTGAAGACCTGACTGAGTGTCCTTGTATGCAGAATCCACAAGCACCACAAGGCCCCAGGAGTGGGCAGATGAGTGGTTGAAGAACAGAGTTTATGGCAAAAGGGGATAAAGAAAACGGAGCAGCTGAGAACTCCACTGGAGTTGAAGTTCTGGAAGAGAGTTCAACAGAGATTCAGCCTATACAAGGAAGCAAGTGGTTTCATTGAAAAAGAAGATAAGCAGAAGGTAGCTATTTAAAAAACAATTCAGGACCAGAAATGCTAATATTTATAATAATATTCAGTTAAGTCAGGCAGAGCAAGCATTTCTATAAGATGGTTGTGCAGAAATTTGAAGACTAGTGCATACCCAAGACAAATTAAACTTTTCAAAGATATAAATTTCACATGAGACCTCAGAGAAGGAGAGTCACTTGAAGAATGTATGTTGGATCTCAAACTGAGCCAAACATGTAATTATGGATGGCTCACAGATTCAGTAATCAGAGATCAAATAGTGATGGTTGTTTTGAGATCCAAAGATTAGAAAAAGACTGTTGGGAGATCCATATTTCCACCTGGACAAGGCAGTAGGAATATTCCAAGCATCAGAGGTTGTCCAGAACACTTTTGGAGGGAACGCAAAACGTTGTTTTGATGGACAGAATCACAAACACTCAATGCAAAGGGAAAGCACAAAAGCAGTACAGAGCAGAAATGTACAGAAAGCTTGCAACAAGTGAGTTTGCAAGACAGGAGTTTGCTGAGGACAACATAAAGAATTACACAAGGAGTGGTGGCAAACAGACCTCAGCAATGACCCACCTTTGGACAAGGTTACAGCAAGTGCAACAAATTCAACCATTTTGTAAGAGTGTGCAATCAGGAACAGCAGGTGCACAAAAAGAAACAATGTATGCATGCTGTGTACCAGAAAGTACCGTGCTAGCGGCACAGAAGAAGAGGTTTTTTTTCTTCTGGAGCTTTGAATGAAGCAGCTGCTGCACCAAATGATTGGACTATTACCTTGGAAATGAATGAAACTTTTTAAAACTAAACACTGATGCTCAAACAAATGTGGCAACAATATATTTTAAAGGGCCTACAGAAAAGGGGTCTACATTGACAATAGGGAGGTAAAGTTAAAGGTATAATGGAGAGTTCGTTCCTACTCCGGGCACATGTGAACTAGAGGTAAAGATAAAAGACAAGACTGAAATAATGATTTTCTTTGCAATTGCACATATACTGGGCTTGAAAACCTGTCCAGCTCTAGGGTTAATACCGAGACTAAACTCATTTAGAGAGGCATGGGGACTCGGGTATTGAAGATGAGTTTCCGGATGTTTTTAAGGGTATAGGAAAACAGCCAACAAAATATCAAATTGAATTAATAGGGCCTAATTGTACGATCATAATTCCCGCAGGCATGTTCCTCTAACTCTGACGGGGGTGGACTCAAAGAAACTAAACAGATTAGTGGTTCTAGAGATTAATCCAAATAGAAGAGCCTACAGAATGGTTTGTTTATTAGTAACTAGAAAAGAAAGACGGAACACTTAGATTATACTTAAACCCTAAAGAACTTAATAAATATGTCAAAAGAGCACATTTTCCCACAAGGGAAGAAACTTCTTGAGAAATGGCTGGTGGTAAAGGCTTCTCCATATTGGATGCATTAGCAGGATTTTGGCAAATCCCCTTAGATGAGAGTAGAACACGTGTATGTACTTTTAAATACACACTTTGAAAGATGCTACTTTTGCAGACTGCCATTCTGGTTAACATCTGCATCAGAGGTATTTCATAGGAAAGTGCAACAAATATTTGAAGGTATAGAAGGTGTTAAGGTATACATAGATAGTCTAATGGGAGAAGAACAATAGAACATGACCACAGGTTATAGTGAGCATTGGGAAGAGATCAGGAAGTAGGATTAAAGTTAAACAGGTGGAAATGTACATTTTGGATCCACAATATCACATACCTGGGAGAAAGGAGCTCCTTGGACTTCATGTTATGTAAGTCTAAGAGAGTTCAGGAAGTTACAAACGTGCCACGCCTAGCAGGCAAAGGAGTGCAAAGATTCTTTGGGGTGGTCATCTTTGTGGGAAAGTTTGTATGTAATTTGTTTGCTAAACCAAACCAACTCTTGCGCAAAAATAATCAATGATGGACATGGGATGCCATTCTAGATAAGGAATTTGAAAACTTGAAACATGATTCAGAGAGACTGACTAAAGTATCCACAGCTGCCTCAAAGAAAACCATAGTGATAACTTTACTATAAAAGTACACTGGAGACACAGTAACATATATTTCCAGGGCACTTCCTAAACCTGAGTGTCAGTATACACAGACTGAGAAGGAGGCTTTAGCTTTGGTGCATGGTAGCAAGAAATTTCACGTGTTCATCTATAGGTGATCCGTTTGTTATTGTTGAAACAACCATAAGCCTTTAATATCCATTGCAAAGAAGGGACTGGCTGACACTCCTCTAGGAATACAGAGACTGTTTTCTCAAGCGCACTTATATGATTTTCAAATAGAACGTAAATCAGGAAGTGATTTAGTGGTAGCGGACAGTCTGTCTAGAGCTTTTGACAATACTGTTGCGGAAAATGATTCAGGATCTGATATAATGTAAGTGAACCTTATAAAGAAAAGCTACCACATCTCTGGCAAAATTTGGACTGCATTTACAGCAGCCACAGCACAGGACCTTGCAAAAAGTGATCAAAGCTAGTCCAGATTTTCACTTCAAAGAAGAACTTTCAGTGATGATGGTATTTTGTTTAGAGGCAACTGATTAATTGTTTCCAAAGTGTTAAAGCCTGACATGCTTATTAGAAATCATGCAGGACATTTAGGAATTGGAAAAATGCAAAAGAAGACCCAGACATGTGTTGTGTTGACCTCAAATGAATGAGGATATAGAAAAAACAGTTAAGAAATGTGAAATGTTAAATTCCAGCCCCAGCCTGCAAAAGAGCTAGTACATCAGGACACTTTAGAAGCCTGGTAAAAAGTTAATATTGATTTATTCAGTTACATTGGCAAAAATTATGTTTTTTTTTAATTTTAGACTATTGCTTCCAGAGATTGCTTTACTAGATAATACCATGGCAAAGCATGTTAATAACATGCATGAAATCAATATTTGCTAGACATGGTATTCCTGCAGTGGTAATGTCAGATATATCCTACAAATCGTCGACTATTGAATTCAAAAACTTTGTGAGAAACTATGGGTTCAAACATATTACCTCAAGTCCTAGATACCCACAGTCAAATGGTCTAGTAGACAATGGTATAAAAATAAGAGACTACTAAACAAATCAAAAGAATGTAATTCAGATCCTTACTTGGCATTATTTAACAATAGGGCAACACCCTTCAGGCATGGGTGGTCTCCCACAGAGATTGTTTAGCAGAAAACTAAAAATGACATTGCCTAATTTAGTAGAAAATGATGTTAATAATGAATGTGCTGTGAAAGCTGTGCAGCTGTGTGAGTGGAGTGAGTTTTGACCCTATATTTCACTGACGAGTTTCTGATCAATTTACTCTTCAGTCTGCCCCTTCCGCATCAGCTGCCTCTCAGTGTAGTGCTTTTACAATCATGTCTACTACAGTTGGTCAGGAATTTTATGTCAAAATATTGTTTTCAATGGAAACTGCTGTTTATGGAAAACAAATTTTCTGTGGGAAAATTTCAATTTTGCTGAAATGTTTTAATTTTCCTCTGGGTAAATGAAAATGAAATATTTTGTTTTAGGTTGGGTCAACCATAATTGAAACAATTTGGCTGGTTAAATCACACAGAAACATTTACTTTCAGGTCAGTTTGACATTAATCTGTGTCCTCATGAGTTGCCACTGTGCTTCCTGGGAGTTATGATTTGGGTGCTTCATGCCTCCATTGTGCTCTGTAGGCTGAGCTCCCTGGCTGGACGGCATGTTCCATACTGCACCGTGGTCTCCGTCTCCTCTTGAAACACCATTTTGATGGAAAATTCCAGACTAGCTCTTGCAGTCACCATTGTTATGTGTTCTGTTTTAGAGGCAGCTGGTGGGGAGGCTATACGGGCAGAGGAAGTTGATCAGAAACTAGTCCATTGAGTTG
Source organism: Natator depressus (assembly GCF_965152275.1). NCBI lineage: Eukaryota > Metazoa > Chordata > Testudines > Cheloniidae > Natator > Natator depressus. Next base: position 307,067,514 of record NC_134234.1, read on the forward strand.
ATCTGAAATTTTTTCCCCCAAGAAATTGTTGATGAAAATGAGGGCAACTTTCAGTTTTGTGAAAATTGTCACAGGAAGTCTCAAGATTTCAGAAAAAAAAAAGATTTTTAATGAAAAAAAAATCATTTAGTCAAAAATGCAATTTTCTGTTCAAAAACAGTTTCCACGGAAATTTTTCAACAAGCCCTATTAGTCAACTTCTTTCCTGTGTTTGGGATCAACAACTATCCAAATATTGGAACATGCAGTGGGCTGGAAATCTTTTTTTCATGTCAACTCTAGTGTCTGTTACTCTAAATCGGGGTCTCAAACTCAAATCACCATGAGGGCCACATGAGGACTAGTACCTTGGCCCGAGGGCCGCATCACTGAAACCTTTTCATACAAAGATACAAAAGCCCCCCCACCCCACCTCTTCCCACCCCTTCCCTGCCCCTATTCCAACTCCTTCCCCAAATCCCTGCTCCACCTCCTCCCCTGAGCGCACGGCTCCCTGCTCCTCCCCCATCCCTCCTGGAAAATACTAAGTCTGCCAAACAGCTGTTTGGCACCAGGAAGTGCCTGGAGGCAGGCAGAGGCTCAGGGACGCGGTGCGCTGGGGGCGGCGGGGGGAGAAGGGAGCTTGGCAGCCACAGGAAATAACTCTGGTGGGGGCGGGGGGTGAGGGGAGCTTGTTGGCCGCAGGAAATATCTCCGGGGGAAGGGGGGGAAGGTTGGCAGGCCGCAGCAAATAACTCCGTGGGCTGCGTGTTTGAGACCCCTGCTCTAAATAGTGAAACATGATAGGAAAAAATAAAAACATACATCTATTTTTTTTATCTCCATTGCTGCCACTCCAGAGGTGCATTCATATAAAAGGACCCAGCTTAGCCCACTGATGGAAACGGCAAAAGCAGCAGCAGGGAAGAAACTATCTTGGGGCAGGATTCAGGCTCTGGAAATTGTACAGCTTTCCTGAAAGTACAGGTTAAAAGAGGGATAATTGAACAGATGGGAAAAGAGGCCATCTCTTAAAAAGTCAATCTCTCAATAGGATCTGCCATTTAGAGTGATGTCATTAACAACTCTCCTACCAATTTACAGTCAGTCCCCTCTTCTTTTTAATCCATGTCTAACATAAAATTCATTTTGACATGACACACTGTTTCTGGTTTCCTGCACTTATGACCCTTTTCATCTTCCTGCTGCTCCTCATGAGCAACTTCTCCAAACCTGTCACCATAGCGAAATCTGCACTTGCGCCAGACCACTTAGGTGCGTCCTGGATTGGCTGGAATTCTCAGTGCCTAAATTTGGCTTGAATGACCTATTCCCTGCTGCTCCCCTTCCAAGTTTGAAAGTTCCTGCTGAGTGAGTCCAAGCTCCTTGGACACAGCCACAATATACAAATATTAAGTGCACACTAGAGTTAATGGGACTAAATCACTATGTGCCTCTCTACAACTAACATCCTTGGCTAAATGTTTCTTTCTCTCTCCCTCTCCCTCTCCATCCTGCTGTGTAAAAGCCTCTGGAAATTCTGGACACAGTTGCACACTGAACCTGAATCATCTTCTGTGGGGTGAGCAAAAAGGCACATTGGGTCAGCAATACCGGTGCAGATTGATGGGGAAAATATTTTGAAACATTAACTTGTAAAAGTTGTTCCTCATATTTTGCTTACATGTTGTCTGCCTCCTCTATTTAGATTGAGTTGCTAAAGGGCAGGGGCTGTATCTTCCTGTGTGTTCGTACAGTACCTATCATAATAGGACCCTGATCCTGAATAATAAATAAGGGGTAAAACTGGTTCATTTTCCCTCTACACTGAGGATTTTCTCTGTGACTCTACACTTCAGGCAGTGCTTGTGTGATGGTTACCATCTTAGTTGACATATGGGGGTTTGAACTAGGGATCCTCAGATCTAAAATAGGCAGTGCTACAGCTCAAGCATGAACACTTTGTTGCTGGGGACTGCAATAGCTTGTATCCTTTGCTGAGGCCCTGTAGTGAATACTCACTGGTGGGTTACACTAACATCGGGAGGGTGCTAGTGTAGACCAGCTGTGTGTATTGTTTCCTCCATCTTACCTACCGCTTCTCAAACCAGATTTAAACAAGATGGTAATAAAAATGCCTTCAGCTGTTCCAGACTAGTGCTTTCATTGTTCCTAATGCTGATAGAACTGTTCTGAACAATGACTGGAAAATTGGACAAAATCTTCACTTGAGACAGTCTTAATGACAATGAATGTCCTGAAACTATCAACAAGGGGATGTGTCTCTGTCCTTAGTCAGAGGGAATAGAAGTACAAGAGAACTGGGACATAGCATGGAATTAAATCACGAGTGATTTAATGAGAAATCTTAACACCTTTTTGTTATGCTGTTAATGTAATAGCACACTTTTGAAAATTTGGTTTACTGCTCAGGTTTCTACCATTGTGATCATCTTCATGGAATTGTGTGATCCCTGGTGATTTATGCAGTAGGAAAAGTTTTAAGGTAATTAAATGTATTGTTATGCTCCTAGTGGGTGAGCTGTGCATGCTTCAAGAAGCAAACTGTTTTCAAAATGTATAATGTGCTTTTGGAAACTGGTTTAGTGCTGAACTCTACTGAAGTTAACATCCAAAAGAATTTTGTGATCCCTGCTGATCTGTAAACCTGTGAAGTGTGAGTTTGTTTCGTCTATTTTATCCTTCCAGCAGCTGAACCTTGCTTCCACAAGGACAATGTTCTTTTAATGTGTATGATGTTATTATGTAAATTGATTTAGCTGTGTAATCCACTAAAGGTGATTTCTCTGTCCCATATGAACAACAAAGCAAATGATCACATAATATTCATTAAAGATAAAATTGTTTCACTTTTCATAACTGATTCCCAAATGCACTGTCCTGACAACTTCAATTTCTGCTAAACTGTGAACGTGATGCTCATTTACAAACTCTAATGAATGCACCAAATAAGAGGTAATGCTTTTTCCCAGCTTGTAGCCCCAAGAAGCAGAATACAAATTATTTTTCAAGAGGCAATAGATACGGAAATTAAGGAATGAATTAGGTCTCCTCAAAACTTCTCATGTGAATTTTTCTGAAATGGCCTATCAATCTATGTCAACAATGATGAGAAACCCCCCTCCATTTATATGTTTGCAAATTAAGTAGTCATCTACTTGACTGGGGCATTAGGATGGCAATCCTGCAACTGAATCCATGCACATGGACTCTCATGCAAGCATGGAGCTGCACTGATTTCAAGGGGACTCTGAAGTAGGCTCAAAGATCTGCCTATGTGGATCTAATTGTGGCCTGTTTGTACACTGAGCACATTTAATCTTGCAGATGCAAATTATGAAGCTGGGACAAAATTCCCTTAAAATGTATCCCTTAGTCTCATTACCTTACGTTGGGTAGGCACTGAAGTGGTCAATCATGTAATTATATCATAGTTCTCATCAGATTGTTCAACAATAATTGATAACTAAGACATCTTCTGTGAAACTTTCCCTTTGTTGACATACTCTTTCAGGATAATTCGGTTGTATTTTACACTTCTTTTTGGAGTCCTGATTTATCTGAGTCACTGAGAAGGCACAGTTTCTCTTTCCATTCTGTTTAATTTCAGAAAAACTATTGTTTCTCCAGAAAGATTTTCAGTCTATCAAACTTGGAACAATGTTTTCTGTGATTGAAATTTGTCACAGTAAAGGAAGTTTGTGTATGGGCCTGCACCCCATTTGTACCAATGGCTAAAACTGAGGCTCCAGCTCTTGGCTTGAGTTTCTCAATCCTAAGAAATGCAGTAGGGGCAAAATGCTCTCTCTCACACACATATCAGTGACTGATGTAACCTACATGGAATATGGAGAAGCTTCTCCATATTATGTATGCTGAGTAGGTTCCTAATAATAATTCATTGTATTTATGTAGCTCCTTTTATCTGAGACTCTAAAAGCACTTTACAAATATTAATGAAGTCTGACAATACCCCTGTGATATTAGCTATAACTAAATAGACATGGATAATAGTCACAATGAAAAGTGAAACTACTCAGTTTTCTTTATTTCATTACCAGTTCAAAATGGGCCCATTTTCTGAAAATTTAACTATGCTTTCCAAAAATTCTTGTCTTGAGATTTGGCCTCTTTGCCAATGGATACAAGCCCTTTTCAGAAAGAAAAGGAGCAATCCTGAGTGAAAGGAGGATTCATATTTTGAAACTCAAAATATGGATTTTGGTGACTTTTCTTTTACTGTGAAAATTGTCATTTCATTTACCCTTCTGGAAAGGTGAGATGAGGGAAATAAAATAAGAGTAAAATTTTACAGATAATTTTTCTTGGGTATCACAAAACTGTAATATGAATATTCTTAGAGTTGGGGAACCAGAAGTTTCAGACCAAGGTCACACACTGACCCTGTGAAAGAGCAGAAACAGAACCCAGAAGTACCAATATGTTTCTCTTTATTCACAATGAAGGAAAGGGTTTTAGGTTCCAAGAAACTTACTCTCATTTTCTGTAGTGAAAATACTCTGTGAGATATGTCATTTCACTGCCTGAAATAGGATAACTGACTAGATCAACTAATAGTCTGACCAGGTTTGTCAGTTCCTGTGTTCTTATGTCTGACTGAAAAACCTGAAAAGGAGACAGCTGAATTATCTACTCTCTTGTTATTTAATTAATATTTAAGAGCAAGATCATGTGTGCAGTGCTGTACAATATATAAAATGATGACAGAGCCTACACAAGGAGTCTACAATTGCAAAGTTAAGATGTGACACAGTGGAAAACCCAGATGAAAGAATAACATGATTTTTCATTATTCTGAACTTCTGCAATGTGGAAGAAGTGAGCCTTTGGAAGGATTCAGACATGGAGAGGATGATGGCTTGGTGAACTGGGATGGGACAGATATTCCATAAAGAGGGGACAGCCAGGCAAAAAGAGATGGGAGTGAGAGGAGGAGACAAATTGACAGGGTTTACTCTCTTCCTTTGAGATTGCCTCGACTTCTGGGGTTGGAGATAACTCAAGCATGCAGTTTCTGTGCTTGTTTCATTGAAATTAAGATGGTTAAAAGCAACATTTTTTCTTCGGCATAGTAAAGTTTCAAAGCTGTATTAAGTCAATGTTCAGCTGTAAACTTTTGAAAGAACAACCATATTGTTTTGTTCAGAATTATGAACATTTCAGAGTTACAAACAATCTCCATTCCTGAGGTGTTCGTTACTCTGAGGTTCTACTGTATCGGTGATGTTTTATTGTCTAATTGGCCTACAACAAACTACCACTGCACCAAATAGGCTGCTGGGGACCAATATAATATCCTTCTACTGAAGGTACAGAATGCTCTGGGTGACCCTAACCCTCTGACTGCCATATACTGGGACTGAATGATGCATCACTGGATAATTGCCCTATTCTGTTCATTCCCTTTGAAACATCTGGCATTGGCCACTGTCAAAGACAGGGTTCTGTGCTAGATGGACCATTGGTCCATCTAGCCCAGAAGTATGACCATTCTTGTGGAGTTCATACTCCTAAAAATGAGTCTTGTGGAAGGTAATAGAAAGCCTTGCTATTTCTGGCTCTGATTCAGAATGAAAGAACACATTATTTTGTTTTCCAATTTCTCTTGGCGTCTGACCATACCATTTCCTTGTGCATTGCTTCTTCTACCTGTGATGTGAATTCTTCTTGTTTAACTATTGTCCCAGTCCTGAATTCTCTACAAATGCAACTCTTATCATAGGTGCTGGACTAGGGATGCAGGGGTGCTGCCACACCCCCTGGCTTGACGTGGTTGCCATTATATACAGGGTTTACAGTTTGGTTCAGTGGCTCTCTGCACACCCACTATACAAATTGTTCCAGCACCACTGACTCCTATGGAAGCTTGGTGGGAGTTGTGTATGCAAGGAATGCAGGATTGGGTCCTATATTTCGACTTTCTTGGTGTGTCCTAATTAGTTGGTCACTGCTTTAACGCTCTGAACTGTATGCTATTCTGACAATTTCACTGTGGGAGAAGTTATATATAACTTGAAAGGAGAGAGAAAAAGCTAATCCTAATAAAAACTAAGCTGGGCATCTTCATACTTCCTGGCTTAATGTTAACATCTTTCTCAAGAAAGAGAGAACAAGATATTAAAGGGAATATTAAAGTGAACCACATAACCATGAAACTACTTTACTTTGTTAAGTCGAGTAAGACTCCTTCAATTTCCTGCTAAATATAACCTGTTAAGTACCATGTCATTAAAAATATATGTAACAAATGCTCTGGAGCTACATTTTGATAAGCAGTGATGCTGTAACCATAAGGGAGAGAATCTGTAAAACTACAGATGGACCTTTGGATCCGGAGATCCAAACCCACCCCAAACTTTAGATTCAAAGTTTTAGTTTCAAACTTTTTGGCTTGGGACCCTCCCTGTATAAACAAATTCTGTGACTGAAGGTTGCATACTGTAGAATATACTGAAATAAATATTTGATTATTGTATGTTAGCCAGAAAGCAGGGTTTTAAAGATCCATTGATGTCTTATAGAAAATCTTTAATATTCTATTTGGACAGTTTTCCTGCTATAATACATTTTTTACTTATTTTTAACCTCCCCTTTTTATGATTAAGAATATTTTGGGTGTAAAGAGGATCTTTGTGTTTTTAGCTTTAGTTTCTGTTGCTTTTTCCTCACTTGGAAAAAAAATCCTCTGGGACAAGATAATTGGCTGCTGAAGAAATGGTTATGGTGTCGTAAAGAGAAGACCAGTTTAAGATGCAGTATGGCGACATGCTCCAGCGTTTTAGATGCTTGGGAGACCTGGGTTCAAGTCCCTGCTTTGCCACAGATTTCCTGTGTGACCTTTGGCAAGTCACTTAGCCCCTCTGGGTCTCCTCTCCCTCTGTAAAATGGACATAATAGTACTTCCCTACCTCAGAGGGGTGTTGTGAGGACAAATACATTAAAGACTGTGAGGCACTCAGATGCTGTGATAAGAGGCTCACGTAAGTATGGAAGGGCTTGTCTACATGGGGAGTTAGCTTGCGGCAAGCCAGGATGTGAATTTACAGTGCACTAAGTGCTCCAGAATTTGTTGCTGTGATTAAGGTAGTATGCAGCTGCAGAGGGGTAAACAGGAGTAGCAGAGCCAGCGCTGGCAATGGTAACACAGAGAGGAAGGGGACCAAGGATAGTCCACACAGATGTCAAAGTAACTGTGGAGTGGAGACCAGAATTCTTCATGTGTCCTAAAACTCCTTGTGATTGCAAGGCTGCTGCCACTTAACATGACTATGAATCCCTCCCGCAAGAACCCATGTGTCATATCTGTGTGTAGAGGGGTATTTTTTAATATTAATTTCTCTTCTTCCCTGGGTTTTCTGTGGAAATATATAATCTCCCACCAGGAACCAGTATATCTCCAAGGATTACACTATTGCCAACTCTTGCAATTTTTCTTTTATTGTGAGTCTTCCACTAATTATGGTCATTTTTCCTCCAATTCCAGCTCCTGGAGTCATGGCATTACTTGAGAATCTCAGATTTCTTTTAAACAAAAAAGTAAGTTTCTCACCCTCATGGAGGTGCGCAAAAAGCTTGAAGATGTGATCCAAGTGCACTATGAAGGTTTAAAATCAGAAGGTAAATAAAAAGAAACCACCACGTAGTAGTATTGTTAAAAATCTCATTTCATGTTTTTTTGGGTCCCGAGTCAAATGCTCACAAATGATGATGAGGCTGGCAATACTGAACTTGGTTCTTAACTTTGGTCACTTTAAGATAAAACTTTTTAATATTGCTGTGATATAGGTTTTTGTGTGCCAAACTCAAGTGTTTAAAACATTGACCCCAAACCCCAAAACTATTCAGTCAAGGCCTGGGTCTGAGGTGTGATGTATTCTTTGGGGAGGATTTTTGGATAGCAGCAAAATCGGTATGAACACATTGCACGAGCAACCTCTTTCTGATAAGCCTTAGTGTACACCTTCCATTTTAATTCTGATACCATCAGAGTGAGACTCAGTGGCCCTTGCCCCTTCCTCTTAAGGTCTTCAGTTGCTTTGGGGGGAACTGGGCCACTTAGCAAATGTAGCATTTGCGAGATGGGAACTAGGCCATAGGACCGGTGAAGATTGGGAGCTTTGGTGAGCACAGCAGATGCCACAAGTCCTCCTTTTCTTTTTGAGGATACAGACTAACACGGCTGCTACTCTGAAACCTGTCATTATGCAAGGCACTGCATTTAGCCGTATGGAGTGGAAATCTATCAACTTCATGAAAAAACTCATACAGATACAGACAGACATCATCTTCCTTTCCAAATGCAAACAGATGGATATTATACCAAAAGGACTGAAGGTAAAAAATCCATTACAATCAACATACCACACAGACTACGCCGACAGCTTGTGCCACACGCTCTCAAAGAAACTGCGGAATCACCTGATCAACATCCTCTACAGCAAACAGGGAAAGATTAAGAATGAGCTCTCAAAATTGGATATTCTCATAAAAAACCAACCTTCCACACAAACTTCCTTGTGGCTGGACTTTACTAAAACTAGACAAGCCATTTACAACACACACTTTGCTTCTCTACAAAAGAAAAAGGACACTAAACTATCTAAACTACTACATGCCACAAGGGGCCACAAGAGTGGTTCCCTCAACCCACCCAGCAATATTGTTAATCTGTCCAACTATACTCTCAGCCCAGCAGAAGAATCTGTCCTATCTCGGGGCCTCTCCTTCTGCCCCACCACCCCCACGAACATGATACAGTTCTGTGGTGACCTAGAATCCTATTTTCGACGTCTCCGACTCAAGGAATATTTCCAACACACCTCTGAACAACATACTAACCCACAGAGACCTTCCTACCAAGACTACAAAAAGAAGGATTCTGGGTGGACTCCTCCTGAAGGTCGAAACAACAGACTGAACTTCTACATAGAGTGCTTCCGCCTGCGTGCATGGGCTGAAATTGTGGAAAAGTAGCATCACTTGCCCCATAACCTCAGCCGTGCAGAACACAATGCCATCCACAGCCTCAGAAACAACTCTGACATTATAATCAAAAAGGCTGACAAAGGAGGTGCTGTCGTCATCATGAATAGGTCGGAATATGAACAAGAGGCTGCTAGACAGCTCTCCAACACCACTTTCTACAAGCCATTACACTCTGATCCCACTGAGGGTTACCAAAAGAAACTACACCATTTGCTCAAGAAACTCCCTAAAAAAGCACAAGAACAAATCTGCACAGACACACCCCTGGAATCCCGACCAGGGGTATTCTATCTGCTACCCAAGATCCATAAACCTGGAAATCCTGGACGCCCCATCATCTCAGGCATTGGCACCCTGACAGCAGGATTGTCTGGCTATGTAGATTCCCTCCTCAGGCCCTACGCTACCAGCACTCCCAGCTATCTTCGAGACACCACTGACTTCCTGAGGAAAGTACAATCCATCGGTGATCTTCCTGAAAACACCATCCTGGCCACTACACCAACATTCCACACAAAGATGGACTACAAGCCGCCAGGAACAGTATCCCCAATAATGTCATGGCAAACCTGGTGGCTGAACTTTGTGACTTTGTCCTCACCCATAACTATTTCACATTTGGGGACAATGTATACCTTCAAATCAGCGGCACTGTTATGGGTATCCGCAAGACCCCACAGTATGCCAACATTTTTATGGCTGACTTAGAACAACGCTTCCTCAGCTCTCGTCCCCTAATGCCCCTACTCTACTTGTGCTACACTGATGACATCTTCATCATCTGGACCCATGGAAAAGAAGCCCTTCAGGAATTCCACCATGATTTCAACCATTTCCATCCCACCATCAACCTCAGCCTGGACCAGTCCACACAAGAGATCCACTTCCTGGACACTACGGTGCTAATAAGCGATGGTCACATAAACACCACCCTATACCGGAAACCTACTGACCGCTATGCCTACCTACATGCCTCCAGCTTTCATCCAGACCACACCACACGATTCATTGTCTACAGCCAAGCTCTACAATACAACCACATTTGCTCCCACCCCTCAGACAGAGACAAACACCTACAAGATATCTATCAAGCCTTCTTACAACTACAATACCCACCTGCTGAAGTGAAGAAACAGATTGACAGAGCCAGAAGAGTACCCAGAAATTATCTACTATAGGACAGGCCCAACGAAGAAAATAACAGAACGCCACTAGCCATCACCTTCAGACCCCAACTAAAACCTCTCCAACGCATCATCAAGGATCTACAACCTATCCTGAAGGACGACCCATCACTCTCACAGATCTTGGGAGACAGGCCAGTCCTTGCTGACAGACAGCCCCCCAACCTGAAGCAAATACTCACCAGCAACCCATACCACACAACAGAACCACTAACCTAGGAACCTATCCTTCCAACAAAGCCCGTTGCCAACTGTGTCCACATATCTATTCAGGGGACACCCTCATAGGACCTAATCACATCAGCCACACTATCAGAGGCTCATACACCTGCACATCTACCAATGTGATCTCTGCCATCATGTGCCAGCAATGCCCCTCTGCCATGTACATTGGCCAAACGGGACAGTCTCTACGTAAAAGAATAAATGGACACAAATCAGATGTCAAGAATTATAACATTCAAAAACCAGTCGGAGAACACTTCAATCTCTTTGGTCACTCGATTACAGACCTAAAAGTGGCAATTCTTCAACAAAAAAACTTCAAAAACAGACTCCAATGAGAGACTGCTGAATTGGAATTAATTTCCAAACTGGATACAACTAACCTAGGCTTGAATAAAGACTGGGAGTGGATGGATCATTACACAAAGTAAAATTATTTCCCCATGTTTATTCCCTCCCTCCCTCCTCTCCCCCCCCCCCCCCACACTGTTCCTCAGACGTTCTTGTCAACTGCTGGAAATGGCCCACCTTGATTATCACTACGAAAGGTCCGTCTCCTGCCCCGCTCTCCTGCTGGTAATAGCTCACCTTACCTGATCACTCTCCATACAGTGTGTATGGTAACACCCATTGTTTCATGTTCTCTGTGTATATAAATCTCCCCACTGTATTTTCTACTGAATGCATCCGCTGAAGTGAGCTGTAGCTCACGAAAGCTTATGCTCAAATAAATTTGTTAGTCTCTAAGGTGCCACAAGTACTCCTTTTCTTTTTACACTGGCTACTACATCTTGTTTGGAGGGCCATGATCGCAGTAAGGGTCCACTGACTCATTTCAGTGGATTTTTAGTCATATAACTTTTCTTGTGCTCGCCTTGTATGATTTGGGATGGTTTCCATACCTGTAGGTGCCATTTCTTTTCACCCACAGTGAGGAATGCAGCCTTAATCTAAGGGGACATATCAGCCAGGATATTCATTCTGGTCTGTCATGTTATTACAGAACCATCCAGTTTGACTCCTCAGACCTCTCTTCTCCAGAGCAGCTTTTCCCAGCAAAAATTGTATGTACACTCTTTTCACATCGTGCTCAACCTTATCTAGTGGGAAGAGGCAGGCTTCTATGAGGTGTAGCATTACATACAAAAGAGACAGACTTTTTGGAAATGCCACATGGTTTACATGCAGCTTACTCTGTATTTCTGAGAACATACTGGGCTGTTCTATACTTTCCTGTGCTCGTCATTTTTACTTATCTTGAGTGCAAAAGTAAATACTTCACACAGAATAAAATAAACTGAAGGGCTTAACTATGTTTTCTTATTTAATGTAACAGTGTATACATTCCTACATATCAAAGTTTAAAGGAGCAGAAAAAGCATTTAAAAATACGATCACATGCTGTTTTCTGCTCTGGGAAGCAAAGAAAAATGAGATGTAAATGCAGAAGTAGGGAGGAATGTCTTCATTGCTTACTCCCACACACAGTAGAGTTAGTGGAAGAATAAGGACAGTGCAATGAAGGACAGCAGATGGGGAAGCGCTGGTTTGTAGGAGCAGGATGCTGTTCTCCATAGTATCACCACTCTGGAGACCCCCCAGGTGCGTCAGTAAGACGGTATTGACTTATACGACCATACGGTGGCTGTCCCTTGCCCTACAGGTAGGCTTTGAAGGATTAGATTTTTTACTGGTAAATGTGGATTCCACCGTACACCCACAAACCAATGAAAATACATTTCCATTAACCATTAAAATTTACGGATGGGCAAAGTAAGAAAAATGCTTCTTGAGAACATATTAGAGTTTGATTTAAGGATATTTGCTTTATATATTTTGATGTGATGTTGACAATTTTGTGTTTTCAGTTAGAAAGCTTTAACTTTTTGAATCTCAAAATCTACTAATTAGATAATTGTCTGGACCCTCGCCCCCAGTGTCTGACAGTCCACCATAATTTCCCACAACTGTAAAATTTAAATAGATAAAATAAAAAAATACAAAAAATATACACCAATAGTAGCAACTGAAATTATATATATATATATATATATATATATAATACATTTATACAATGAATACTGATGATTTTTGTGGGGAACCCACTGGCGACAGGTAATGGAGGCTAGTGGGGGGGCGGTAAGCCTCCCCAAACCTCCGCTAATACTCCTTGCCACAGTCTTGGGGCCTGGCCATGGCGGGACTCGGAGCTCCTCTGGGCGGCTTGGGCTTAGGGCTCGGCCCCGGCTCGCCAGGGCTTGTGGCTGCTCCAGGTGCTGGGAGGCTGGCCCCAGGGCTCAGGGCTGCTCCGGGCACTGGCGGGCAGGCTTGGAGGGTGGAGTGGGGACAGGGCTTTGAGCAGAAGAGGCTGGGAGGCTAGCCTTCCCCAACAGGTGGTACGTGCACCACCCATGGGAGAAACAAAGGGCTTAATTCCACTTAGTGTTGGATTCTACATTCTTTGTGTATCCAAAACTCTGATGAATGAAGTGGTGGGTTCTAGTGTTTGAGGCATACATACTGAGCTCTCACGAAACCTGGCCCTGATCCTTCAACCACACACAAGTAATGTTATTTATAGGCTTTTTCTATGGAGTTGTCACTCAATTCCTGAGCACATCACAAACATTAATGAATTTATCCTCACAAAGTCACAGGGAAATGCTATTGTCCCCTTTTTACATGCAGAGAACAGAAGCACAGAGTTATTAAGTGACTTGCCTGATGTCACTCTGCAAGTCTGTAGCAGAACGAGGTATTAAATCCAGGTCTTTTGCATCCCATTCCAATCCTATGCTCCTTATACACATTCATAGTCCCATTAATAGATCAGGCCATTCACTCCTGAAATGTTGCTGTGGGGGGGAAATTACTAGGCATACATATTACTGGGGTTATGTTTCAGAACACAATAGCCACTTTTAATTTCCTTTTACAGACAGTAAGTCCACTTCATGGAAAGGAATTTATTCTGGGTTCTTGAGCACATTTAATAATTTAAAACCTACCATGATGGCTACAGCCGCTAATGTCATCATGATATGAGTTGAAAGAGTTAGACGGACAATGCAATACTACTCCCAGATAGTTAATTGTGCTGGTTAAGCACTCTCCTTTGTCAGATGGATAGTTGAGTTTTTTTTAGGTTTCTTTGTGTTGCAGGCCACCTTTGAAAACCTTATGATCCTACGTGAGGAGCCTTGATCCTAGAAGGTTTGCAGATTCATAGATTTTTAAGGCCAGAAGGGACTATTAGATAGAATTATAGAATATTAGTGTTGGAAGAGACCTCAGGAGATCATCTACTCTAATCCCCTGCTCAAAGCCTGACCAACACCAACTAAATCATCCCAGCCAAGGCTTTGTCATTAATTAAATGTGTTAATGCGTTAATTAAATTTTTGACTGAACTTCTTGGAGGAGAATTGTATGTCTCTGGCTCTATTTTACCTGCATTCTGCCATATATTTCATGTTATAGTAGACTCAGATGAAGATTCAGCACATGTTCATTTTAAGAACCCTTTTGCTGCAGACTTGACAAAATGCAAAGAAGGTACCAAAGTAAAATACTACAGCACTCGACCCAAGATTTAAGAATCTGAAGTGCCTTCCAAAATGTGAGAAGGATGAGGGGTGGAACATGGTTTCAGAAGTCTTAAAAGAGCAACACTCTCTGATGCGGAAACTACAGATCCCGAACCAAAAAAGAAAATCAACATTCTGCTGGTGGCATCTGACTTAGATGATGAAAATGAACATGCATTGGTCCGCACTGCTTTGGATTGTTATCAAGCAGAACCCATCCTCTGCATGGACGCATGTCCTCTGCATAGGTGTGGGAAGTAGGAGTGTGGGACATGCTGCAGAACCCCCAGGTTCTTTGCGGGGCTGCTGGCTCCGTGTCCAGGGCTCCACTCCTCAGCTTGGGTCCCAGGGGCCGGCCCCGCACCCCGCTTCCCAGCTGTTGGCCCTGCGACCGGGGCCCTGCTTCCAGCCCTCCACCCAGGACTCTATTCCTTTGGCCCTCCACTGGGGCTCGGGTCCCAGCCGCCGGTCCTGCTCCTCAGCAGCTGGCCCTATGCCCCGCACTCGTATCCCCAGTTCTTCACCTGGAGCTCGGGTCCCGGCCACCAGCCCCACTCCCCGGCCGCTGGCCCTTTGCCCGGGGAGTGGGGCTGCCCAGCCCCACCCCCCGTTCCAAGGCCTCTGCTCCCAGGGCCCGCGGCCAGGGTTCTGCTCCTGGCCCTGCACGTAGGCCACCAGCTGCCATCCCCTGCCCAGGGCTCTGCTCCTGGCACCACACCTGCCCCCAGCTGTGGCCACAGCCTCGGCCCCCCCACCACTGTCCGGGTCCCCCCCTCCTGGAGACACAGCCCTGCTCCCAACCTCAGCTCTGGGGGGGAATGTGGACAGGAGTAAGGAGGCTGACTTTTAGCACCCTTTGCCCACTACTAAAAATGTTCCTCTGGAATGGTGGTTGAAGCATGAAGGGACATATGAATCTTTAGTGCATCTGGCATGTAAATATCTTGTGACGCCGGCTACAACAGTGCCACGCGAACACCTGTTCTCACTTTCAGGTGACGTGAACAAGATGCGGGCAGCATTATCTCCTGCTAATGTAAACAAACTTGTTTTTCTGAGTGATTGGCTGAACAAGAAATAGGACTGAGTGGACTTGTAGGCTCTAAAGTTTACATTGTTTTATTTTGAATGCAGGTTTTTTTGTACATAATTCTACATTTGTATGTGCAACTTTCATGATAGAGAGATTGCACTACAGTACTTGTATTAGGTGAATTGAAAAATACTGTTTCTTTTGTTTCTTACAGTACAAACATTTGTCATAAAAATAAATATAAAGTGAGTACTGTACACTTTGTATTCTGTTATAATTGAAATCAATATATTTGAAAATGTAGAAAACATCCAAAAATATTTAAATAAATGGTATTCTATTATTTTTAACAGTGCAATTAATCACAAATATTTTTTAATTGCTTGACAGCCCTAATTTATACATACCTTTAGGTTTTTTCTATATCATCTATCATTGTGTAACTTAAACATTGAATGAATTCTGATGTCCTTTATTTGTCCAAGTAGGAGAATTGTACTATCTATTTTTCATAACTCAAAAATAGCTACAGAAATTTTAATCAAACTTAAAAAAAGAGAAACCAAACCAAACCAAAAAAAACCAGAGGATCCTAAGTATGGTAAATACAAATTCCAAAAAAACAAATGTTTCAGAAAATGGGGGGATGTAAAACTGGTGATTTGACATTCTGCTCTTTTGTAAGCCTAATACAGTAATTGAGACCAGTGTGAGCCTCCAATGTGTGAAGGATTATTGGACCCATTCTTTACTTTAATGCCTGTTCTTATTTGATGCTTACTGTTCCATGACCTCTATGGAGCTACTGAGAAGCTTTTGATCAGATAAGAAGAGTCAGACACTGTGATGCATCGGTATGATTTTATACTGTGCAAGAAAGGATAAAATGATTTTATACTTCATCTGGATTTGGACTACCCCAAAAGTTTGAGAGTCTTTGGACCCGGGGTTCAGAGGTGAAAGCTGCATGAATGCCTGTAGTTTCAATTTGCCACTGTATGACTCTTGTAATCTATTGTGAAAGCATTGCACTGTCTCTGCTTTCTTGTCTCAGGATACCCTTGGAAATGTGATGTTCCATGTCAATAGAAAATTCTTAGTTAAATATTTTAAATACGCTTAAATAAATAAATACTTCAAGGATGATTATTCCAAAATGCAGAGACAGATATTATCCCCCTGAATCCGCCTGTCCCAGATTCTGTAGTGCTACATTAGACAAAATGATTCTTTTTCAGAGCTATCCATCTGATGGGGCACTGAGTCAAGAACCTCCTTTCTCTTTGAAGCTCAGCTGGAGGCTTGAGAAAACAACATTGCATTGGCTCAGAGATGAAGCTGTGGTCAGAGTCCAACGTAGATACAAAATTTGTATCCGCAGCCCATCCATGATCCGCAAAAATGGTTTGCAGATACCCACGGATATCTGTGGATGTGGATATCGGCAGATATAAAGTGGATATCTGGGGATTTGTAGGGCTCTAGTCATAGTCTAACTATGCTGGGTGTCATCATCTGTTCAGTGTAGGTGATGTGAGAAGGCTGGAATTTGGGTCTTGTTCTGTTAATGATTAACTTCAGGATTCGAGTCCAAGGTTTCCTTGAAATTGCATGTGTATGATACCTGCTAGACTCTTTCCTGGACGTGCTTTTTGGAAGAATGCATATTTTTCTAATGGTGTAAGCCTTCTCCAGCTCATGTTGTATTCGTAGCCTACCCTCCCACTCCCTGAATCAGCAAAACAAATATTCCCATAATATAGCCGTAAGTTACCTATTATTCCCAGCCAGTCACTGTAGCAGCTGTGTGTGTCTGTTTCATTACCTAAATCAGATTGCCATAGACAGAACCACTTTTGAGAGGCATATTTACTTCACTTAGCAAGGATGAGGATTACTCAGTTCATGCGCTGCTTGAAAGGACAACAAAAGTACTTGCGGCAGCTGGAATTTTAGATGGACAAATGTGGGGGCAAAGGATGAACAGCATGGTGATGAGAGCAGGAATAGGAGAGAGAGAAAGGAGGTAAAGAAGAGAAAGATAAATGTGGGAGATCAGGGTGACCCAAGGAAGAGATGAAGATGTAAGAGACTAGAGGGAAGTGTGAGAAATAAATGAGAAACCAAAACAAGGAAGCATGAAAAGGAATGAAAGCAGTAGTCAAAGTTTGGTGGGGGGGAAGGGGCAGAATAAAGGAAGGTATAGAGACTGATCAGTAAAAAGGAAAGGGATGGAATCATTGCTGTCAGAAAATATAATTCACATACTCTAGTGGGAATTGGAGGCAAGGGTAGTTTAACTTTAGCATATAGGGGACTGGACTATGACTCAGAAGACTTGGATATGATTCCTGACTCAGCCACAAGCTTCCTGTACAACCTTTCGAAACTCAATTCACCTACCCTGTGCCTCTGTTGCCCATCTGTAAAATAGGGAGACTATTTCCCTACCTCACTGGAGTGTTTTGAGGATTAAAAAACCCATTATTGATTGTGAGCCACAGAGATAATATTGTCACGAGAGCCATAGTCTAGAGAGACAGGAGAAAAAGCTAATGCACTCAATGCTTAGTCTACAGAGACATGTGGAAAAAGCTAATGTACTCAATGCTTTTTTTTGCCTCTGTCTTCACGAACAAGGTCAGCTCCCAGACTACTGCACTGGGCAGCACAGCATGGGGAGGAGGTGACCAGCCCTCTGTGGAGAAAGAAGTGGTTCGGGACTATTTAGAAAAGCTGGACGAGCACAAGTCCATAGGGCTGGATGCGCTGTATCCGAGAGTGCTAAAAGAGTTGGCGGATGTGATTGCAGAGCCATTGGCCATTATCTTTGAAAACTCATGGCGATCCGGGGAAGTCCCGGACAACTGGAAAAAGGCTAATGGAGTGCCCATCTTTAAAAAAGGGAAGAAGGAGGAACCTGGGAACTACAGGCCAGTCAGCCTCACCTCAGTCCCTGGAAAAATCATGGAGCAGGTCCTGAAGGAATCAATTCTGAAGCACTTAGAGGAGAGGAAAGTGATCAGGAACAGTCAGCATGGATTGACCAAGGGCAAGTCATGCCTGACTAATCTAATTGCCTTCTATGATAAGATAACTGGCTCTGTGGATGAGGGGAAAGCAGTGGGCATGTTGTTCCTTGACTTTAGCAAAGCTTTTGACATGGTCTCCCACAGTATTCTTGCCAGCAAGTTAAAGAAGTATGGGCTGGATGAATGGACTATAAGGTGGATAGAAAACTGGCTAGATTGTCGGGCTCAACGGGTAGTGATCAATGGCTCCATGTCTAGTTGACAGCCGGTATCAAGTGGAGTGCCCCAAGGGTCGATCCTCGGGACGGTTTTGTTCAATATCTTCAGAAATGATCTGGAGGATGGTGTGGATTGCACCCTCAGCAAGTTTTCAGAGGACACTAAACTGGGAGGAGAGGTAGATACGCTGGAGGGTAGGGATAGGATACAGAGGGACCTAGACAAGTTAGAGGATTGGGCCAAAAGAAATCTGATGAGGTTCAACAAGGATAAGTGCAGAATCCTGCACTTAGGATGGAAAAATCCCATGCACCGCTACAGACTAGGGACTGAATGGCTCGGCAGCAGTTCTGCAGAAAAGGACCTAGGGGTTACAATGGATGAGAAGCTGGATATGAGTCAACAGTGTGCCCTTGTTGCCAAGAAGGCCAATGGCATTTTGGGATGTATATGTAGAGGCATTGCCAGCAGATCCAGGGACATGATCGTTCCCCTCTATTCAACATTGGTGAGGCCTCAT
This sequence comes from Natator depressus, assembly GCF_965152275.1. Lineage (NCBI taxonomy): Eukaryota > Metazoa > Chordata > Testudines > Cheloniidae > Natator > Natator depressus. The sequence goes on from NC_134234.1 coordinate 307,086,320, forward strand.
CTGGAGTACTGTGTCCAGTTTTGGGCCCCACTCTACAAGAAGGATGTGGAAAAATTGGGAAGAGTCCAGCGGAGGGCAACAAAAAGGATTAGGGGACTGGAACACGTGACTTATGAGGAGAGGCTGAGGGAACTGGGATTGTTTAGTCTGCAGAAGAGACGCATGAGGGGGGATTTGATAGCTGCTTTCAACTACCTGAAAGGGGGTTCCAAAGAGGATGGATCTAGACTGTTCTAAGGGTAGCAGATGACAGAACGAGGAGTAATGGTCTCAAATTGCAGTGGGGGAGGTTTAGGTTAGATATTAGGAAAAAAGTTTTCACTAGGAGGGTGATGAAACACTGAAATGTGTTACCTAGGGAGGTGGTAGAATCTCCTTCCTTAGAAGTTTTTAAGGTCAGGCTTGACAAAGCCCTGGCTGGGATGATTTAGTTGGGGATTGGTCCTGCTTTGAGCAGGGAGTTGAACTAGATGACCTCCTGAGGTCCCTTCCAACCATAATATTCTATGAGAGACCCAAATTCCAACCATAGTAAAGAACACGTTACAGCGAAAATATAGCTCAGCTACTGGTTTCTTACTTGTTGAACTCATCCTGAATTCTGCTCGGGATGAATATGGCACATTGTGCCTTGTAGCCATTGTAAGGAAATAAAAAGATTATTTATTTAGGAGAAGATTTTCAGAGGCAACAAAGGGCAATAGGATGACTAACTCCCATTGCAAGTCAGTGGGATTTGGGCACCTGGTTCCCATCTGGACATTTGTAATCTCCTTTTTTATTCCCATCTAGAAAGAAATATGGAAGGAAAAGATATTTCTTTAGCAATTTCCCATTCTATGATATCTGACTTTATTTAGGTTGTGTGTGTGTGTGTGTGTGTGTGTGTGTGTGTGTATGTATGTATGTATGTATGTACATAGAGAGAGCTGATTCTATTGTACTTACTGGCTATCAAGTCTATGCGGTCAGTCAGAAGCACAGTTTCTAATGGACTATTCAATAATTCTAGGGAGTTTGGGAAAATAAGTAGCACTTTCAAAGATGGAGACAGTATATTTGATACTGCAAGATACACCAATGAATGCCTCTCTATTATCTGGAAGCCTCCAACAAAGCAGGTTATCAGATCAGACCATGGAATTGTTCCAAGGAAGGGAGTGAGTGTTAACTAATACTACACCAAACAGAGAGTACAGTGGTTTTATAGCTCAGGGTATATTTCCAAGATCCATCAATGACATTAAAATCTAAATTTTGGACTTGTCAGTCAAGAATAGAAAATTAATTCCCACCCTCAGTGCTTCTGTTTCTGTCTCTTGCTTAAAAGTAGGAACAGCAAGAGATTTTTTGCAACTATTGGGATCCATTTCTGTTAGTAAAGGCACAACAGTCTAAATGATATGCATGTGAGGGAGGAGAGGAGAGAAGAGAAGTAGGGGCTGGTTGAGGGGAAGTGAAGATGGAGTTTACTGCACCCTTGAATAACACTGCGTTTGAACAAAGCTTTTGAATGCAGTGAGGCTATTAAACTTTCTTTGAGCAACAGCAGACCTAGCAAAACAGGTGATCTGAATATTGAATGGGAGATGAAAGAAAACAATAGGTTTTAATATTTAGAAAACGTTGCCAGGAAGCCCCAAAGAAATCCTAGAATTCAGATGTATTGACACCTATGGTATTCATGACTTGGCAGGTGTTGCAAAAATTATATACTTTTTGTTTTCTTTAGGTATCACTTTAAAACTCTGTGTGTGTTTGTCATATTCTTGTTATGATGCACTATAACCTACTCTCAGGTTGGTATGGTATTCTCTGGCAAATACCATATCTCTCTTTTGCCAGCATCTATTCTAATTTCAAACATTTATATTAGCAACACTGTGTGTTATTGTTATGAGTTAAATGGGGGGGAAATGTTTGAAACTATTGTCAGCTGTGATTATAATTACATTGATTGTTATGTAGTGAAAGCTTTCTGGGCAGGTTTCCAAAGTCAGGATCAAAATTCTAGCCACGTTTTGTTTTTATTGTACAGAAAAGCAACATTTTTTTGAAGTAGCAATGATTCAATAGAAAGGCAGATGCTAAACAACAAGGATTTGTGGAAAAGTTATAAGCAGACAGCAGGTCTTCTCTGTGTGTTTAAATTCAAGTAAGTAGTGATGTTGATCTACGTTTTACATAGATAGCATTTCCTAATTGAACAATCGAAATTATTCTGTGCTATGGAGCTTGGCAGCAGATGAAAAAGGAAGAGTTAGAAAAATCTTAATACATAAAGGGCTGAACCCTACCACTTAGTTTTGGCAAAGGGTCCCAATTCAGCAAGGGGATTAAGCATGTGCCTAGCTGTAAGCATGAGTAGTCTAGGTGACTTCAAAGGGACTGTTAGCACTATCAGTTATTTATTTGTATAGTGCCCAAGTCACGGACCAGCATCACACAGTGCTAGGAGCAGTACAGACTCAGAATAAAAAGGCAGTCCCTGCTCCAAATTGCTTACCATTTAGTCTGCTCCCATGCTTAAAGACAGCCATGTGCTTAAGTACCTTGCTGAATTGGGGGGCAGGGGGCTAATATGTCACTTGTGGGGAAAGGATTTAAGAAGTCCACCCCTTGATGTCACAGATGAGCAGTGGAGCTGTTCTGCATCAATAATTGTGGCCCTGAGGACTACTTTTAGCTTATGTTGACCCTACTCCTTCCTGAGATGACTACTGGATCAGTGTAATGTTGGATCCACTGGCCCACTCCTACCCCAGTGCTGAAATCCCACCTCCATAAGGTTGGACTCTGTGGTATTCAGGGGCTTTGGCTCGTCATGCAAACTTCTGAGTATTATGGGGGGTGGGGGTTCCTTGCATACAGTAGGATAAATGTTTGCCTCAGATACGCACACGGCGCTCCCTCTGATTTCAGAGGGATTTGCATAGGTGTACCCAATTCAGTACAGGGCCAGCAAATGCTTAAATAATTCACTATGAATAATTTGTACCATAAAACAAACTCCAACTACACACTAATTTAATTTAATGTCTAATTAGTCCATTCTGCAGACATTGTGGTTTGGCATGACCTATTTTAATAATCTAATTCTGCTAAGGACTTATTATCTGTGAAGCAAAAGTGTGTCACTATATTATATTGACCAAACCAGCATGTACTACAAAAAATACACCTTGCCACCTTGACTGCAATCCATTTTTGTGATGACTGCCCCACTTAACGAGTCCAATCAGACAAAGATGCTAAACGGAAGGAAAGATCCTTGAGGGGAAATCCTAGGCTGGCATGGCATGCAGGACCTTTTATGGGCCCTCTGCCCCTGAGCAATTTTCTTCTTCACTGGTTGATCACATTTGTTGTAAACTCTTTTGGACAGGTATTATTTTTTTAATGATGCGTATGTACATTGTCGAGCGCAAGGGGACCCTGATCAGGGCATCTATGTGGTGCCACGATAGAAATAATAATAAAATGAATAGTAATTTGTAACCTGAACCCTGTAATTGGTTCTCCTAAGCGAAGCACCAACAACTCAAATTTAGTTTGTCTCCAATTTTGGTTTTAATTCCAAATTGTACAATAAACAGTTTACAATCATCAACAAGATCCAGTTGAAAGAATGTTTTGAGCTGGAATATGCTATACTGTATTTGAACCTGAAATAATTAGATGAGCTCTGGGGTTGGAGGAGGAAAAAACTGAGTCTTATACTGTGAGAGCTGGGCAGCAAAATCTGAGCAATATAATTCTCTCTTTTTAAAAAAAATTCTGAATAAGTCATCAGATATGGCTTGATATCACTCAGTTCAGGGATACTGTCAGTCCCGCAAATCAGGTTTTGTTAAAAAAAAAAAAAAAAAACCCAAAAAACACCATTCTCCCACCACTTTCTTTTTCTCCATCTTTCCTTGCTTCCAAATTTTTTGACAAACATTAAATATTTTTCTGTAATCATTTTTATAAAAATTCATTGAAAATGCATTTTTTTTAAAAAATTGGATTTAAAGATTCCTCTGCTTTCCCTGGAAAATCTTACTCAGGCATCATTTGCCATGGACTGACCAGTTTAGCCAGGTGCAACCTATAAAATGGTGTAGCAGCAGTCACAGTCCATCTGCGTGGTCTGGAGCTACATGAGATCTCTTCTGGTACGGCTCTGCATGGGCACCCTCACGTTGGGATTTGTTTAAGTGGCAGAATTGCACCCTTAAGTTGCGATGCACCTACATTTTCAGTGTTTCAACCCCACATATTTTAGCACTATAACATCAGTTGTGGAAATGCATTTTCTAGGGTTGATGCTTTTCAGAAGGATTTCAGGAAACAATAAGTCCATTCCCCCAATGGATAAATGAATGCACAAGTGTAAGAATGCCTCCTTTATTCTCCGGTTGGTTGGGTACTGTATATCTCTGTTCTCTGGTACCTGTACTCACAAAGTGATGCCTCAGAAACAGTATCTCTAAATGTTTTAATAAATCTTGCACTGGTTTTTAATGGCACATCATTTTTTAAAGATTTCTCCACTCTGCATAATGCACTGTACAGATGTAGAGACTAAATTAGGCTTTGAATAATAAATTGACTGGCTGGAAAAAGAGGGAGTGCCAAAATGCACTGGAAATTATTAAAAATAGAGAACAAATATGTAACGTAAATCAAATTAAACAAGATGAAATAGTTAAAATTCATTGAAAAATGTAGAAAGAAATGCAATGTGGGAGCTTTTGCTGGGGAAAAAAAGATGAGCCATTCTCCTCTCAATATAGTATTGTCCTGCTAAACAAAAACAATGAAACCATGGTCATAAATGGCTTAATTAATCCCCAGGCACATCTTATAGTGACGCCCCACATCCAAACTCACATATGAAGACAACGGTGTATTGTTGTCTCTTGGGAATCCACTGTTTTGTTTTTTCTAGATGTGTTGCTCTAGCTACCAACCATGATTAATGAAGTTTCCTGAAGGTGGAGAGTCTTAGCCACTGAAACACTAAGTGAAAATAAAACATTGTGGGTTTCCCCACCACCATCCCGATTACGTCACTTTTTTAGCATTTCATTCACTATACAGGCAGCAGATATGTAATTATAGTTCACTAAATACCTTTATGAACAGAAGATAAGAAGCCACTTATAACAAGGCAGTTACTTTATGAATAGATTACTGCAATACTGAAAGTCACAGTAGTTAACTTAAAACACTTTTGAATTTTGTCTTGGTCCCTGCCCCTCCACTCACCCTACATGAGGGTTTCAGGCCATTGGAGGGATCCACATATGAATAGCTCCAATGATAACTCTTATCCTAGTCCATCTTCAATGTCCCCACTGCAACAGCCTATTTGGAGTGTGGGCCTGACACCTCTACAGGATTTGGAGGGGAGACTCTCTATAACCCATGCTTTGCTGCATTTCTAGCTGCTGCTGCTATCTCCTGGGTAGGAATGCCACAAGGGTTTAGCTTCTGTGCGCTCTGCACACTGAGAGGTGAAATTCAGCTATATAGGAATAAGTAGCACCACTTACAGAAGCAAGTATACTCAGTTCTCATACTTCTGGGCATAAGCTTAGGAGCGACAGTACTACCATATTTGTAAATAAATGACCGTTTACTGCTAAACTGAAATTCCAGGGGAGAATTCCAGCATGGGGAGGAGGTGACTAGCCCTGTGTGGAGAAAGAAGTGGTTCGGGACTATTTAGAAAAGCTGGACGAGCACAAGTCCATAGGGCTGGATGCACTGTATCCGAGAGTGCTAAAGGAGTTGGCGGATGTGATTGCAGAGCCATTGGCCATTATCTTTGAAAACTCATGGCGATCCGGGGAAGACCCGGACGACTGGAAAAAGGCTAGTGGAGTGCCCATCTTCAAAAAAGGGAAGAAGGAGGAACCTGGGAACTACAGGCCAGTCAGCCTCACCTCAGTCCCTGGAAAAATCATGGAGCAGGTCCTGAAGGAATCAATTCTGAAGCACTTAGAGGAGAGGAAAGTGATCAGGAACAGTCAGCATGGATTGACCAAGGGCAAGTCATGCCTGACTAATCTAATTGCCTGCTATGACGAGATAACTGGCTCTGTGGATGAGGGGAAAGTGGTGGACGCGTTGTTCCTTGACTTTAGCAAAGCTTTTGACACGGTCTCCCACAGTATTCTTGCCAGCAAGTTAAAGAAGTATGGGCTGGATGAATGGACTATAAGGTGGATAGAAAGTTGGCTAGATTGTCGGGCTCAACGGGTAGTGATCAATGGCTCCATGTCTAGTTGGCAGCCGGTATCAAGTGGAGTGCCCCAAGGGTCGGTCCTGGGGACGGTTTTGTTCAATATCTTCAGAAATGATCTGGAGGATGGTGTGGATTGCACCCTCAGCAAGTTTGCAGATGATACTAAACTGGGAGGAGAGGTAGATACGCTGGAGGGTAGGGATAGGATACAGAGGGACCTAGACAAATTAGAGGATTGGGCCAAAAGAAATCTGATGAGGTTCAACAAGGACAAGTTCAGAATCCTGCACTTAGGACGGAAGAATCCCATGCACCGCTACAGACTAGGGACTGAATGGCTAGGCAGCAGTTCTGCAGAAAAGGACCTAGGGGTTACAGTGGACGAGAAGCTGGATATGAGTCAACAGTGTGCCCTTGTTGCCAAGAAGGCCAATGGCATTTTGGGATGTATAAGTAGGGGCATTGCCAGCAGATCGAGGGACGTGATCGTTCCCCTCTATTCGACATTGGTGAGGCCTCATCTGGAGTACTGTGTCCAGTTTTGGGCCCCACACTACAAGAAGGATGTGGAAAAATTGGGAAGAGTCCAGCGGAGGGCAACAAAAAGGATTAGGGCACTGGAACACATGACTCATGAGGAGAGGCTGAGGGAACTGGGATTGTTTAGTCTGCGGAATTGAAGAATGAGGGGGGATTTGATAGCTGCTTTCAACTACCTGAAAGGGGGTTCCAAAGAGGATGGATCTAGACTGTTCTAAGGGTAGCTGATGACAGAACAAGGAGTAATGGTCTCAAGTTGCAGTGGGGGAGGTTTAGGTTATATTAGGAAAAACTTTTTCACTAGGAGGGTGGTGAAACACTGGAATGCATTACCTAGGGAGGTGCTGGAATCTCCTTCCTTAGATATTTTTAAGGTCAGGCTTGACAAAGCCCTGGCTGGGATGATTTAGTTGATGATTGGTCCTGCTTTGAGCAGGGGGTTGGACTAGATGACCTTCTGAGGTCCCTCCCAACCCTGATATTCTATGATTCTAATATAAAGGAATAGGACAATCCTACAAGGTGTTTCACATGCCCTTTTGGAACATTTATCAGAGCTTGGCCACATGCATCAGCAAGTTTTAAATGGGCACTGACAGTAAGAGCTAGATGGTTGCCAGGGCTCCCAGAACCCGAAGACAAATCAGAAGAGAAAAGAGAGAGAGCCCTGCTGGCTGATGTAATTCCTGCCAAACATATTGCTGCACATGTTTCTTTGCGCTGTGATATGAGAGAGAGAGAGAGAGAGCCTGCCTGACAGCTATGAAAAAAACAGCTATTCATAGTTCATGGCTCAGGGCCTTGTGGAAAAGGCAAGAAATTTGGGAGCCAGAAAGGCTTAACTACTCCAGATAGATATAACTTCTAATTAGGTAACATCTGTACAGTGGGTACCTGAAGTGGACCTGAGTGGAGGATCTTGAACAGACAGTAAATAGCGACCGACTAAGTTGGTAAAATGTTGTTTTAAAACAGTATTAAGTCACATGTGTAATTAATTTACTGTTGGAGTTTATATTAGTCTTCTATATTTTCACTGAGATGTGTTCACAACCCTCTTTATTTTGGAAGAGCTAGTTGCACTTGTATCTTGGTTACTGTCAAGGTTCCTTCCCCACTCTTAACTCTAGGGTACAGATGTGGGGACCTGCGTGAAAGACCCCCCTAAGCTTATTCTTACCAGCTTAGGTTAAAAACTTCCCCAAGGTACAAACTTTGCCTTGTCCTTGAACAGTATACTGCCACCACCAAGCGTTTTAAACAAAGAACAGGGAAACAGACCACTTGGAGACATCTTTCCCCAAAATATCCCCTCAAGCTCTACACCCCCTTTCGTGGAGAAGGCTTGGTAATAATCCTCACCAATTTGTTAAGGTGAACACAAAGCCAAACCCTTGGATCTTAAGAACAATGAAAAATCAATCAGGTTCTTAAAAGAAGAATTTTAATTAAAGAAAAGGTAAAAGAATCACCTCTGTAAAATCAGGATGGAAAATACTTACAGGGTATTCAGATTCAAAACACAGAAGATCCCCTCTGGGCAAAACCTTAAAGTTACAGAAAACAGGAATAAACCTCCCTCTTAACACAGGGAAAATTCACATAAAACAAAAGATAAACTCATCCGCCTTGCCTGGCTTACCTATATTGGTTGCGATATTGGAGACTTGGGTTAGGATGGTTTGGAGAAAATGGATTTCTGTCTGGCCTCTCTCAGTCCCAAGAGAGAACAAACACGTAAACAAAGAGCACAAACAAAAGCCTTTCCCCCGCCAAGATTTGAAAGTATCTTGTTCCCTCATTGGTCCTTTGGGTCGGGTGCCAGCCAGGTTAGCTGAGCTTCTTAACCCTTTACAGGTAACAGGATGTTGCCTCTGGTCAGGAGGGATTTTATAGCACTGAATATAGAAAGGTGGTTTCCCTTCCCTTTATATTTATGACAGCTACATTCCAAGGTTAATCTAAAGATGATTTCTCACCTCACAATGATATATCCTGGGCACGCATTCAAGAAAAAAAATCTTCCAGTAAAGAGAGGGATGTTCCCTTCAGTGCAAGCTGATCAAATCTAGTATAATATTTTTCTTTATTTTTCTCCAAGCAGCTCTTGAATGATAGATAAACACAGGAGAGAAAATGATGCCCTCAGAAAATCTGATGAACAGTATAATAGCCCCATGCCTGCAGGAGATGAAAGTCTCTATTTCCGTTCCATATGTGCTTACTGGCAGCAGGTTCAGTGGCTTTATTTAATTTTTATTTTGTGCAGTCATGTTCCCAGTTTCCAATATTCCCATGTTCAAAATGAAAAATAAATAAAGAGAAGCTGCTTTGGTCAAAAGCATAGTGAAACTTACAGTGATAGCTCTCAGAGGTACCTCTCTTCTGGAATACAGGAATTGCTGTACCAGAACTCCACAGACGGTCAAGCTAGTCATATAAGGGTAACTTTTCAAACGCGCTTAGGAACTTACCATCCATTGACTTTCAATGGAAGCAAGGTATCCAAGTGCCATTTGGGTCTTTGACAACCACCCCCAGAGTCCAAATGTCTCCAGAGTCAATGACTGGTACTACGACTAATGCACCTAAATGAGTATTTATTATTATGTTGATCCTTGTCAGGGGGTTTGCTTTTGTTTAAATGGTTGCCTGATTATTGATTAAAACTGAAAAATGAACACTATTGAGCAGGGACCATCTTTTTGGTCTGTGTTTGTACTGCACCTAGCACAATGGGGCCCTTGTCTGTAACTGGGGCTCCTAGTTGCTATTGCAGTACAAATCATAACAAAATAACAATAAATCCCTTGTATTGCACAACAAAACAAAGAGTGATGTACTAGCTAAAGAATCCATCCTGTTAAATAGTGACCTGACTGAGGACATGTGCTTGGGATCTCACTTTAGCAACATTTAGGACTAGAAGAATGGCAAGTAATATCTGAAAGAACAGGTATGTTCTTAATACTTTGTATTGCAAAATAAACTAGTCTAAATGCTTGCATGAAAAGCCCTCGCTTTAGGGGTTTGGTTTTGGTTTTGTTTGTTTTTAACCATAGTAGTAACCCAGCAACAATTTTTCTTTGACATTTCAGATGGCAAGCCAGATTTTGGATCAGTGAAGGTTAAAGGAGGGGGAGGAGGAGTTTCCCAAAAGGGCTATTTTCCTCCCTTCCCCTACCCCCTACCCCTTCATGTCCCTTTTGGGCAGCGGGGAGAGGGAAAAAATGCTTTAAAAAATCTAATTGAATTTTGAATGTTTCAATTTCTTTGGGAAAAAATACATCCCCACCCCCGTTTTGTGCTTGTTTTTGCAAAAATTTGCAATTTGCAAACGTCTTTTTTTCAATGCAAAATGTTTCTGTTTGAAAACATGTCCAGCTCTGTACTGATTGTATTATTCATTTACAAATTCAGGTGAATAAAACTCTCCATCTTTTAGCTGACATGACGCTGCGACTGAATTTCTAGGCTTCTTCGAAGAAGTGCTACAAAAACTAGGGGGCCTTGGCACAGAATTTAGGGGACCTTGCAGATGCCATGAAGGGCATTTTGGCTAAAAGTAAGCAATTACTACATTACATTCACCTGCTAAGTACCCTAGATCACTCTCAGCCAAAGAAATTCGTAATTTTTGCAGCTATCAAAGAATATTATATTTAACGTGGACATATTCAATAGCAGGATGGAAGTTGCCAAAGAGACCTTTACAAGTCCTTAAATAAGGAACTTCCCTAAATAAGTACACCTTTGTTTTTAATAAAAACATCATCCTAAGAATATAGGAAACGTCAAATAAGAACACACCAACTAGGCCTCTCTTCCAGTACCTTTTTTCTAACAATGGCAGCTGCTGAATGCCTCAGAGGAAGCTGTGGACTTCCCATAATGCATCTAAATTGTGCTATGCTATTTGAAAGGGGAAATAGTTTCTTTTTGAAGTGGAGTGTGGCTTTTTAGTAGATGTTTTATAGGCACTTTTTGTACATTTTGGATTGTTGGATTTTTAGGAGAATGCTAGGTTAGAAATTAGAAAGCTAGGGAGAGTTTATTCACCACAGTGCAGTTACCCAGCTTGATTTTGACAAATCCAGTGACAGATTGAATCCCATTTTCTTCACATCCCCTTAGAATATTAAGGAAAAGCTCAACAGCATATTGAAGTTCAGTGAGTGTGGAGATAAAAGGATTTGAAAGCTTGTCCACATACAGATTGTGCTAATTCAACCTCAGTATTCTGACTAGATTATGGATGGAATACATTGAAAATTTACATCAATCAGCTCCTGGGTTTAAGGCCTTGGATATTTGCTCGCTAGTCCTAGGGTAGATGTTATGGAATCATTTATTTCTTGTGTAATCAGCCACTGGGATTTGATCCTGAAAAGTCCTGAGCACCCTGAACTCTTTGCTGTCAATAGGAGTTGAGGATGTTCAGCACCTCTCACAATGAGGCCTTTAATTAGGCAAGTGTATATTTTTTTCTTCATATTTTATTAAGGACAAATAATTCCATAGCTGAGTCTAGTGTTGCTAATACCTGCTAATTCTCAGACTAGAATAATCCTCTGCAGCTCAGGTGGGCCTTGCACCTTGTGCAGTTATTTGACATTTTTCCTAAATGAGCATAAAAATCTGCCTAATTAAAATGGGGTAGCATTTTTCACTCTCTTTGCACATCGGCAAATCACTACACAAATTGCAAGACATTGGAGAATCGGGGCCCGGCTGTCAGACTTATCTAGTTTTTTGGAGACCTTCAGATTTGCTATTACTGCTGGGATTCGTGAAGAAAAATGCATATGGGGTTTGTGGCCAAGGCATCCTGTTGAGAAAAGCAAGGCTCGCTGGAACCAAGGATGTATGCAGCCCTTCTGAGGTAAATTCCGTGCAGTATTTGTTCTGTGCCTATTTTGCCAGTTTAAAAACAGAAGTCTTATTTTATTTATAGAAACATTTGGAGCCAAAATTTCAAATGGTATAGAACAAGGTCCTTTTAAACAAGTGCCTACACATATGCAGGGATGTATTATAGTCTTCATCAGCTATAATAGATTACATTTATTTTAAGACGATTATAATGCATTTGGCTACTTTTCACTTGAGTTCCAATCCAAATGGTATCCAGCGGAACTGGACTAGGCTCGTCCTGCCCACCATTTTCTTAAGTCACTGAAAATCGTTAGAGATCGTACTCAGGCTTCTCCTAAAGACATCGTTATTGAAATATTTCCTCTCAAAATAATCAGTTCCATTATTTATTCCTGTTATTTCTACTACTACTACTTAATACCAAGTGTTTTCATCCATTCATTAAAGAGTTGGGTAAATGTTAGAGTTGAGTGAATAATTTTTCAACAAATTATTCATTCAGTGAATTTCACCTTTTTTTCCCCCAGTTGTCAATAAGCAGATTACAAAATTTTGGAATTTCTTCGTTATTCGAATGATTTCAAATCGTTTCCCAGAGATGTTCTAATTTTGTTAAAATCAGTGGTCACATTGTTTCCCTCGCCCAATCCTGCTGGTGTCTGCTCTCTTTTTAATCCTTGACCCTGCAACCTGATCCTCACAGGTGGAGCCATGTGCCTGTGTGGAGGCTGACTCAAGTCAGTGGGGCCTTGTGTGTGAGTGCAGGAGTTCTGCCTGTATGGATCAGATTGCAGCACTGGGATTTTAGTGAGCTCTTCCATAGAGCTCTGAAACATCACCTCTGTAAAGTGGTCACAGGATGTTCTGACTGTTTAAAGGAGGTTCCAGTTTCAGCCTTCCACCCTGAGCAGAGAGACTCCAGCCCCCATGGGAATATCTAGGAAGCCAGAGGCTGTCAAGGCATGCTGGGAAGCGTGCCAGAGGGACAGAAAAAGCAGCCTTCCTGTAGAGTGGAAAGGGAGTGTAGGAGCTGGTGGTGGGTAATTGTTTCTGACATGTCCAACGTCAATCATCACTTTGTGTACAGGTAAAATGTGTTAATGTTTAATGTAAATAAATAATCAGTTTTCAGTTCAGGTACTTGTTAATTGTCTGGTTTTTTTTGTTCAGTGTTACATTATAGCACACTGTTATACAGCAAACCACTCACTAGCTACTTCAAGCAGCCAAAGTACCTTTCAGTGGTTTCACAGAAGTATCATGATTCCATCTATTTATATTGCTTTCATCCCTGTGGATTTCTGATAGCTTTTGTATAATCATTGTGCAATAGCCAGATTTGCTTTTCAATAATTTCTTGTAATGTGATCAATAACAGGTGCATTCCCAGTTTCACATAGTATTTTTGCAAATCTCCCCAGTTTGTACCAGCTTTGTATCCACCTTTCTAACTGACCGTCAGCTGCAAATGCTATGGTTGCCAGATCTGTGCCTTGTATAATCATCCTCGTACTTAATTCAGTTTCATTTTGGCTCTTTTCTTTTGTCAATATGTTTCCATCTTTATCCTTGCAATGACATTTAGCCATGTGCAGATTTGACATATGGCTTTCTTACACATACCATTCCATCACTGCTTCCTACAGCCAGATGTCAATCCAGCTCCTTTTTTCTGTACATGGATAGCAGATTATTGGCTCCTTTTAAGACACTTCATCTGTGTAAGTATGGTGATGTCTTTTAAAGAGTTATCTGTTAATCAGTTTGAAAATACAGTATAATTTAACACAATTATGTCAATTTGTAGTGTTTTCCTAAATGCTCTGTATTAATGCATTGCTAATGCACTGTTGTTACAGTAAATATTTGCTTGGCAATTCCATTAAAAATCCCATTCTTCCAGATTTATTATTGGATCTTTTGAAAACATGTCTCAGCTGTGAAATCAACTCCTCACCAAATTTTCTCCAGGCTTCCCTTCTGACATGCTCCAGACCGTATATTATTTTTGAACCTCCATCAGACTTTTGTGCTCTTATATTTTACATTGTAAAATACTGAAAAATATGGCTTGACCCCAAGAATGCAATCTTCTCACCTGGACCACAGAACCTGCAATACAATCCTCTAGTATGGAGATCCCTGTCCTCTTCAGCACAGGTGCATGTATTTTGCTGTTCTACAATAGAAGATGCTATTACAATATACCATTGTTCCAGAAGATGATATCACACTTAGAACTCTGCAGGATTTTAAAGATGAATTCATTATTTCACCACAGCTAAATGTCTCCAGAAGTAGCCAAATTGAGTATTTTATCAGAAAGAAAAAAAATAGATATGCCTCACCCTCAAGATTGTGTATTCTCAATGAAAAATTATCCCTTATTCCTTAAAGTAAGGGGTATACATAGAAATGCATTCTAAGCATTGTACTCATCAGTGCATATATTTAGAGTTGATAAGGCCTGCACAGAATTCTTTTATCACATATGTTAAAAAGTGAGAAGCTGGTTCTATATAGTATCTAAGAAGGATCAAAGATTACAGTTTTTCTATTGTAACAAACCAGTTTAAATTTGAACCATTGCACTGTTTTGTTTCAATTCTGTGTCAGAAGAATGGATTCATTCTTTTGATATTCCAGAGCTTCTTCCAGTTCTTGCTGTTATCTTTGTCACAAGAACAAGTCATCTGAACATCAGTGCCTGACACAGGCTTAGGAGAGACGGTTAGCTAAACTGTGCTTTCATCTTTTTGAAATTCAGTATTTTGATTGTCTGGATAGTCCACCTCTGTCTAGCCACCACCAAGGCTAGAATAAGTAAAAGGTCAGAGTATTCAATATATTACTGTCTTTCACAGAATGTATGAGATTCTAAAAATCTACGTATGTGACAGAGTAGACAAAATAACGTAACATGATTCACTGGCATGACAAGAATATAATGAAAATAGGAAATTATATAAATGCAACCATTTATATTCTGGATTTACTATTTAAATATTGTGATCTTCCAGTGCCATAGCAGGTGAATTAAATCAGAATTGTTTTTCATTCTGTGTTGTCTACATTCAAAACAGAAAGTACAAGTATTGTTCCTGGTGATTCCCAGTTTAAAAATTATTTCTTATATTAAGCCATTGTAGGGTCATATTTTTTTTCCATAAAAATTAACATACTGGTCTTGGAAATTTAGTTAAGCCTGTAAGCTTCTCAGATACAATGGTGATGAGGGCCAGTGCCTAGATAGACCACCAGATACCATGGTGATGGATGACCTTCTAAAAACCTAGACAGAACATCGTATTCATTTGATCAGTTTTGCATATTTTCCTAGCAAGCCTATTATTCCTGCCCCTGGCCATCATTTTGTTCCTGTCCAGCTGCCCTTTACAAAGTCAATATACAAAGCCTGAGTTCTCAGTATAGAAACCCAAGAAACAAAAGTACACACATAGTGCTAATAAAGAGAAATACAAGCAAAAGAACTGAATGTTGCAGAAGCTCTAGAGACAGATAAAAGTGAAGCCCAATATTTGCCCGAAGAAGTAACAGGAATAAGAATTGTCAGGCTAAAGGGAAAAGGAACTAGTAAAAGTAGAGAGATTAACATGAAGGAATTAGTAAATAACACAAATTATTTATTTTTGTGTTAGAGAGGTGTCTTGAGGGCCCAGTCAAAACTGGAGCCCGTTGTGCTAGGTACTGTTCAAACATGTAGTAAGAAATAGACACTGTTCTGATGAGCTCACATGCTCAATAGACAGTACAGGCAAAGGGTTGGGGATAGGAAGTGTTGTTATCCCTATAGACATATAGCACATAAGTGACTTGCCAAAAGTCTTACGGGGCAGTCTGCAAAATAGACAGGAATTAGAAAGCTCTAATTCTCTCTTTTTCTTCCAAAGTACAGTACCTGCTAGAAAATATAATTTTAATAGTTGGACAAACTCCATCCAGTATTAAATTAGCTCAGGTGAGTATAAGATTCCACAGTCCATTGATACCCAATCATTTGTTTCCTCAGTGTTAAAGGTTGTGTCTACTAATTGTTTAGGGTTGTCCACGGGGGCATGTGTTAAAAAGAAAAACATGTACACTATATATCAGAAAAAACTACCTGACTGAGAAATCTATTAGACTTGGGTTTGTCTTCAAAGGTAAATGATGTAAGCCTCATCTCTGGAGTCTTTTAGAACTAGATCAGATACAGCATTCAAGGGCATATGGGGAATAACAGTCCTGTTCTGGAAGTGACAAAATTACCTAATCAGCTTTTTTCTATCTGTTTCTTTTATTTCTCTGATTCCATTTATATTTAAATGATATTTTTATTAGCCACTTAAATGATATTTTATTAGCCACTTAATTACTTGTAACTGAAATCAGTTTCACTTCCAGATATATTTCTTCACACAGACTTTTTTTTTAAGTAGGTGGATTTTTGTTTGGTAATTTCAGAACATTTTAGTAATTATGAAATCAGACCTAAAAATAAACTAGGAGATGACACAGGTGATCTATCTACCTTCACATAAATCCAGAGGTATTTGTCTTGAAATTTGGGTTTACCATTTTTTCCATGCATTACTTTTTTTTTTTTACCTTTGTCATTGTAACATATCAATTCACCAAACTCTATTGTTCTTTGTGTGCCTCACTGATTGACACTACTAATTTTGTGGTATTAAGAGAGTGCCTAGAAGTCCTTCTCAGGATCAGGCCCTGTTATCCGAGGCATTGTACAAACGCATAGTAAGAAACAGTCTCTTCCTTGGCAAGTTTACAATCAAATTGCAGACAAGAGGGACCAAATTAGCATGAGAAGCAAAAGAATGAAGAAGGACCAGGGTCACTAAAATACCATTCCATGGTTTTATAAGATATTCTGATTATTCCAAATGATTTTAAACTCTTTTATTAAATAAAATTAGCCACAGCAGACTGGTGCAGACCTCACCATCACTGGTTAGCTAAATTTTTGTAAGTATGACGACAAAAGTGCGTCTTGAGGAGGGTTTTGAAGGAGGAAAGAAGAGCAGTCCTTTGGAATAATTCAAGGAAGGTGTTCCATAGGTAAGGGCAAGCATGGAGGAGGGTGTGGAAACATTTTTGTGTGAATGGAGATTGCATTGTTGGTAGAAGGGACAAGACTAAGGGTCATGAAAGAACAGATGAATAGAAAATTCAGGAGGGGCAGAGTTGTGAAGAGCCTTTGAGTTGAAGACAAGAAGCTTGAATTTAATGCAGTGGCACAGGAGGAGCCAATGGAGGGATTCAAAGTAGGTAAAGTTTGGGAATAACAACCGCAGTAGCATCTATCTAGCTTGGCCACGCTGTCCCATCTTCCTCATAAAGTGATACTGCACCTACTCGCCTTATGTTTTCCCTGAAGTCACCATGACTGGAAGCCTCATTTCAAAATGTTTTTGGCCCAACATCATTTGCAAGAGTCTGATTGCTACATACCTGTTGGCTATCAGAGAACAGTTACAGACTTTGGCTCTGGAAATAGCTGCATAATGCAGTATTTCAAAGCCACTGGAGAAAAGGTAACTGGTTTGGTGGATAGGGGGAATGCGGTGGCTTTTGACACAGTCCCACGTAAGCTGGAGAAATTTGTGCTTGGCAGAACTACCATTAAGTGGATACATAATTGGTTAAACAACGAGTAACTAGTAATGGAATGATGTTGGATTGGAAGGAGGTCTTGAGTGGGGTTCCACGGGGATCTGTTCTGGGCCTGGTGTTATTTAATATCTTTATTAATGACCTGGATGTAGGAATAGAGAGCATAATGATCAAATTTGCAGATGACACAAAGCTGAGGCTGGGAGGGGTTGCTAACACTTTGGAGGATAGAGCTAAAATTTAAAAGGGAGCTTGAGAAATTGGAGAACTGGGCTAAAGACAACAAAATGAAATTCAACAAAGACACAGGTAAGGTGCTACGCTTAGGGAAGAAAAATCAAATACAGAATTGGGGACAACTGGCTTAGCAGCACTGCGGAGAAGGATCTGGGGTTGTGGTGGATCACAACCTCAAAATGAGTCAACAATGCCATGATGTTGCAAACAAGCAAACAAAAAAGCAGATGCCATCTTCACTTGCATTAACAGAGGCATGGCATGCAAGTCACAGGACTTGATAGTACTGCTCTACTCGGTGCTGGTTAGGCCTCAGCTGGAATATTGTGTCCATTTTTGGTCACCAATGTATAGAAATGATGTAGAGAAAACTGGAAAGGATCCAGAGGCGAGTGACAAAGATGATCAGAGGAATGGAATGCAGGCCATATGAGCAAAGGCTGAAGGAACTGGGTTTGTTTAGTTTGGAAAAGAGGAGATTAAATGGGGACATGATAGTGATCTTCAAATATTTGAAAGGCAACCATAAAAAAGATGGTGAAGAGTTGTTCTCTCTTGCCATAGAGAGCAGGACAAGAGGTTCAAACTACAGCACAGCAGATTTAGATTAAATCTCGGGAAAAACTTACTCACTGCAAGAACAGTAAGACAATAAAACAAACTGCCTAGGGAAGTCATGGAAGCTCCTTCACTGAAGGTTTTCTAAAGGATAGCCATCTGTCTTGGATGGTTTAGCCACAACAAATCCTGCATCTTGGCACAGGGTTTGACTGGATGACCCTTGTGGTCCCTTCTAACCCTATGGTTCTAGGTATTTTCCACTCAAAATAGGGAGCTGTGGAACCCAGGTGTCTTGTGGTACCACATGGACAAATAACCAGTTCAACTCCTTTCTTCTGGGTCTGGCCCTCTGAGAAAGGTAAAAATGTCATCTGGTAAATTAAAACGAAATGCAGACCCCATAAGAGATATTATGACTGTGTGTGTAGACTGAGGAATTGCCTTAGAGACTTTCCCACAAAACCTGGTAACAAGGAATGAGAGTGTTAGTAATCATCCTGAATCCTTCTGTGCTGGAACAGTGGCAACAGCAACTTCCCTGCTCCAGTCAATTATGCTTTTAATATTGAGTTTATGTCCAGGGTCCACACCTGCTATATGACTGCGTGACAAATGAAATACCATCAACTCAAAATAAATCTGAGCTCATTGGATTTATCTAATCTGCTAGGCAAATACAGTTAGCTCCCCACTGTAATGTCCCCAATGGTTACCTTTCATTATATATTTTTATTCTGCTGTGTGTGTCCTGAAGTGATACCTGGTAAATAAGCATTAACATGGTTACTTTTCTGTGCATGCGCACACAAACATTTCTGTGCAAACATACATAAATGTGTATACGCACATCTTGAGAAAATCCATCTATGTTGTACAAGGTAGAGGCAAGAGAGCTTAAAAATGTATCTGTCCATATTTCTAGGAACTAGACTCAGACCTCACCCAGGGTTTTGATTACCAGTGAATTTGAAGATATTAGACCCATGATGGAATTTTGTGTTGTCAACTGGAAAACATGGTGGATTTGTGGGACATACAGCTGTGTTATATGGAGACCCAGTCTTAGTTTGCACTGCAAACAGGATATTTGAATAAAGGCAGTACCCAGTCTGAGAAGTAAATCCAAAAGGGTGGCTGCGGGTGTTTATTGACTATTGCAATTCAAGTTCTCTTGCTGCTCCACCACACATTTTAAAGTGATGAGTCCTAGAGTTAGCAGAAGAAGGATTAGTCTGAATACAACATCCAGCCCACATTCCCATCTGTTTTCATCTGGATCCAAATGTTTATGATTTGAAAAATGTTTACAGTAGTCAAGAATCTCCTAGAGTTCATTCATTGTCCCCGAGCTTTGCCATCACTCTCCAGTAGGTCACCCCATCATGACCACTTAGGGGCATTTATTATGCAGCTCAGCAATTCTGCCAGTTGCTCTACTGGATTCTGAATACCAAAGCATTAAAAAATGGTGTGTGTTCTAGGGCATGGAGTGTAATATAATTCAGCAGCAAGGGGCCTCCACAGAACAGCTGATACTGTGGAAAGGTAGGGGCTCTAATAGTTCAGCCATCTGCTCTTATTGCTGCCACTCCCACAGCGAGAAGGGGTGGAGGGCAAGGCTGTGTGATCACTAACCAAAGATCTGACTGTTTGAGGGGAGGGGAAATCCAACCATCTAGCAACAACATCAGCAGAACTAGAAGAGCCATGAAGAAGCTAGAGCCTGTTTAAGGCATGGGCAGAGGTGTCACTGGGAGTAGAAAGCCAGGGAATTGTTGGAGAAGGAGGTAAGACAGGATTTCAGGATGAAGATGGGGGAGTGGGTGTAGATGGAGGATTCTAAAGCAAATCATCAGTGCTGATCCTAACTTGACCCTCTGAGGTCCGGCCATCACTAGATGGCACTGTATAATTAAATCACAGAAACACATACTGTGCCAGTTTTAAGGGCCTAATTTAAATTCACAAAAGCCAGCAAATACAAAGCAAAGCCTGAAGCTCCTTCCTTAACATCCGTCCCCTGTTGTTTTCTTTATTTCCTCCTACATGATTCTTGAATCACAAAGCTTTGGGAGAGAGGAGCAATATTTGGGCAGAAAGATACAGAAAGAGATACCTCTGCCCTCTAAGTGAAGATCTTTACTGACCATTAGGGTTGCGTATGTATATATTTAAATGAAAGGCAAGTTGGCTACTGAGAGACCCAAGATGACTCTTAGTGGTCTGCAGGGGCATCTAAAAAGCATACAAACCATGACCAAAATGCATGAAAAGGCAAGGCTTTTGCTTACTGAGCTAGAAATGATTCAGCAGAGCAGATGGATCACATTAGTTTGGCAATACTAGGAACATAACAGGGTCGTGTTAGGAAAGATTCAAGCAAAAAATCCCCCATTCAGAATCAACAAGCTGAGACAAAAATAATGTTATTAAAAATCATGTGTACCCTAAGCTGACACTGCATTTTACAATTACATAGTAACACAGAAGAACTTACAGTCAAATAGCTGCCATAGCTTCATGTAGCCTGTACAATTCCGCAACCGTTACTCACATTTTTGCACTCACTGTAATGGCTGCAGAACTGGGCCCCAAATGAGCACTGGATAGATATTAGACAACATTAACCAAAGAAGTACCTTATTTTAATATTTTATTTGTTGTAATGACTGATATGCACCTTTCTATTTCCACTCTTTTTTTAACTGAAACTAGTGTGTCCATTCCTCCTCATTGTCAGCATTTACATATACATAATTAGTGTGATCATTGCCATTGGTAAAAGGGGTTAGAGATGGTCTGTTTAGTTAGCACAGTAGAAAAGCAGCATAATTTTCCTAGACTTGCCATTGCACATGATGCACCTGTAGGCCCTAATATTTTTTTGTAATGACCCCCAATTTTATGCCTACAACTACCTGCCTACAAATAATTCCAAGTGCAGATAACTGTGGACACATGATGGCTTGTAGATGTCTATGCCAATTTCCAGGCATAATCAGGTAGTTAGACATCTATATGCCATCCTTTGTGTCCACAATTAATTATACCCAAAAATCTGCTTCTACAATGATCAGCAAGTGAAAAATAGGAGAACAGCACAAGAGCCCATTTTAAAAAATCACTTTAGTTTAATAGGCACTCTCCATTTTATTCCTTGTAGGATCCTTTTTATGTTTTTCAATAGTTTTCCAGCCTTCGTGGTCTCAATATCTAAACACAGGTGATAGAAGGTGTAGCACTGCTGCCGTAGATGACTTGGTGTTTTTGAACAGTTGTGAATGCTTTCATGCTACTTACTGTGCCCCAGAGCCATATCAGATGGTGTTACTTCACTGTGCCTACCTAATTTCTCAGCTGTCTAGCCGTTGTGTGATAATGGAGGAGGGGGGTTCATACATTTTCCCCTTCTCCTGACCCTCTCTGGCTATTCATCACTGAGGTTGAAATAATGACCCTGTTGGTTAGCAAGTCCCTCTTCCTCTAGGGGGTGGGGTGTCCTCTGTCTGTGGTTAATGTGTCTGTCTCTTTTTCTTCAAAACACACAAAGACACAGCAATATTCCAGTAGCTAGTCAGTGTCCACTTCTGGTTTTATTTGATTTTGATTTTCTTCTTCCTTCTTCCATCCCTGCCTCAGAGAAGAAAACAATAGTTTAAAAAAATAGTCCATGATGTTTCTATCTAATCCAGGATCTTTTTGAGCCAGGCTTTCATTTGCTTTTGTTAGTCACTTCAATTTGCTAGTAAAGAAAGCAAAAAGATTATTATTTGGAAAAAGAGCCTTTTATTGTGCAAATTTGTCACTGTTCCTTTCTGGCTTTCATTCTTCTCTGGCTCCCAGTAGCTATCTCTGTGGTTCCTCTTTCTCTGAATTTCCAGCTTCGGGCACCGCTCTGGTCACCCAGAGCTGTATTGCTATCTTTGAAAAGCTGATATTACATCACTGCAGCCATTCTCATATCTACAAACCCTTTACAGCTGTAACTGGCAGCTATATAAGACACTTTCTGTTGTTTAATTCTATTGTTTGCATCTGCTGACCCAGCCCTTCCATTCTCATCTGTCTTCTTGCTCCCCCTGGTACTTGGGTTTACAGTATGAAGCCCATATACATCACCCCAGTTGACTGGCATAGGAAAGATGCAGATGGATAAATCTGATCCCCTCAGTACTTGGCAGTGGCAATTTGAGATCTAGCATGGCAGTCCAGGTGCCCCGTGACAGGTGAGCACTGACAGGAAATGTACAACAAACAAGTACAAATTTATTTTGTATCAAAGGGGGCCCCAACCTTTGACTACATCATTCTTCCAATTCTAGTGAAATGTATCATGACAAATTTGCTTATCTACAAAAAAGTGAATGGGAACATGAGTGGTCATGCTGACCAATATTGTCTCATTGTTTTCTTGCACTCTCCCATCAGTTGGACTGTATCTGTCTGTTGCCTCTTGTCTAATATTCAGAGCTAGTCTACATGGCAAGTTACTGCACAGCAAGCCAGGTGTGAATCTACAGCACTCTAGCTTGCCACGTAGTAATGTGCCATGTGGACACTGCTACAATGCACTGAAAGTCCTGGAGTGCAGTTTAGCATACTACACTTTGCAGTAGCAATAGTGCTGTAGATTCACACCATGGATTACCGTGCAGTAATTTGTTGCATGCACGAGCCCTTTGATTGAATGCTCCTTGGGCAAAGACTGTCTTTGTTCTGTGTTTGGGTACTTCTACACTGCAGCTGGAGGTGTAATTTCCAGCATGGGTAGACATACCTGCGCTAGCTCTGATTGACCTAGCATGCTAAAACATAGCAGTGTAGCTGTGGTGGTGCGAGGTGCGGGACAGGTTAGCAGCCCAGAGTGTGATCCCATCTGCAACCCTAAGTAAGCACTTTGGTAGCTAGCCTCTTGTGCCACCGCAGCTACACTTCTATTCTTAGTGTGCCAGCTCAATCAGACCTAGCATGGGTATGGCTACCCAAGCCGTAAATTATACTTTCCGTTCCAGCATAGATATACTCTTTGTGCAATGTCTACAACAATGGGGTCCAGGTCCAGAACTAGGGTTCCTAAGTGCTATGGCAACACAAATAGATAATAATAATGGAAATTAGTTGACAGGATGAGGTGAATACAATTTTTCTGTACTTGATTTCAAATTACACTTCCTGTTCCACCACCTATGATATCATTATTTATATTGCCATACCATCTAGGAGTCCCAGTCATGAACCAGGACCCCACTGCACTAAGTATTGTACAAACATAGAACAAAAAGAAGGTCCCTGCCCCAAAAACTTATACTCAACGAGAGAGCAGGTGCATGGAGACAGATGGAAGGGGGAAAACAAGAAAACAATAAGACAGTACTTGTTAGCATGATAGGTAGTGGTCTCAGCACAGCAGCCTAAACATCAAGTATTTTTGTAGACATCATGGCAAAGGAGAGTTATATGGTGCAGACTGCACCTGAACAATGTCCTCCTCGATTAGGCCAGAATGTTGGATGCTGCTAGGAAAATGTAGATCTATGAAATAATGTGTGTTTCTACACCTGGTTTGTTCTTTTATTTCCTAAGCCTCACCTTCACTACACTCAATAAATAAAATCTATTCCACAGTATACATTGACATACACCAGACCTTTTGAGCGTAGACAACATTGACACTTACTGGTTGGCTGTAATCATATTCAGATTTTATGGTTGCATTCTAATAACAAGGACAAAGACCTTCCCATGGTTTTCTAGAGGGTATCAAATGCCTGCATAAGACCCCTGGCTGTCTGCTGTATTTCAGTGTCTATATGCAGTATGCAGATGAATCAAGCAAGCAATCTTACATTCAACATCCGCCTATAGGGTAACTGCTCTTGGGCAGAAAATAATCATTTTTGATGGTATCAGACATTTGACACAACATGAACTTCATTTCTTTCCTGCTGATCAAAAGTCACATCACAGTACCATCATACAAACCTGATCCATTGAAGGCCACAGAAGGACTACCATTGATTTTGCAGGGCTTTGCATCAGGCCCAGCGTGACTGTAATACTTGATATTGTCTGCCACATTCTGTCAGGCATGTGTCTTGTGCTACCTCCGCACACTCACTAAAAAGCAGCATTTTACAATGTGTGCATTCCTTAGTTTTCGCCTGGAACACAGCACGCTCATTTGTTAAACGAGACAGATGAAAGGAAGAGTGGGGAAATCTATGCAGCTTAAATTAAATTTCTCCTCCAAAGTTTATAATTCCCATGAATCTTTGTAATACTTACATGATGGAAGGGATTTTCTTTTTGGGCTGTGTCTTCCCATTAAACGTCTTAGACGTGATTTTATTTTAATACAACATACCAATAATTTCTAGATGTAAGGCTCAAATCCGCCCTTACTTGAGCTGAATATGAAGAGCACATTCATATCCTTTGCAAAAGAGACAAGCTACTTCACTCTTTGGCTCATTACCTAACCTCTGTGCTCTTTTGTCCTGATTATAACATGCACGTCAGAGCACAATATATTTACATCAAGAAGAGGAGTATGTATAACTGCAGAAAATACAGAATTTAAAGGGCAACTAGCCTAAGCAATTATTAAATATATGTCAGCAAGCATCAAACCATATCCATATCCACTTTTCTGCGAATGCTCAAATATGGTTCTTTTTAAACATGCCAGCAGATATTAGAAACTCCTGTATGGAGTGTTTTTCAAGATGGCAGGTACTGCTGCTTAGATCAGTTTATTCTGGCTGCCAGCCACATGATGATTTGAATAAAAGAAAAATATACCTGAATACAGGCTTTCTGATGTTCACAAGCTTCTATCTTTGTGTCTCTTACATATACCACACATTTACCTCACCTATCAGTAAAATGGTGAAACTGTCCCTGAGGTTGGAATCAATACAAAGAGAGCTGCTTAGACCCTTTGAAGCAGGAAGCGGCTTTGGTAGTTCATCTACAACCCCTCCAACCAATTAGTAGAAACGTCAACTGATTGAAACAGGAATCTTTTCCAGTCTTTTCCAGGAGTCTTTTCCAGTCCAGTCTTTTCCAGTCCTAAACTTCAGACACAGTAGTCATGGTGTGAAAAGATTAAGCAAGGAAAAATGGGTAGAGCTTAGAGTTTTGTCAGGGTTATAAAGATTCCTTCCTTGTGGGAAGAAGGAAGTGAACAGAAATATGGGGCCAGATTTTGATCTTTGCCCTGACAGAGAGCTGTATTAGGGGCTTAGTTACTCCAGATGTATTCATGCGACCCTAGAGTTTTCACTGTGTATTTCTAATTTTAATGAATAAAAATATGAAATTTAGTTTGTTTCTTGGACAAGGTGAAGATTACAGATGATGCCACATTTTAGTTTTCCCAAATTTGTTATTTTGCCATTTTTAGCTTTGTGTGTTTTGTATGATTGTTTTATTACTGAAAAAACACTGAGGCTAAAACATCTAAATAAATAAATCTGCACCCACAAAAGAGTTCACTTTCAACCTTCCAGTAGCTGGGCTTTGGACCCATCTCTGTGGCTTTTTTTTCAATTTTACACCATATGAATTTGACTTATCAAGCAATGTCAGACTTTATTAAGAACTTGATGGAGATTAATAAAATGCTTGATGGGCTACAGCTGATAAGCCTTCAAAATTCTTCACTTTAAAGTGGAATGAAGTGGAGATGGAAATTGAAGACATGGAGATAATGATTGATGGACAGAAGCTATTTCAACTGAGGACACCAAAATCTGCAGAAGATTGTGAGATTCAACTGATTACTTGGAAAATAAGTTTAGAATAAGAAATACCAGGTGTGGGGGCAGGAAAATCTGAGTTAATCTTTTCAGAGTGGATTATGAGGTACAGGAGATGAATATCTTTGACCCTCTTCTGACATATGATATATGCTACATGTCATAGCATAGATTAATTCATAACAGTCCATTTACCTTCAGATTTTATTGTAAGATGGCAGTATTTTAGCAGAATGCTTTTAAGTGAATGTTGGAATTCTGCTCTGTAAACTTTGAAACATTTATTTTAAATATTTATTACACCATTGGAGAAAAATTGTCAGTGGGTGTGGCTTAGCAATTGTCAGTTCAAATAATCAGCTATGTCTCTTTATCCAGGAATGCATTTTTGGAAACAAAATCTGTTGTGCTGTATTTCAGGAAGCTGCATATCTCACTCAGGTAGAATGGGGGTCTGCAATGGGATTTACATCCCATCAAGATGCTTGCCCTTAATTCATTGTGACTTGATTCTGTTGGGGCTGTGCTATAAAATTTCTGAATGAGAGAGCATTAAATCTAATAGGGTCAAATTCTGCCATCCCTTACATCTGTGCAACCCTGCTGATTGCAAACAGTACAAAATTGGACCCATAATATTGCATACATTGCATCTGGAATGTGCTAAATATCAGATGGTTCACATTGTTTGTAATACAAATTCAGCACCTCGAGATATCTGGAATCATGTGAGTAGTGGTGACTCCTTTAACAAATATGGATCGCTGATAGTAATTTGACAGCTCACCCTTGCGGGGTACAAGAGACTGAAGATTTGGGGCCAGATCCTGGCCCTTTGTGCTACTCCACAAATTATGAAAACCAAAACTTACTTCTGTCTAGGATGGAACACATTTATAGACTCAATGGATCATAGAAATTAGCTGTGGAAAAGGCTTTTTCAGTCCTCTCACCCATTCTGGCAAAGGAATATTTGTAATAGTCCATATGAATCTGTTTGGATTTGGTGGATTAGACCTTGTAAGCCATGAGCCAAGGATCTGTAATTTATAAATAATACTGTTTTAATAATAGTTGATCTCTTGAAAATGAAGATGTAATATTCTTGATACATTCTTGTTTCAATGGTAAGGGTACCTGGGTTTTTAAGAAATTCTGGGGCAAGCTGAACAGCAACTAAATACCACTAGACTGTAATTTTGTGAAACTACTTAAAAAAAAAAAAGCTGGAGCATGTGAATGTATGGGGTAAGGATTGTATTCAGGAGAGCAAAAAACATGCGGATGTGATTGACTCATTGGCTAAATGAAAGGAAAACGCTTCAGTAGAGCTGGGCAAAATTTTTCAGACAATTTGAAAAACGCAGTTTCAGATTGACAAACTATTAGTGAATTCAACATGAATTTATGAAATAGTTTCAGCTGAAAAATTTGGGGGTCTAGATTCAAGGAGACTTGCTTGTCATTCAAAAAAACAGAGAAAGAGGTGGCCAGTGAACAAAAAATAAATTAGTCACACAGTTCTACTCATTAGCAAATAAAGGATGGCCAGAATTGAGTTTATAAAACCCAGTGGCATTGAAATACCTACTGCATTATTGTTATAATGTATGCATTGCTTAAAAAAATAAAAAGCACTGAGTGCTTCACAGCATGAATAAAAAGACACAATATCATCCCTAGCATGAGGAGCTTCCAGTCTAATTTAGATGAAATAGGTGTGATAATGTGAAATTGGGTAAGGAAAGACAAAGTATACATTAGTAAGATCACATAGTTGCTCAGTTTTGATATGTGCATGCCTTGATGGTTTCTTTACATACACATACACATATACAGTCTCACACTTCTTCCATATATATGTGTGTGAATGGATAGAGGGAGGTGATGTGGTGAAACGTGGATTTTGAGATCAGCATAGGGGGCGCTGTGATAAGAGGCACAGAAATGATTGGGGGAGAAGGAAGTGGTACGATGTAGTGGAGTTAATGTAGCAGGAAATAAAGTCTGAGATGTAGGCCAGGATGCAGTTGTGAAGGTCTTGAATGCAAATATGGATGACACTAAAACCTCACCTCCCTTAAAGTGTTTCTTTCTGAACTCATTTACTATTTAAGTAGAAGCATAGAAAGTGTCATGCTGGATGCATGTGTATCTGCTCACATATCCTGTCTCTCAGAGGGTATGTCTACACTGCAATGTAAGCCCAGAGTTAGTGGGACTTGAGTCAGCTGACCATGGGTTAGAAAAGCCAGGTTTTGAGTGTCTGCACTGATTGTTAACCCTATGTTAAGAATTTTCTAACCTGGGCCTTTAGTAGCCACACTGCAGCATGGAGACCCATGTCAAACCAACCATATCCCACACTCTAAAGGGCCCTCCTGAAATGTGGCCACTAGCCACATTCTAGCCCTTGGACCATGGTGCACTGCAGGAAAACTTTACTGCCCACCTTGCACATTACAGGAAGTTTGTACAGCCTGCCAACACAGCCTACCAAGCAGTCATTTTGGTCTGTGCACTCCCAGCTACCAGAGGAGGCACCTTCTGAAGAACTTCTCTTGCTTGCACTTTCACTCCTGTGTCAGGAAATGGACAGAGTTTCCGTGAGATGCTGGTGGGCATTTTTGGTGGTGTTTTCTGAACCACCAAAGGCGCCTGACACAGCTTATGATCGAGCAACAGGAGGAGGCAGAGGCATGGCTGAACATGGCTGAACTGGCTGATGCTGTTCATGACACTCAGGATAGTTGCTGATGCCTGGTACATAGACTGGAGGTTCTAGAAGTGTGGCACAAGCACAGACTGGTGGGATCACCTCATCATGCAGACCTGGGATGGCCTGCAGTGGGTCCAGAATTTTCACATGAAGAAAGCTACATTTCTGGAGTTTTGTGGGCAGCTTGCCCTGAATGCCAGCATAAAGATACATGTCTGAGGACATGCTTGACAGTCCAGAAGCAGGGTTCTATAACTGTCTTGAAGCTGACTACTCCAGACTGCTAAAGGTCCATTGCAAACCGATTTGGTTTTGGAAAGTCGACTGTGGGTAAAGTGTTGGCAGAAGTTTCTGAGTGAATCAGACATGTGGATTACCTGCAGATGGCAGACATAAAAGATATTCCTGAAGTAACTGCTGGCTTTGAGAGAATGGGGTTTCCTAACTGCTCTGGAGCCATTTATGGGACTCATGTGCCCACAGTTTGCTTTGTCCAAGGAGCACATGAGTACACAAACCGCAAAGGGTACTACTGCCTTATTATGCAAGCCCTCATGGACCACAGAGGGCAATTTATAAATGTCAAGGTGTATTGCACTGGGAAAGTTCATGATTCCATAATCTTTCACTGATCAGGAGTCTACATTCATGGACAGGCTGGGACACTGTTCCCACCAAATGAAACTGTCATAAATGGAATTACTGTCTCCACCATTAGTCTGGGGGACTCTGCATACCCAATTTTGCCTTGACTTATGAAACCATACCCTGATTGCAGAGGCCCTGGCAAAAGACAGCTTAATTGCATAAGAATATAAGAAAGGCCATACTGGGTCAGATCAAAAATCCATCTAGCCCAGTATCCTGTCTTCCAATGGTAGCCAATGCAAGGTCCTCCAGAGGGAATGAACAGAACAGGTAATCATCAAGTGATCAACTAACATAATTAGTTAGAATTTCCTATTTTTGAGGTTGCTCCACATTCAGCGCTGGAAGCTAGGTGCAGTTCTTTGTCACATCTTTGAGTGAGACAGCCTGCAGTTCACAATGATAATTGCATTTAAACAGTCAGTGATTGGAGAAGAGGATAGAGAGAGACAGAGCCTGAAAACATATGAATTAGTTTTGTTGATTTGTGCTGGATGGGTAACATTGTACTTTTACACTTGACCTATGCCTCAACAGGGGTACACTTATCTTTCCCAATATTCCAGCAAGTGCTCCTGGTCACTGATGGTCCATTCGGATGGTTTGGATTTGATTTCTCACCAATAGGAAAAGTTCTCTGAGATCACAGATTCTCCTGGAGGTTGCAGGATGGCTGCATAGCGGTGTTTTCTTCTTAACCCCGTCACTTATTGGCTATTTTATACCCTCAAACCAGTGAGAATAAAACAAGTTAGCAGCTGCCACTGATATTTCCCCTCACTCCCCAAACAATTTTTTTCAGTTCAATATTTAAGTCCTATGTTCACTTAATTGAGTTATAAAAACGGATCCAGTGAAATACAGCTGAACAACACACAACAGCCTCTGTAGCACCCATGCCAGATACTATATGTTAGAAGAAGCTTCAGTTAGGAATATAAATTATTTATACCTTAAGTGTTGCTACGCACAGCTTTTACAGCCCTTCTTCTGCAGTGCTGATTGTAACAATTGACCCTTTCTGACTTCAATATTTGATTGAAGCTGATAAGCTTTTGACCTCTCCAAAAAGTGGCCTACTTGTTCACTGTGTGTCACTGAGGGACAGGAAGTGTGGGAAATGACATTTGAAAAGAAAAGTATAGGTTTGCAACCTTATTTTTTCTAAATTCCTTTTTGAGGGCAGATCCTTAGCTGGAATAAAATGTCTCATGTCTTTGATTTATACCATCTGAGGATCTGGCTCTTTGAGTTATACATTCCTGCCAAGCGGATGGTTTTGGTTAATGGTATTGTTGGCAGTTATCCTGTATATGCTCTTGTGTATTTTCTCTTTATTAGGAAAATAAGATTTTTTTATTAAAAAAAAAATTGTGTTCTTGCTTCAGCTATATAGAGAGCCATTCAGGAATTTTCTGAGCTTTAATCTCATGGAAGACCATCCACATTCTCACTAGCAAAGCTGCTTCTTAGTGCTTTCAAAATGGGTAGACTCCAGGCAAAAGCCGATGGACAGCATGAAAGAAATCGCACTTCCTCTGTGGAGAATGGTGACCTACAGGAGTAACTGACATCAGAAGAATCATGCCAAGAGAGAAAACCCTGAAATCAACATAATGGGGTGGTTGTCAGAGGCAAACATCACATACTCCCATCAGTCTGAAAGGCACAAACACAGGTTTCCATTCCATGTCCCATGATGCTTTATGGAACAGGGCCTTTATTGGCTCTGGATCATGAGGTTTTCTCTCGGCAGAGATTATTTTCTCTCTCTGGGTGCTGAAGAACATGTCTGATTCTGTTCTCAGTTACACCAAAATCAAGGAATGACGCGCTGGAAGGCAAAGGTGTCAGGAGATGGCCAAAATGCACAGCACTTTAGCAATGAGTGTGGAAAAAGCAGTTTAAAACTCCCTTTGGTAATGCCGTGATCCTCTGTGCTGGGCTGTTCCCCCACTGTACAGTGGTAGAGCAGCCTGAGATGTGCTGTAACGTACACTGGCCTTTAATGGCCTGAAAACACAGTCTGTAATTGGTAAGGGACAGGGCACTCTGGAAGACCCTCTTTCCCCACCATTTTGCTGACATCAAGGAGGGGCATAGGATACATGTGTGCTTGTCAGCTGCATGTTAACTACAAGATCATCTTTACACTGGATTGAGCCTTCTTGGGCCAGCTAAATTGGGTTTATGGCTAAATTATGTCAGCAGAGCAGTATATTGTCTATGACCTAGTGGAGTTAAATTAGTATAAAATTAAGTAAATGATATCAGAGTCAGGCCCTTGTGTGGGTGATATCCAACCCTTTGCTGTCTAGAAATTAAATCTGTGGTCTTAGGAATTGGACTCTGCAAGGTTCTCCAACTTAATGAGCATTAGGAACAGAACCCAGAAGTTAGGCAGAGTAGTGAGTTGTTTTCTGACTAATTTCCATGATATGCATCATTTGGTACACAATATCGTGT
This sequence comes from Natator depressus, assembly GCF_965152275.1. Lineage (NCBI taxonomy): Eukaryota > Metazoa > Chordata > Testudines > Cheloniidae > Natator > Natator depressus. Next base: position 307,117,995 of record NC_134234.1, read on the forward strand.
TAGCCAATGGCAACCCAAAGCCGCTGTGTTTCCTTTGGCTGGATAATCCATAAATGCAAACCCATTCCTTCTTGCTAGCATGTGATTCAATATAGGTTCTTTTATTATGCTCATGATGATTGCAGTGTGTTCTGGGAATATAAGATGTCACTACTGCATGATTGAAATTGCATCTGAGTGCAGGATTCTCAGCTGGGAACAGTGCATTAGCTTCCTTGCTGGATTTCCATACCATATGAGAAAGCTAAGAGCTTGGCTAACTTTCAGTTCATGAAGAAGGCTACCCCATCCATGTTGGATCATATTTTTAGTGGAATATTAAAAGTAATAGAAATTATTTTCCCAGGCAGGAAATTTCTTTGAGTATAGTTTCACCCGATGGGATTTAGCTGTAAAGGTTGCCATGGGAGCCATTGACTGTGAATTTCCCTACTTTTCTATTTTCAAATCCAGATTTAGGTTTTTACTAACAGAGCTTGATCCTGCCCAATATAAAGTATGGAGTGTTACATGCAGATGATTTTTTTGGGATAAACCCAAACGTTGGGTATGTCTACACTGCAATGAAAACCTAAGCTCAGACTCAGGCTTGAGCCTAACCCCCTCCCCCCTTCTATCTACACACAAATCTCTGACTCTGGCTCAGACCTAGGGTCCTAGGAGGTTCCAAGAGTGGATATTTTGAGACAGAGTCAAGTTGGGACTCGCGGTTCAAGCCCTATTGTTTTGCAGGGTAGACGCGGCAGAACCCTCCACACCTAACTAGGGTCCTGGGAGTTTGCCGAAAGTATCCCACAATCCTATGGGTCAACTTCCTTTCTCCTTTCTATCTGAAGAATCTCCAATTGACTCCAGAAAAATGGAAGTGACCCCCCCCTTGGTGTAATGCGGCAGCTTGGTGAGTCAGTTTCTAACTTTGCACCTGGAGCAGCAGCAGCAGGCACGTCCTCGGGCCCATACTTGAAGAAGCTTTTTGGGGCCTGCCCCCTCTGAGAAACAGCCCACCACGGAGCCTGCAGAAGATATGGAAGGGACAAAATGCCACCCTGGAGTCTGGTAAATTTCTGGGTCCATCTTATTGTTTGTTAATATAGGAGTGGGAGGGATGACCATTCTATGAACTAATGCAAAAGGTATGAGAATCCCTGGCTACCAGGAGATCTTCGCTGATGGTGGTTTGGCTTCCCCCCCCCCCCCGCCCCCATGTGGAGTTCTCAATGTTGGCTGGGAAATGCAAACAATAAAAACATCTTGCACATTAATTTTTTTACTGGAAAGCTGAAGAATCTTGCTAAGGCATTCTTGTTTCTTAAAAATAGTAACCTTATATTGCAGGCCTGTAAGTACACTTCTCTGTAACCAAACAATAGTGTAACAAACGACTGGAAATGGTGAACATGGGAATGAGGGAGGAAAATCAGATCCATTTCAGTTAAAGGTAGCCCATGTAGTCATAGGTGACAGATTTATTTGTCTCAGATGTGACTGGGGTTTGACATTTTGTTCAGAAGTGTGCTGGCGGGCAGAGGAAGGCTGTATAGTTCTATGTCTTTGCATGCAGCCATAACGGTTAAGCCATGAGGAAGTTGTTAACACAGCATCCTGTTGATTCCCTCATGAACTCTGATCCAATCCGGGGTGCTGATAATTGGAAACTTTTCCTGAAGCAGCAACTCCAGAGAGATTAGTCACATTTTGGGGAAGGGCGTATTTTCCAGAGCCAACTCGGTAGCTGATCAGCCCATTCTACTCATAGATGTGCTGTTCAGTCACTATAATTTCGAATACTTTGGTAGCATATGCTGAAGTTTTCCCACCAGCAGCTTGGAATAACATCTCCCTTTGCCAGTTGAGCACCACAGGAACTGTTATATCCTCCAAAAAGTGGAAGGCCTGAAATGATAGGAAATGTTTTTGTAGTATGGCCACTGACAGCACCCACCCCCCTCAATCCCTGCAATTTTAGAAAACAAAAACCATCTTTTCATTTTTAATATACCATTGTCTCTACATTTCTTTCACTGCAATTCACCAGGCTGGGTCCAGGGAGCTTCTGTGACCTGAAGCATCCCTCTCACAAAATACTGAAGTTCAGGTTGTAAAAGTATCATTTTATGTCCTTGAAATTCCACAAGGATTTTTTCTATGTTCCTGCAATGAGCTATTTGAGACAATACCCCTCTGTGTCTTGTCCTGTTCAGGCCCCTCCGCCTATACTGGCTGCAGCTCCACCACAGCTCGCCTGGGCCAATGTGCCTTCATGGACCATTCCAAGAGGAAGCGTTTCGTGATGAACCTCTGGCTGAAGCTCTGGACAGGCCAACAAGCAGGTCCAGTACTGAAGACAGAGGAACTTATGGCTAGAGGAAAGGCTGTGGGTTGCTGCACAGCTTGAGGGCAGGGTTTCAGTGTAGGAGCAGGCACTTGCTTTGCAATTCCTAAATAGGAACAGTGGCTAAGGGAGAAGGACAGAGCTCAGCAGCCAGAGCTATTTGAGTGGCTGATGACACTAATGGTCACAAGAATCACAGAAGTGTAGGACTGGAAGGGACCTAAGTAGGTTATCAGATCCAATCCCCTGCACTCAAGGCAGGACTACATAATGACTAGACCATTGCTGACAGGTGTTTGTCTAACCTGTTCTTAAGGATACCAGCTCCTGCTGCACGTACACTAGTGCCTGAGTGCCCGGTGCAGTCCCCTGTGATGCAGTCCAGAAACAGCTTGGAAAACACCATGACTGGATTGCTCATGCAATCAGGCCCCATCAGCTACTGGGTAGGGCAACCTTGCCCCATGCAGTCCCCCACATTAACCCCCTTCCCCTGCACTCAGGGGCAGCAGGTTTGTATAATTTTTGGTGGTGCCCAGAACAGGTCCAAGTCCTGCCCCCCTTCCCCCCCGCCTTGTAAGCCAATATAGATTTTTTTTAACATAATGTTAAAATGTGAGGGCTCTGGGGTGGGGCTGGTGATGAGGGGTCTGGGGTGTGGGAGGGACTCAGGCAGAGGGTTGGGGTGCAGGGGTGAGGGCTGTGGGGTGGGGTCGGCGATGAGGGGTTCACAATGCAGGAGGGGGCTCAGTGCTGGGGCAGAGGGTTAGGGTGCAGGGGGATGAGGGGTTCATATTGGAAAAACCTGGGAGGTGGGCGGGCGCAAGCCCACCCACTGCTAAAGGCCCCTCCCCGAGCCTAGCGGGAGGGACCACTGGACCCAGGGACCAACTGGTTGGGGGGGACAATTAATGAAAAACAGGGATTGGAGTGAAAGGTTCCAAATAAGGATACTGGATGGGATGAGGGGTTTGGGGTGTGGGAGGGGCTTAGAGTGCGGGGGGATGAGGGCTCGGGCAGAGGGTTGGGGTGCAGGGGGATGAGGGCTCTGGTGTGGGGGTGCGGGCTCTGGGGTGAGGCAGGGCTGGGGATAGGGAGTTTGGAGTGCAGGCAGGCTGCCCCGTGATTGGGGCCAGAGAGGAGGACTCCCCCCAGTCCTCCCCCCACTGGCAGCAGCAAGCTCCGGGGGAGGGGCCCCCCTCTCAGCCTGGCAGCACACTCACCTCACATCACTGCCACTACACGAGCTCCTAGGGCCCCTCTCAGGTCCAGGAAGCCCCCTCATCTCCCCTGTGCTGGGTGCTGGGGGCAGGGCTGCCTTCACATGTGCGCCTCCTCCCCTGCTGCTGCCCCTCACTGTAGCCTCACTGGGGGTGGGGGTTGGGCTGCCCCTTGCCCAGCGTGGGGCAGGAGCGGAGACTGCTGGCAGGGTCCCGCTGGAAAAGGGAAGGGTCCGAGGCGGAAGGGCAGGGGCAGTGCCAGCCTGCCCTGGCACTAGTGGATAGGGAGTACTAGGACCCTGCGGCAGCAGTTGATGCTGGGAGCTAGCAGAGCTGAGCCCAGGGCGGAGCTGCAGGGGGCAGCCACCAGCTTGAGGCAGGGATGCTCTGGGGCCCAGGGGAGGCGCACGGGGGCAGCAGGTGGGGCTGGGGGACACTCGGGGTCGGCAGGGGGACCGAGGGAGAGACCTGGCCCCAAACATTGGTGGAGCCAGGCCCCCAGGCCCTGAATATTGCTGGAGCCTGGGCACCACGGGCCCATATAACTCGCCGCTCCTGCCTGCACCAAGCGTGCAGCAAGAAGGGAAAGGAGAACAGGTGTCAAGGGGACATAAACATTAGGGGAGAGCTTATGTTTTGTACATGGTTTCACTGTTTGAACTTGTTCATGCGCTTTTGGGGGGTGTTTGTTTTTTAAGGTTTGTTGTTACTGGTGTTTTGATATTGTATGGCAGTTGGCTTGCGTGGAAATGTAATGCTATGATTGCTTCACATCATACAATGTGTATTTAAAATAAAAGTAAACACATGATCAGGAACAATTAGGAATTAGTATGCAAACACTGACAGGTTTCAGAGTAGCAGCCGTGTTAGTCTGTATTCACAAAAAGAAAAGGAGTACGTGTGGCACCTTAGAGACTAACCAATTTATTTGAGCATAAGCTTTCGTGAGCTACAGCTCACTTCATTAGATGCATTCAGTGGAAAATACAGTGGGGAGATTTATATACACAGAGAACATGAAACAATGGGTGTTATCATACACACTGTAAGGAGAGTGATCACTTAAGATGAGCTAATACCAGCAGGAGAGCCGGGGGGCGGGGAACCTTTTGTAGTGATAATCAAGGTGGGCCATTTCCAGCAGTTGACAAGAACATCTGAGGAACAGTGTTGGGGGGGGGGGGAATAAACAAGGGGAAATAGTTTTACTTTGTGTAATGACCCATCCACTCCCAGTCTCTATTCAAGCCTAAGTTAATTGTATCCAGCTTGCAAATTAATTCCAATTCAGCAGTCTCTCATTGGAGTCTGTTTCTGAAGTTTTTTTATTGTAATATTACAACAAATTTAGGTCTGTAATCGAGTGACCAGAGAGGTTGAAGTGTTCTCCGACTGGTTTATGAATGTTATAATTCTTGACATCTGATTTGTGCCCATTTATTCTTTTACGTAGAGACTGTCCAGTTTGACCAATGTACATGGCAGAGGGGCATTGCTGGCACATGATGGCATATATCACATTGGTAGATGTGCAGGTGAACGAGCCTCTGATAGTCTGGCTGATGTGATTAGGCCCTATGATGGTGTCCCCTGAATATATATGTGGACACAGTTGGCAACGGTCTTTGTTGCAAGGAGAGGTTCCTGGGTTAGTGGTTCTGTTGTGTGGTATGTGGTTGCTGGTGAGTATTTGCTTCAGGTTGGGGGGCTGTCTGTAAGCAAGGACTGGCCTGTCTCCCAAGATCTGTGAGAGTGATGGGTCGTCCTTCAGGATAGGTTGTAGATCCTTGATGTTGCATTGGAGAGGTTTTAGTTGGGGGCTGAAGGAGATGGCTAGTGGCGTTCTGTTATTTTCTTTGTTGGGCCTGTCCTGTAGTAGGTGACTTCTGGGTACTCTTCTGGCTCTGTCAATCTGTTTCTTCACTTCAGCAGGTGGGTATTATAGTTGTAAGAATGCTTGATAGAGATCTTGTAGGTGTTTGTCTCTGTCTGAGGGGTGGGAGCAAATGTGGTTCTATCGTAGAGCTTTGCTGTAGACAATGGATCGTGTGGTGTGATCTGGGTGAAAGCTGGAGGCATGTAGGTAGGAACAGCGGTCAGTAGGTTTCCGATATAAGGTGGTGTTTATGTGACCATCACTTATTAGCACCGTAGTGTCTGGGAAGTGGATCTCTTGTGTGGACTGGTCCAGGCTGAGGTTGATGTTGGGATGGAAATTGTTGAAATCATGGTGGAATTCCTCAAGGGCTTCTTTTCCATGGGTCCAGATGATGAAGATGTCATCAATATAGTGCAAGTAGAGTAGGGGCATTAGGGGACGAGAGCTGAGGATGCGTTGTTCTAAGTCAGCCATAAAAATGTTGGCATACTGTGCGGCCATGAGGGTACCCATAGCAGTGCCGCTGGTTTGAAGGTATACATTGTCCCCAAATGTGAAATAGTTATGGGTGAGGACAAAGTCACAAAGTTCAGCCACCAGGTTTGCCATGACATTATCGGGGATACTGTTCCTGACGGCTTGTAGTCCATCTTTGTGTGGAATGTTGGTGTAGTGGCCAGGATGGTGTTTTCAGGAAGATCACCGATGGATTGTAGTTTCCTCAGGAAGTCAGTGGTGTCTCGAAGATAGCTGGGAGTGCTGGTAGTGTAGGGCCTGAGGAGGGAGTCTACATAGCCAGATAATCCTGCTGTCAGGGTGCTAATGCCTGAGATGATGGGGCATCCAGGATTTCCAGGTTTATGGATCTTGGGTAGCAGATAGAATACCCCAGGTCGGGGTTCCAGAGGTGTGTCTGTGCAGATTTGTTCTTGTGCTTTTTCAGGGAGTTTCTTGAGCAAATGGTGTAGTTTCTTTTGGTAACCCTCAGTGGGATCAGAGTGTAATGGCTTGTAGAAAGTGGTGTTGGAGAGCTGCCTAGCAGCCTCTTGTTCGTATTCCGACCTATTCATGATGACGACAGCACCTCCTTTGTCAGCCTTTTTGATTATGATGGCAGTGTTGTTTCTGAGGCTGTGGATGGCATTCAAAACAGACTCCAAAGAGAGACTGCTGAATTGGAATTAATTTGCAAACTGCATACAATTAACTTAGGCTTGAATAGAGACTGGGAGTGGATGGGTCATTACACAAAGTAAAACTATTTCCCCATGTTTATTCCCCCCCCCCACACACACACACACTGTTCCTCAGCCGTTCTTGTCAACTGCTGGAAATGGCCCACCTTGATTATCACTACAAAAGGTTTTCTTTCCCCCCCTCATCCCCCAGCTCTCCTGCTGGTATTAGCTCATCTTAAGTGATCACTCTCCTTACAGTGTGTATGATAACACTCATTTTTTCATGTTCTCTGTGTATGTAAATCTCCCCACTGTATTTTCCACTGAATGCATCCGATGAATTGAGCTAAAGCTCATGAAAGCTTATGCTCAAATAAATTTGTTAGTCTCTAAGGTGCCACAAGTACTCCTTTTCTTTATGCAAACAGTATTCTTCTATTCAGTTAGCTACATCAATCCGTACTTCATTCACTTCCTTACATCAGTCCATACTATGAACCAACCCTCCCCCTCCCATTTGATAAGTGGTCATGTCATTCAAAAGTACATTACATGGCAATCAAGCCCTTACCCCTCCCCAAGCATTGAACCCCACTATCAATAAGCCCCATCATCATCCCCATAAGCACATTCATAAAGGTACTATTCTCTCTTTTCCATTGGGCCATGCAAGTCCATGATGTAGGAGCACAAGGCATGCCTGACTTCTGTTGCTGGGATGCATCCAATCCCAGATGCTGTAGGTGCACTTTCAGGCTGAGGGTACCAATTCAGTGGCCCCTCACTGTTCTAGGTCCATTCCAGGGGAAATGGCTCACATATGGCTTCACAAAGACTGCAAAGAGCACAGCAAGCCACAGTAATGCAGGCATCATTGATGACACTGGCATCCAGATGGGTCTGCAGACATCTCAAAAGGGATTTCAATCTGCCAAAAGCACATTCAACAACCATTCTGCACCTGCTGAGAGTGTAATTAAGCTGTCTTTTGCCAGGGCCTCTGCAATCAGGGTATGGTTTCATAAGCCAAGGCAAAATCGGGCATGCGGAGTCCCCCAGAATAATGGTGGGGACAGTAACTATGTTTATGACAGTGTCATTTGGTGGGAATACTGTCCCAGCCTATCCATGAATGTAGACTCCTGATCAGCAGGTGGGGTGGGGGGAACAACAAACTGGCAACATGAACTTTCCTAGTGCAACTCGCGTTGACATTCATAAATCACCCTCTGTGGTGCACAAGGGCCTGCATAACAATGAAGGAGTACCTTTTGCAGTTTATGTCATGTACTCCTTGAGGAAGGCAAACCATAGGCACATGAGTCCCATCAGTGGCCCTGGCACAGTTAGGAAACCCCATTCTCTCAAAGCCAGTAGTGACTTCAGAAATATCTTTTATGCCTGCCACCTTGGGGTAAACCACACGCCACCTCTTTACCCACAGTCGACTTTCCAACACCAAACTCGTTTGCAATGGACCTGTAAGCAGTCTGGGGTAGCCAGCTTCCAGATAGTTATAACAACCCCCTTCTGGAGCAGCAAGGGTGCCCTCATACATGTATGTTTATGCTGGCAGGTGGGGTAAACTGCTCTCAAAGCTCCAGAAATGTAGTTTTCGTCAGGCGAAAGTTCTGGCCCTACTGCTGGCCATCCCAGGTCTGCATGGTGATATGATTCCACCAGTCTGTGCTTGTGGCCCTGTTCCATAATTGCCAGTCTATGCAGTGGGTATCAGGGGCTATACCAAGTGTAGTGAGCAGCATCAACCAGTTTCGGTCTGCCATATCTGTGTTCTTGTTGTCATCTTCCTTCTGCTCCATCGTAAGCTGTGTCAGGTGTCCTTTTGTGGGTCATAAAATGCTGCCAAAATGTCCACCAACATCTCATAGAAGCTCTGCCTGTTTTCTGAGACAGGAGTGAAAGCGCAAGTGAGAGAAGCTCTTTAAAAGCCACCTCCTCCATATTGCTGGCTTCGGTAGCTAAGAGCAGAGACCAAAATGACTGTTTGCCAGGCTGGGTTAGCAGGCTGTTCAAGCTTCCTGTAACATGCAGGGTGAACAATCAAGTTTTCCCACAATTCACCATAGTCAAAACTCTATATTGGTCACCTTTTTGGAGGGTGCTAGGGATACGGTTGATTTGACTTGGGTCTGCGTGCTGCAGTGTGCCAGACCCCCGCAAGGAACAAGGCCAGATTAGAAAATTCGTCCCAGGGCTTGAGCATCAGTGTAGGGTTAACAATCAGTGTAAAGAGGTCTCTAATCCAGGGTCAGCTGACTTGAGTCCCACTGGCCCTGGGCTTGCATTGCAGTGTAGATATGCCCTAAGGGTACGTCCACACAGCAATTAAATACTCACAGCAGGCCCAGGTCAGCTGACTGGGGCTCACAGGGCTCGAGCTGCTGGGCTGTAAAATTGCTGTGTAGGCATTTGGGCTTGGGCTGAAGCCCGGCCTCTGGATCGTGCCCCCTTGTGGGATCCCAGAGCCCAGGCTTCAGCTGAGCCTGAATATCTACTCAGGAGTTTTTAGTCCTGTGAGCCTAAGTCAGTTGCCTCAGGACAGCTGCAGATGTGCCCCAGGTCTCTTATTCCAGTGTAGAATTACCATCGGTGGCTCAGTTTCAGAGCCCCATGCCTTCTGCTGCCGGAGAAATGGAACCCAGTGATTTAAGTGGAGGTCCATGTATAGCTGCACTTTTTAAAAAAGTTTTGCAATGGATAATGGGGGAAAAGGGAAAGGGTTGAAAACCAGTCTTCTTAAGTGGGATACGGGTAGAAAATAGGACAGTTAAAGATGTCTCAACAACTAGCAATCAGAGGTAGGCTGAGCAATGCTGCTGTAGAAAACAAAGGTAGGGACAAGCTGCAGGAAGTCTGGAGCATATCAGGAGTTCAGAACATCATACTGAATGACAGGAGCAGAGAAGTGACCCGAAGCATAGTCAAGGGCTTGTAGCTGACACAAATGAGTTTGTAGAAAAGAGTAATCTGGAAGAGACAGACACAAAATAAAGTACAGCAGAGACTACAGTCAGGATCAAGAGATGGTGGTAGCAGGGACTGAAGAGTAAGGCTACTAGAGCAAGACACAAGATCTTGGAGACCAGATGTTCTTCCCAAACAGAGACAGAAAGACCCCCAGGGTAGGGGTGGTCAGAGGCTTTAAAAAAGTTTGTATAATGCCTGAGGCCACAACAGACCCTGTTTCTTTAAATATATAAGGTTCTTACTGTGACTACTGCCTACCATTAGAGGCATCCAGGTGTGGGATTGAAAGAATGAATGCAAGTGAGGGAAGCTCAGGAAGCTTCATGGAAATCCAGGCCTTCGGAGTGTCTGGAATGAATAAGGGAAGAGGTAATACTAAAGGGAGCCACTTAGGAGAATTCTGTATGGAATTTGTTTTGTGTGGGCTTCTTAAAAAATGAGTATGCTATCTCACTTGGGAGGGGGGAAGAGAGAGAGAGAGAGAGAGAGGCTGGAAGCAGAAAAAAAAAGCCCTGAAACAGAAGCCTGAATAACAAAGAAATATCATAATTAATAATAATTCCACATCACTTTCCATCTGAGGATCTCAAAGCACATTACAAAGATTAATGAGTTAAGCCTGGGAACACCCACATGAAGGAGATCTCTATTATTCTCCCCACTTTACAAGTGGGAAAACTGAAGCACATGGTATCCATGATTTGCCCAAGTTCATAATGATGTCCAAAGACTATCAGCAGGGCATTCAGATTGAACAGCACCATTTAATCGAAGTGTACAAGAGGTACATTACTCTATTTATTACCAAGATATGAGGCGAGTGCCCAGCAGCAGTTGGCCTTCATTGCCACAGCTGAGGAGATATTGGAGAGAAGGTGGTTCTCGGCTCCTTGAATCCTGGGACTTGTTGGGGGGCTGTTTCAGTCCCCGACATAATCTAGAGCAGAATTCCCTAGGAACTACTCCACTGGCTGAGGATCACCAGTGGGCAAGACTTCCTACCCAACATGTTGCTGACAAGCCCACTGTGTGGATGGTGGGGAAGTGGATGGTGCAGTCAGTTATATCAGCTCTACCCCACTCAGAGATTCCCTTGAGCCAGGGCAGCCACAGCTGCCCTTGAGGGGCCAAGAATATGTGCCTGGTTTCTACTCCATTGGGATTAGCTTGCTTCCAGAAATGTTTTACGAGCAGTTACAAAACATTCCTGTATTGAGGTGGCCTCATTTGTGAGCATTCTAATGGGTTTATGAGGACTCTAAGATTTCAAGATCCCCTGTGGTTATTCCATTATCAGTTTTCAGTTCTCTGAATAAGTGAATGGCAACGGTAGATAGGTCAACATTTGTTGCCAGTGAATGACAATGGCTTACAAAAGCGTTTTTGTAAGTAATAACATCTGTATCTTTTTTCCCCTCTCTTCCCCTTTCTAAGGAGGGCATCTAGAAATAAATAGTCCCCACACCACCTGAACTGGAATATAATAATGAGAAAGTCAGTCTGGGAAAAGGATTGGGAAAAGGAACAAAAGGCAGCAGCAATGAGGATATCAGAAGACACTTCAGCTAAAATATTAAATCTCCCTCCATTAGCATGGCGGGGTGAGGGGAATCAAGTAGATTTTATAGGGATGCCGTCATCGCCAGACTAGCAAGCTATTCAGTCAGCACTGCGATAAATGAAGAACGCTTCCTTGACAAAAAGCAACGATTAATTTTAAAAGAGAGGTTTCAGGAACCAGGACATCAGAAGGCAGCTGTGGTTAGCAGCAGTTGCTATACAATAAGTACAGTGCTGGGCTTGGGTTGCTAACCATCCAGCATTTGGTCTGAACACTTACTGCGCTGCAGCTAGCCTTTCCACTTGCCAAAGAAATTTCTGCCTTATGAGAATTGTTGTAAACTTCACTTTTTTCAATATTATCTGCAAATCCTCGGTGCGGGGAGGGTGTGTGATTCCCCTTTTTGTATTTTTTTGTAGGACAAGGTAGAAAGACTGCTCAAAACACAGGTGAATTGAAACAGCAAGGACTACTCCATGGGGTAATCATAACATAATAGTACACTACAAAAATGCATTAAGTATACCACCCTTCTGCCAGAGAATCTCTACATTCTACTCTCTCTTTCATCTCTATAAGGGCCTGATGCAATGTGCATTAAAGTAAATTGACTTAAGGCACTAAATCTGGAGTAATTTAATTAATTTCATCGTGTTACTCTGGGTTTGCAGTGGCAGAAATGAGTGCAGCATTTGGTCCTATGCATCTGATAATCTGCTTGCCAAATATATCAATGGGTGCTAATAGGATTTACAGTTATGAATGTCAAAAACAAAAGCACTAAACAAATCTTTCTTCATTGCCTCTGAATTGTAGCTTATCTATCATTATCTTATTTTTTTTCCTTTTCTTTGTATAGTGCCTATATTGCCTGCCAGACATGGGACAAACAAATAGTGAATCAAACAACCTTAGATCAGTACTTGTGACAATAAGGCTTTTCACTCCTTTCATATTCCCAGGCTGACAGGTTTACCCCCAGCAATTCTTGCTGAGCAGGATGCAAGTGTGTAGAACAACACCTGCCACAAATATCTGGTTAAGTATCAGGGACAGAGATTGAAACATGATTAAGACTCAATTACTTTTGGTTCCATAGGTAGAAACAATCAGGTACAAAGTAATTTGTACCCAGCCCATCTGTATTTTTTAACTTTTTCCCTTTGTGATACAGTTTAAGATGAAACCTATTTTCTGAAGAGGCCATTAAAATGTTCTCAGTTACAGCCATAGCTCATGTGAAACAGTTATTGGGAAATCCTGTCAGGATATAGATTATCATTATTGCTTTAGGAGCCATGGCAATGTGTAATCATGGACAGTACTCAGCCAGAAGCATACATGAATGGGAGTTGTGGTATTCAAAACACTTGGATACAAAGAAACTCTGTACCAAGGACTGGTTGAACATTTTCCATCAACTGTTTACCAGTGGAAAATTGGGGGTTTGACTCAATGAATTTGTTGAACAAAAAGTGTCTGCTTTCCATGGAAAATTTTGATTTTTCTTTGAAAAAATACCAAAGCCTGGAACCAAAATATTTCCGTTTGGATATACCACCACAGTGCCGCATGGGAATTGTAGTTTGGTTGCCCTCATGTCCCAATTCTCCTCTAGTGGGCCAGACTCCCCAGCTGGACTTTATCTCCCATGACACAAAATGGCCATGGGGCTGCCGTGGTGCATGACCTCCCCTTACAAAGAGAGGAAACCCTGGTGAATCATGGGAAATGTAGAGGTCGGGAGCCTGGCCTATGAAGTGTACTGCACCTGAACTACAGTTCCTGCAAGGCACTTTTCTTTTCCTTTTTCCATCAGAAATTGCTGTGGGGATGTAACAGGGCTCACTCACCACTGGGGCACCTCCTTGTGGCCACTTCTGGGGATTATCTCCTTTCAGGCCTGACACCCTGCTTTCAATAGTTGTTCACACTGTGTTCCCTCGCACTCTCCAGGAGTCGCAGTGCTCCCCCTTCGTGATTCAGCCCTCTGACTAGGTATCCGCTTCTGGGGTATCAAAGTCCCCCTGGATCAGCTGTCCTCATGCTGTTCCAGGCAATTTTCCAGTCCAAGGCCAGGTCCTGTACCACTTTCCCAGTGGATGGTAGGGGAAACCAGGCTCACCCACTATTCCAGGTTCTAGTCCAGGGACCCTATGTCCAGTAACTCTGATCTGCTTCCTCCCAGACCCTGTCGCTATTTCCCTGGACTCCTTCGTACTTCCCTCTTCTGTTTTGTGCCCTCCCCACACTCTGAGTTTACCAGCCCAAACTCCATCCTCCCAGGGAGTAATGGTGGATGACATCCCTCCTCTGACTTCTTGGCAGACTCTGTAGCTTCCAACCCACCTTCTTTCCTGCAGGAAATGACTTCTGTCTACTTCCCCTGCAGCCCCCTTCTGGTCTCAGCTTCATCCCTTTATTTAAAAAAAAAAAAAAAAAGCAAGCAAGATAACAGAATGTTAGGAGCCATTAGGAAACTGCTAGATAAGACAGTAAATACCATAATGCTGCTATATAAATCCATGGTATGCCCATATCTTGAATACTGTGTGAAATTCTGATTGCTCCACTTCAAAAAAGCTATATTATAATTGGAAAAGATACAGAGAAGGACAACAAAAATGATTAAGGGTATAGAATAGCTTCCATATGAGAAAAGATTAAAAAGATAGAGACTTTTCAGCTTGGAAAAGAGATGACTAAGAGGGGATATGATAGGAGTCTACAAAATCATGAATGGTTGGAGAAAGTGAATAAGAAAGTGTTATTTACCCCTTCACATAACACAAGAACCAGTGGTAACCCAGTGAAATTAATAGGCAGCAGGTTTAAAACAAACAAAAGGAAGTACTTCTTCACACAATGCACAATCAACCTGTGGAATGCATTGCCAGGTGATGTTGTAAAGGCCAAAACTATAATGGGGGTTCAAAAAAGAATTAGATAAGTTCATGGAGGATCGGTCCATCAATGGCTTTTAGCCCAGATGGTCAGGGATGTAAACCCATGCTCTGGGTATTCCTAGCCTCTGACTACCAGAAGCTGGGAGTGGACAATTGGGGATGGATCACTCAATGATTGCCTGTTCTGTTCATTCCCTCTGAAGCACCTGGCATTGGCCACTGTTGGAAGACAGGGTACTGGGCTAAATGGACCATTGGTCTGACATAGTATGGCTTGGGCTGCTCCTTCCCAGATGAACTTCATCTTCCATTAGGCTCTATTGAGCCCTGTCTCTCCTACAGGTGTGGCTTACAAGGTTAATTGGCTTAACTTAACCTGCTCTGCCATGTGTGGGGTGGACACCCCAACACCGGGGGGGGGAGGGGCAGGAAGAGAGGGGGAAACATGTTCTGACCATCTCTGTTTGTAACTGCAGCAGCACCTGGTAAATTGAACTTTGCCTAAGTTCAGCCTGAATTTGGACCCAACCTCAGCTGGCACTTACTTCGCCACATGTATTTTGGTGTCATAATTAATATGGTATAAACATGATTTGCTGAGAGCCAGTTTCCGCTTAGCCCCTTCACAGGGTACAAGAAGTAGGTCTGGCCTTAGGGGTGGGTGATCAAGGTGGCCACCCTGGGTACCAACATTTTGGGATACCAAGTCATTGACAAAAAAAATTGGCTTTTTTTTTTTAACTTTTTGGGTTGTGGGGCAGGGGTGAGGGAGGCACTGGTGATGTTTTCTGTTTTGGGAGACAAAAAAACCTAGAGCCAGTTTCCCTCTCTCTTCTCTCAGCATGGGCTGCTAAAGGCTGGGCACACTTGTAGTCCCTGTACCCAGGAAAAGAAAATTGTTCTCTGCATGTTCTCCAGTGTCAGGGTGGGACAGGGATTCTGCAAGAACTTCCCCTCTGAACTGGCCTTCAGTGGGGGATTAGCACTCAGCCAGCGGTGGGAAGAGACTGCACTTAAAGTGTCATTGCTGGGAGTTCACTCACTGGATACTGGGGAGTTCAGAGAAGCAGGCAGAATGCCTCCTGATGCTCACCTCTGTG
Source organism: Natator depressus (assembly GCF_965152275.1). Classification (NCBI taxonomy): domain Eukaryota; kingdom Metazoa; phylum Chordata; order Testudines; family Cheloniidae; genus Natator; species Natator depressus. The sequence goes on from NC_134234.1 coordinate 307,133,162, forward strand.
CCATTTTTTACTCTGAGCTGTTCTGTGTAGAGTGATCCAGCACTACGTGAAGGTGATTGAATAAGGCAGAATTATACTGTGCCACAGTCCTGCTGAAATGCTCTTGTGTGTGTGTGTGTGTGTTGTTTTCTTCCAAAGCCATTGTAACTTTTTCACGCTGCCTTTGCCCTTCTGGTTGCTTTTTCTTAAGTGATAGAAATTTAGACTTGGCATTTTTCAGGAACATGTATCTTCATGCTCCGAAAGTTTCCTTTCTTGAGTCAAAATAAATGTCAGTGGGTTCCTTAAGATTCATTTCTGTTTGCAGACCAAAAAAATTGCCAAAAAAGCTATTTGTTGGGCCAGTTGCTCTGGAAAGCTTACTATTGAGACAGCATAAAGTGAATATTAAACATTCACCAAGCGAAGATCTCTGGGCCCAAATTTAAATTGCATACAAGATACCATATGATACTTTAAGTTTGGTTTCACTGGTCTTGCTGGAGCCTGTCTGCACTCCTTGCTAGTTTTAAATTCACAGATATCCCGTATTTGCAAGCATTTGAGCTCAGTAAAATAGCTCAGCATGGCTGCAAATGCACTGTCTCCCCAAAGCACTCACCCAGAAAGAAGCAGACAGTGCAAGCTTCTTAGAATCTCACCTGATCTCAGGCCATTCAGTCAACCATAACAGAGCACTGCTGACAGTACTTATTGCTAAGATACTATTCAACAATAAAGAACGTCACATAACAACAATCAAGCAGCAGATCAAAGATGTGAGGCAGCACGAACACAATATGCATTTTAAAAAGGGAGACAGAAGTCGTCACCTGTTACTTTGCAGTTCATTTGGGTTATAAAACAAAAGTAAATGGCTTTTGAAACAGAGATCAGGAATTAAACGTCTAGTCTTATTTTAGGTGCCCAGTTTTCATAATGTACCCTGGGTGCTCATTTTATGGACAACACCATCTTTACTGAGCCCAGCTCATTTGTGAAATGACATATTTTTTAGGATAGGTTCTCCCCATTTTAGAGAAAATTCTGTGGGGTTTAATAGGAGAAACCCAAGAGGGTCCTGTAGAAATTACTCGTAAAACATATAAAGTGTAATATACATTTTGTCTGTTTCTTTGTTTGTTTCTATGTTTGTTTGTTGGAGTCTATAATGTCCTACAACAGAGGAAACAATTCTATTAGGGATTTTACTGTATGAATGGCAACGATTTTCCATAGCTGTTGGAAGGTAAAAGAAGGATATAGGAAATCAATTCTTATTCAACGCCACAAAGTCTAGAAATCACAGTATTTGGCCACAGAAGGGAATGTTTCAGGGGTCCGTCATGAGCCAGCTAAGCAGTGACTTGATGGAATTAAAAATTTTATTAAAGCTAATGTTAAAAAATTTATATAATACATAGATTGGGAAAAGAGTGTCTGTACATCTGAGTATTGTGCTTAGATTATCCACAAATGCAAAGTTAGTTTTTAAAAGCCATATGATACATAGAAACTAGATTAATGTATTGCTACCACAAAACAGCTCTTCAATTTTAAAATTAATCTTCAAAGCTTTGTATTTATGGAATTTACAACCTTCATACATAAAGGCCAAGTTTACATCTGTCTTCAAGCTACCTTTAATTTTACATTTGCAGTTTTTGCATGTGCAGTCATTGTGCATGCATAAAAACAAAATGTGTGTATATTTCTTCTTATTTCACTAAGGTGTCACAAGTACTCCTTTTCTTTTTGCGGATACAGACTAACACAGCTGCTACTCTGAAGCCTTTCATTTTCTTCAGTTACTCTTATTTTATCCAAAGGGGATTGTCGAGCCCTAATGAGTTCACAATGTCTTTGTCTGCATTCACTGGTGTCATGCCAGTAGCTGGGTACATTCTAGTTCAGTAAAAATATTAAATCAGGATATTATGCATTTCCCCATTTAGAACTAGCATTTTGAAAAGACCCTGTGCCAGTTAATATGCAGTCAGAAAGCTGGGAGAGGAGGAGGGAGATGATTTCAAAGGAGGAAACACAGCAACTGTATTTCTTTAGAAAACAAATAAAAAAACTGTAAGGTGTGCTTGTTCTGAAGCATGGAGTATATACTTTAAAGTGATTCAGTGTTCTGCAAACCAAGTTTCTTTTATGCATCTCCCCTTCTCCCCCCGTCCCCATTTCATTTTCCAGCCCCATAGCAAATGATGACTATTACTACATAAATGAGATCATCTGGTGATGGTAATGTAATATGTAGGTATCATAGGTAATAAACATGGGTGTGATGTCACCAAAATGGCCCAAATAATGACCCAGAAAGCAATTTTGGATGATGAAGAATTCATTTTCAGAGCAGTACGTTATGGCTACATTAACTTTAATGGAAGTTTCATGTTTCACTTGCCATCCTGAGGGACTGAACTTGAGCATCCACAACTGATACTTGTATGAGAGTTGCTATAAAAGAGTAACAAAATTTCTAAACTGTACAATTCCGCCACAGAACTGTGCGTTGGCTACATAATCACTTCTTGCTTGGAACTCAGACACAGCATTCAGAAGTGAATTGATACACATAGAAATCCAGCATAGCGAAATGGTATGAATTAGGGACCTGACGTGCCACTGGGGTTTTAGCAGTTTTCCCCTGCTGTAACGCCAAAAAATTAAAGTAGAGGAAATCAGTCAGTGTAAAGCTAGAGAATAACAGTCCCTAGAAGGTTTGTTTCTCTTTCCCAGCAAAATTGTATGTCTAAGTCTGAAATGTTATTGTTTGTTTTCTTCACTACTTACCATTGCTTGTGAAAAAAGCAATTAGAACCTCAGGCTTTTTGCATCCAGGGGTACATGTTCCGGGCCCAAATAAGAGAGGGGTTGATAATCCATAACTTCTGTTTTCTTCAAGAAGAACTACTCTTGATCTGTTGACTACTCACAGGGCTGCAGGACTGAAATTATTATAAGTAGCACTCGTAGCAATGCCTATAATTTAGGTTGTCTAACTCCATTTGAAAGACCTCTCCCCACTCCCCCCAATTTCTTACAACTTTGCCAAATTTTAAGCATTCAAGCTGAAAATTTTCATGCCATGTGTCAGCCTCAGCCTGAATTTTTCTGGTAAGTTTCAGCGAAAATGGTTCTGCCATTGCTGACACCAAGGTTAAGGGAAAATTACATTATTTTGCTCATGTTAAAAAAATTCCTTATAGCCATTTCAATTCAAAGCTCTAGTGTCTTCGTGCCTTGGAGCAGGAATTTGATGTTTGTATTGGAGGTTGCCTTTGTGTCACTGATGTGCCTTTTGGTGTCCCAATAAAAAGCCACAATAATGTGGCTAAATTATAAGCCTCTGAAAAGTGCACTTTGCACATGCTCAGTAGGGGTTTGTTGGAGACAGGCAATATTATCCCCACAAAATTTTATCTGCACTGAGGATGTTCCACGTCGAATCATGGAAGTCAACAAATGGCTACGCAGGTGGTGTCGGAGAGAAGGCTTTGGATTCTTTGACCATGGGATGGTGTTCCAAGAAGGAGGAGTGCTAGGCAGAGACAGGCTCCACCTAACGAAGAGAGGGAAGAGCATCTTCGCAAGCAGGCTGGCTAACCTAGTGAGGAGGGCTTTAAACTAGGTTCACCGGGGGAAGGAGAGCAAAGCCCTGAGGTAAGTGGAGACGTGGAATACCGGGAGGAAGCATGAGCAGTAGTGCATGAGAGGGCAGGGCTCCTGCCTCATACTGAGAAAGAGGGACGATCAGCAAGTTATCTCAAGTGCCTATACACAAATGCAAGAAGCCTGGGAAACAAGCAGGAAGAACTGGAAGTGCTGGCACAGTCAAGGAATTATGATGTGATTGGAATAACAGAGACTTGGTGGGATAACTCACATGACTGGAGTACTGTCATGGATGGATATAAACTGTTCAGGAAGGACAGGCAGGGCAGAAAAGGTGGGGGAGTTGCACTGTATGTAAGGGAGCAGTATGACTGCTCAGAGCTCAAGTATGAAACTGCAGAAAAACCTGAGTGTCTCTGGATTAAGTTTAGAAGTGTGAGCAACAAGGGTGATGTCGTGGTGGGAGTCTGCTATAGACCACCGGACCAGGGGGATGAGGTGGACGAGGCTTTCTTCCGGCAACTCACAGAAGTTACTAGATTGCAGGCCCTGGTTCTCATGGGAGACTTCAATCATCCTGATATCTGCTGGGAGAGCAACACAGCGGTGCACAGACAATCCAGGAAGTTTTTGGAAAGTGTAGGGGACAATTTCCTGGTGCAAGTGCTGGAGGAACCAGGTAGGGGCAGAGCTTTTCTTGACCTGCTGCTCACAAACCAGGAAGAATTAGTAGGGGAAGCTAAAGTGGACAGGAACCTGGGAGGAAGTGAACATGAGATGGTCGAGTTCAGGATCCTGACACAGGGAAGAAAGGAGAGCAGCAGAATATGGACCCTGGACTTCAGAAACGTAGATTTTGACTCCCTCAGGGAACTGATGGGCAGGATCCCCTGGAAGAATAACTTGAGGGGGAAAGGAGTCCAGGATAGCTGGCTGTATTTTAAAGAATCCTTATTGAGGTTACAGGGACAAACCATCCCAATGTGTAGAAAGAATAGTAAATATGTCAGGCGACCAGCTTGGCTTAACAGTGAAATCCTTGCTGATCTTAAACACAAAAAAGAAGCTTACAAGAAGTGGAAGATTGGACAAATGACCAGGGAAGAGTATAAAAATATTGCTTGGGCATGCAGGAGTGAAATCAGGAAGGCCAAATCACACCTGGAGTTGCAGCTAGCAAGAGATGTTAAGAGTAACAAGAAGGGTTTCTTCACGTATGTTAGCAACAAGAAGAAAGTCAAGGAAAGTGTGGGCCCCTTACTGAATGAGGGAGGCAACCAAGTGAGAGAGGATATGGAAAAAGCTAATGTACTCAATGCTTTTTTTGCCTCTGTCTTCACGAACAAGGTCATCTCCCAGACTACTGCACTGGGCAGCACAGCATGGGGAGGAGGTGACCAGCCCTCTGTGGAGAAAGAAGTGGTTCGGGACTATTTAGAAAAGCTGGATGAGCACAAGTCCATGGGGCCGGATGCGCTGCATCCGAGAGTGCTGAAGGAGTTGGCGGATGTGATTGCAGAGCCATTGGCCATTATCTTTGAAAACTCATGGCGATCGGGAGAGGTCCTGGACGACTGGAAAAAGGCTAATGTAGTGCCCATCTTTAAAAAAGGGAAGAAGGAGGATCCGGGGAACTACAGGCCAGTCAGCCTCACCTCAGTCCCTGGAAAAATCATGGAGCAGGTCCTCAAGGAATCAATTCTGAAGCACTTAGAGGAGAGGAAAGTGATCAGGAACAGTCAGCATGGATTGACCAAGGGCAAGTCATGCCTGACTAATCTAATTGCCTTCTATGATGAGATAACTGGCTCTGTGGATGAGGGGAAAGCAGTGGGCATGTTGTTCCTTGACTTTAGCAAAGCTTTTGACACGGTCTCCCACAGTATTCTTGCCAGCAAGTTAAAGAAGTATGGGCTGGATGAATGGACTATAAGGTGGATAGAAAGTTGGCTAGATTGTCGGCTCAATGGATAGTGATCAATGGCTCCATGTCTAGTTGGCAGCTGGTATCAAGTGGAGTGCCCCAAGGGTCGGTCCTGGGGACGGTTTTGTTCAATATCTTCAGAAATGATCTGGAGGATGGTGTGGATTGCACCCTCAGCAAGTTTGCAGATGACACTAAACTGGGAGGAGAGGTAGATACACTGGAGGGTAGGGATAGGATACAGAGGGCCCTAGACAATTTAAAGGATTGGGCCAAAAGAAATCTGATGAGGTTCAACAAGGACAAGTTCAGAATCCTGCACTTAGGACGGAAGAATCCCATGCACCACTACAGACTGGGGACCGAATGGCTAGGCAGCAGTTCTGCAGAAAAGGACCTAGGGGTTACAATGGATGAGAAGCTGGATATGAGTCAACAGTGTGCCCTTGTTGCCAAGAAGGCCAATGGCATTTTGGGATGTATATGTAGGGGCATTGCCAACAGATCGAGGGACGTGATCGTTCCCCTCTATTCAACATTGGTGAGGCCTCATCTGGAGTACTGTGTCCAGTTTTGGGCCCCACACTACAAGAAGGATGTGGAAAAATTGGAAAGAGTCCAGCGGAGGGCAAGAAAAAGGATTAGGGGACTGGAACACATGATTTATGAGGAGAGGCTGAGGGAACTGGGATTGTTTAGTCTTCAGAAGAGAAGAATGAGGCGGAATTTGATAGCTGCTTTCAACTACCTGAAAGGGGGTTCCAAAGAGGATGGCTCTAGACTGTTCTCAGTGGTAGCTGATGACAGAACAAGGAGTAATGGTCTCAAGTTGCAGTGGGGGAGGTTTAGGCTGGATATTAGGAAAAACTTTTTCACTAGGAGGGTGGTGAAACACTGGAATGCGTTACCTAGGGAGGTGGTGGAATCTGCTTCCTTAGATATTTTTAAGGTCAGGCTTGACAAAGCCCTGGCTGGGATGATTTAGTTGGAGATTGGTCCTGCTTTGAGCAGGGGGTTGGACTAGATGACCTCCTGAGGTCCCTTCCACCCTGATATTCTATGATTCTGTGATTCTATGATCCCTCCATTGCTCCTACATGCTAACCAAACTGAGCAGGCACCATCACCACAGGCATTCCAGGAAAGCAAGGGCTGAGCAGACCTTTTCCTGCAATTTTAATTTCTGACCTCTCTGATACCAGGAACCAGAACTGAGATCAGAAGACTACCTCTTCTGTGCTCTCTGTGATCCCACTGCTGGCACCTAGGCAGCATGGAAGAGAAGATGGAAGCAGACTGACTTGTTGGAATCCAGAGAGGTGAGGAATTGGGAGCAAAGGACAAGGCTAGGCTGACTGGGACTGGAGCAGGCAAGGAGATGCAGGCTGGGGGGAATGATGGGAACAGAGAAGGGGCCAGGGACAGTCTGCAGGCAACAGGAGCAGAGGGGCAAAAAGAAGAAAGGGCACAGGCTGTGGTTGGTACACGCTCAGAGATAGAGATGAAGGGGGACAGTCTGGAGGAGACTGAACAGAAGGATCTGGAAACACTAGTTAACATCTGCCTCCAGAACCAACAGAATTAATGATTCCGAAGTCCCAGTATTAGTCTGCGTTCAGTAAATAGCTATGAAACCCACAGGCAAAATGCATCATCTCCCTCTAGGAGGTGTCCTATGCAGATGATACTATCCTACTACTGCTACCAGTTACCTGTTAACTCGAGTTGCAGAGGTCTGTGCATGATGAAATTTCTGTTCAGTTTGCTATTTTGAAAACTTAGGAAACTACAGTTAAAAAAAACCCTACGTTAAAAAAAAAATTAAGGTTGCAAAGCCAAGTGCTCAAAAGTTAGAAAATGTCAGAATTAAATTTGCCTGTGCAATTTTATTTTCGCTCCCATATGCATCATGCAACTGTCTTTAATTACATGTTCATGTACTGTTGTTTCCACAGGACCCCTGTCTCACACAGAACAAACAGCCCTCCTGGAATTAATTAGTGTTGTGTAGGGAAGGAGGCCATTGTCTGTATTCTCTTGCCTCATATGTTTGAGAATTTGGAGTGTATAATAAATAAGGCAGGGGGTTTCAGGAAGAGAAGGGTTGGCCTCAGACCTAAGGCTGTTAAACACCACATTGTAGAACTGGATTCTGTCTCTGCCTCTCCCACAAAGTGACTGTGTGATGCTAGGCAAATAACTTGAAACTAAACTTTTCATAGGTGCCCATTGTGTACACCTCATTTTCTGGGTACACAACTTGAAACACCTGGGGCCTGATTTGCTGGAGTGTTGATGTAATATGAACAGACCCCGGTCATCTTTGAATGGGATTGAACCTGGGACCTCTGGAGCTTAGTGCATGAGCTAAAAGCCACATGGCTCTTAGCTAAGGCTGTAGAGCAGACTCCTTAATCTGTCTCTAAGTGGTCTCAGTGCCACTAGATGGGACAGAACACCACACCCAGGAGGTGTGTGGGTTACACTGAGCACGCAGAACAGGTGAGTCAACAGGAGTTTTGCTTTGAACATATAAATGCTATACAAATGCTAAATACACTGAAAATTCAGATTCTAATCATGTCTCAAATTGGGTACCAAAATTAGTCAGCACTTTTGGCAATTTTGGCCTTAGTCTGTGTCTCAGATCCCCATCTATAAGATTTAACCTCGTGGGGTTTTGTAAATATAAATTCATTAATATTTCCGTGGCATTCATACTACAGTGTTGAGTGTCATAGGAAAGCCCAAGCGGAAATTTATAATTCTATATTCAAGATTTGAAGAGTGTGCAGTAAAGAAGATGGGGGTCACACTTTATATGATGAGAATAAAAAGAAATACGGAACAGCTGCCAACTCAGTGAGCACCATCCATTCTGTGCAGTGAATGAGGCAGGGGTCCTGTGGAAAAAATAGTATGTGAGCATGTAATTACAGGCTGTGTCATAATGCACACATAGAAGAGAGATGTATTAAAGCTTCACTGGCAACCTTAATTCCAATATTTCTTGAATTTAGAAAAAACAACGATGAGTCCTTGTGGCACCTTACCAACTATCAAATTTATTTGGGCATAAGCTTTCATGATGCATGGAGTGGAAAATACAGTAGCAGGTATATATACATAGTACATGAAAAGATGGGCGTTGCCTTGCCAAGTCTAACGAGACAATTCAATTAACAGTAGAATACCAAGGGAGGAAAAATCACATTTGTAGTGGTAATGAGGGTGGCCCATTTCAAACATTTGACAAGAAGGTGTGAGAAACAATAGGGGGAAATTAGTATGGGGAAATTAGTTTTTGTAATGACCCATTCACTCCCAGTCTTTATTCAGGCATAATTTGATGGTGTCCAGTTTGCAAATTAATTCCAGATCTACAACCTATCCTGAACGACGACCCCTTACTCTCACAGACCTTGGGAGACAGGCCAGTCCTCGCTTACAGACAGTCCCCCAACCTAAAGCAGCAATTACACACCACACAACAAAAACACTAACCCAGGAACCAAACCCTGCAACAAACCCCGGTGCCAACTCTGTCCGCATATCTATTCAAGGGACACCATCACTAACCACATCAGCCACACCATCAGGGGCTCATTCACCTGCACATCTACCAATGTGATATATGCCATCATGTGCCAGCAATGCCCCTCTGCCATGTACATTGGCCAAACCGGACAGTCTCTACGCAAAAGAATAAATGGACACAAATCTGACATCAGGAATTATAACATTCAAAAACCATTCAGAGAACACTTCAATCTCCCTGGTCACACAACAACAGACTTAAAAGTTGCAATTCTTCAACAAAAAACAACTGGAATTAATTTGCAAACTGGACACCATCAAATTAGGCCTGAATAAAGACTGGGAGTGGATGGGTCATTACAAAAACTCATCTCCCTGTGCTAATTTCCCCCTACTGTTACTCACACCTTCTTTCAGAGTAACAGCCGTGTTAGTCTGTATTCGCAAAAAGAAAAGGAGTACTTGTGGCACCTTAGAGACTAACCAATTTATTTGAGCATGAGCTTTCGTGAGCTACAGCTCACTTCATCGGATGCATCCGATGAAGTGAGCTGTAGCTCACGAAAGCTCATGCTCAAATAAATTGGTTAGTCTCTAAGGTGCCACAAGTACTCCTTTTCTTTTCACACCTTCTTGTCAACTGTTTGAAATGGACCACCCTCATTACCACTACAAAAGTGATTTTGCCTCCCTTGGTATTCTACTGTTAATTGAATTGTCTCGTTAGACTGACCCCCCTCCCCCCACGTGGTAAGGCAACGCCCATCTTTTCATGTACTATGTATATATACTTGCTCCTGTATTTTCTACTCCATGCATCTGATGAAGTGGGTTCTAGCCCATGAAAGCTTATACCCAAATAAATGAGTTAGTCTCTAAGGTGCCACAAGGACTCCTTGTTGTTTTTGCCGATACAGACTAACACGGCTACCACTCTGAAACTTGAATTTACAGTGCTTCACTTTTCAACCATAATATTTTAATATACTTTTTGTATGCTATATATACTAAAGCATGGTGAATATTGGACATCCAGTTACAAATTTCTTGTAAGCTAGTGTATTTAAGGTAAAAGTCAACAGTCTTCAAATGAAGAGGAAAGATAGATTTGGCTCTTTCCACATTAAGATATATGATTGCAAGAAAGTGGAAGGCTTCAGCTTCTCTATCTCAATGAGAATAGCTTTGGATTCTAATTAAAACCCTGAATTTAGAAAAATTCAGAATAAGAAATAGTGGAATCAAGTGGGAAACAGAGTATTGTCATGGGATACTATACAATCCATGGTACAAAGTATGAACACTTGAGTACAAGAGGTTAATATAGTAAAGTGAATAATATGATGGTTTAATCCCATATGTATAATGTGTTTGAGACACTCCACCCCAGAATAATTTACCTTGAAATGAATAAAGTCACTATGAAAAGATAGATGGTGGGGGGTTCCAGTGTGGAAAAAGCTGAGACCCACTGCTTTAGACCATCAAAATAAACAACGTAAACAAGCATCCATGAGCCAAATTAAACCCTTGGTTATACCAGTGCAGCTCTGCTGTATATTTAGTGGACTGACATCAATAACTGAGAAGAAAATATATTCCTAGAACTGAATGGCCTTTAGCTACTGGGCTTATTGCATTAAATAATGTTGGTTGCAACACATTTATTTTAAATTAATTGCTTCTTAAGCCATATTGATCTAATTATGGTAGAAAAAATGTGAACATTGGTCCCTTAATCCTGTGGCCAACACAGCTACAACAACACTGCATACAACATTGGTCACTGTTTATTTTATAACAATACCAGTGCTGTTAAATGAGCTTTTGTGTTCACAGATAATTTAGATTGTGACTTTCCATGTCTGAACTCCTGAGCGGTCCCTATTCTTTCCCTTAGATCAATTTTAAACGCTGACAAATTAAATATTCTGCAGAAATAAGAATGATGTTCTTGGGATTTGGTTGCTACACAAGATTTATCCATTTATTCTTGGCTAGTTAAGAGCTAGGAAGAATTAAAAAATGATCCATCTAAATAAACATGCAGCCAAAGTCACGAATGACAAACAACAGGGTAAGTTGTATATTGGGTGGAAATTGGTCAAAATGTAGCTTTAGGTAGGATAGTGCTCTTGCACTGATTTATATCATCAATTTGAGCCAGATTCAGGTCCTGGCCTAGCTGCTTTGTGCCACTTCAGCAGCAAAAACAATACCACCTCCACCAGCAGCAGCCCAAAGTCTGGCATAAGCAGCTATCTGGGGAGTCTCCTTGCATAAGACAAATCCCTATCTGACACAGAGCTGGATAAGTGGCTGTATGCCTTCTCTCTTCTGGCGCCAAGTGCAGGGGATGTTCCCTGGGGAAAGAGGGCATAGATAGGATGCCTCTAAATGCTGGCTATTCTCTTTGCTGGAGGAGCCTCTTGGGGCTGTAGGCAGACAGATATATGTTAGAGTAGCTTTTGGATTGCTCTAGTTTTCACTGTGGACCAGCTTCGGAGCCCCCATGATTCAGGAGACCCAGAAAGGCAAGAGTCTAGCTCTTAGTGTTCAAGGCAAGTGTAGCTTATACCTATAGCAAGTGAATGGGGACTATAGCAGAAAGAGCCACTTATAAGACAGTTTCTCCATCACTGTCCATTTGGTGTGTATGGGACCCACTATTGCCACTTGCACGCATCTTCTTGTCAATCTACACCACCTAGGTAACTTAACACACGTTTTTGACAACAGTTCAATTTAAAAGACACTAACATAGCAGTTTCACTGATTTATATCAGGTCCGAATTTGACCGCACTGACCTAATTTAGTGGTAGTCAGTACTAGACAGAGAAATATTTTTGATCAATGGTGGCTGAAATTGGTCAAAGGAGGCTGAAATATCAGTTTCACCTAGGAATATATTCTTCTGTTGTACTATGACAGTATGAATATGTCATAAAGTACACAGTGAAACCATTTGTATTAGAGTCAATAACACAGAACATTGGTTTCAGAACATTGGTTTCATTGTGACAGACACGATGGAACTAGAGGGATAGGTGGGGTTTCACCCCTAATTCACAACTAATCATTTTCTATCTAGGTGCCCTCTTAAAAGGCCCAATCCAAAGTTCATTGAAGTCAGTGGAATGATCCCATTGACTGATTAATGGTCTTTGGAGCAGGGCCAAAATGATTTTCTTTTGGGGCAGATCTTTCTTCTCATGATATATAGAAAGTGTTCTGCTACCCAGGTAAAGAGCTAGTGGCTATTGTAATGTTCCATATAAATGCAATATTTGGTTGAACTTTCAACAATGAGCAATGAATATAATAGTAAAATATACTATTTACATTGAGCAAAAATAAAGTATTGATTTTTCTCTCTCCTTTTAGCAAATTGTAGGAAATGTGAGTGCTCACTTCTCCTCTCCAGTTATACTGGAATGTAACAATGCAGTTATTATTGGTTTGCAGGCCAGTGCTTGTAAGAGGCTGCTTCAGCAGGGCTTGATCAAAGACTCTCCTTGACTGCAGTGGACAGTGAATCAGACCCATAGCAGATGCCAGTCAGTCACAGGTGGCCATGTAGTTCCTATTGATCTTGAATGAAACCAGCTAAAACCAATTTTTGTGTGACAGTAAGAAAGGAGTAAACAGTGAGGTGGCAAAATTTTCAGACGATACAAAACTACTGAAAACAACTGAGTCCAAAGCAGACTGCAAAGAGCTACAAAAGGATTTCACAAAACTGGGTGACTGGGCAACAAAATGGCAGATGACATTCAATGTTGATAAATGCAAAGTAATGCACATTGGAAAACATAATCTCAACTATATATATAAAATGATGGGGTCTAAATTAATTGTTACCACTCAAGAAAGAGATCTTGGAGTCACTGTGGATAGTTCTCTGAAAACATCCACTCAATGTGAAGCGGCAATCAAAAAAGCGAACAGAATGTTGGGAATCATTAAGAAAGGGATAGATAATAAGACAGAAAATAGCATATTGCCTCTATATAAATCCCTGGTATGCCCACATCTTGAATACTGCGTACAGATATGGTCGGCCCAGCTCAAAAATTATATATTGGAATTGGAAAAGTTACAGAAAAGGGCAACAAAAATTATTAGGGGTATGGAACGGCTTCCGTATGAGGAGAGATTAATAAGACTGGGACTTTTCAGCTTGGAAAAGAGACAACTAAGGGGGGATATGATAGAGGTCTATAAAATCATGACTGGTGTGGAAAAGTAAATAAGGAAGTGTTATTTACTCCTTCTCATAACACAAGAACTAGGGATCATCAAGTGAAATTAATAGGCAACAAAGTATTTTTTCACACAGTGCACATTCATTGTGGAACTCCTTGCCAGAGGATGTTGTGAAGGCCAGGACCATAAAAGGGTTAAAAAAAGAACTAGATAACTTCATGGTGGATAGGTCCATCAAGGGCTATTTGCCAGGATGGGCAGGGATGACGTCCCTAGCCTCTGTTTGCCAGAAGCTGGGAATGGGCAACAGGGGATGATTGATGATTACTTGTTGATTACCTGTTCTGTTCATTCCCTCTGAGGCACCTGGCATTTGCCACCATTGGAAGACAAGATACTGGGCTAGATGGACCTTTGGTCTGACCCTGTATGGCCATTCTTATGATATAAGGTACAGATTTTTAAGTGAGGCTAAATTAATCATTGGAAAATTTATCTAAAATTGTGGTGGCAATGTTTATATGGTGATCTGATGTTTTTCTAAAAGATATGCTTTAGTTCAAATAGGAATTAAATTGAGGAAGGCTTATGGCCTGTGTCATACAGGATGTCAAAGTAGATCACAGTGGGCCCCTTTGGCCTTATAATCCATGAATATGTACTGTTCTGTTGTTTTGGAAGAAACCTCGTCTTGTGGGGTAATGTTTTGGAGATTGTCAACTTGTGACTTCATATTTTGACACCCAGCTTTCCTTATGATCCATTCTATGCTTGGCAAGTACAAGATTATGCAAGCGTTTATGCATAAATGATGATTTGAAACAACCAGTTTTCATTCTTATTTTTACATGCAAAAAAGAAATCTCTCATCAATAATTCTTCAGTTTAGAGCAAGACCCCACCACACATATCTAGGAACAAATAATGTAGGTCACAGTGACAAGATGCGGGCTGTATTTTGGAAAGTAGTGACTTAAAGGGAATAGGAGTTATTTGTGCATAAACAAATGAACTTGAGTTCTAGTGCGATGTGATGGCTAAGACAGTTAATGCAATCTTTGGATGTATAAATAGTGGAATATAGATTAGAAGAAAGAAGATGGTATCAGCTAGACTATTACTGGAATATTGTGTTGAGTTCTGGTGTCCATACTTTTAAAAGGATGTTGAAAAAATGGAAAGGGTACAGAAAAGAGCCAGAAGAATGATTCAAGGTCTGGAAAAACTTTGAGAGGCTAAAGAAGTTCAATATATTGTCCAAAGAAAGGTTAACAGATGACTTGATCACAGTCTGTAACTACATAGGGAGAAGATTTCTGATAATGGAGGGCTCTTTAATCTAGTAGACAAGGTCCAGTGACTGGAAGCTGAAGCCACATCCAGACTAGATTTAAGGCACAATTTTTTAACAGTTGAACGGAGGATAACAATATCATTTCATGAAGGATTTCAAGATTTCAAAATCTGGCTTCATTTGAAATTAAAACAAAACCTGCAAATGTCAAAATTCACAACAAAGGAAAATTTCCCTCACTATCCAAAAAAACTGAAACATTTTGTTTTGAATTTTTAAAATATTATATAATACAAAATCTTAAAAATTCAAAGTGAAAAATTGAAATATTGCATTCTGAATTTTTTTGAATTTTTCCCAGAGATGAAGTTTCACTGAAATCAATACAATTTCATAAAACATTTCAATTTCAATGGAAAATGGTGCAGCAAAAGTTTTTCTGACCATCTCTAGTAATTAACCTTGGAACAACTTAATAAGGATGTGATAGATTCTCCTTCACTTGACTTCTTTAAATCTAGACTGGATGTTTTTCTAAAATATGTGCTCTTAGCTCAACCAGAAATTATGGGCTTGCTGGAAGAATTATTGGGTGGAATGATATTGTTGTATTGTTCAGGAGGTCAGAATAAGTTATCATAATGGTCCCTTCTGACCTTAAAATCTATGTCTTCTGATTCAAATTCTGCATATGCACGACTCCCATTGTCAGCAGTGGAGATCACTACACATATGGTAGGAATTTGAAGTTTGGTCTCAAATGTTTTCATTATTACTGGTTAGTGTTATTCTTTTGAAATTTTCCAAAACAGCCAAGCTGTAAAGGAAAGAAAAATGGAACAAAGGTAGTTGATAAGAACTATCACTGGTGGAGTTTGGTGGTACAGCAGGCCTCTCTGTGACTGTGGGAATCTCTGGCATAGACGCTCTATGCTACCTCCTCCCAGCTTCCAGGATAGGAGTTGTAAGTGGAGGAAGGAAAGCCCCCACACTGTACTGGTCCCTGGCTATCATTTCAGCACCTTTGGTCCATTAGTAGTCAGTATCAATTAGAGAAGCCCTTAGGCTTGGGGATGGGCCCTGCACAATGCATGTCTAGAGCTGCTAAGATGACCTTAAGCGACCTTTACATTTCCCACTCCAACTTGCACTGTGTGCTGGCCAACTGGGCCCCATGATCTAACCCACCAAGTTACTCAGAACATGGACCTTATTTTTTTCTTTAAGTACCAGGCACAATGTGAGCACCCACCCAACAGTAGGAATAAATTCAGTACTGCCAAAGAACCAAATTCAGCTCTGGGCTTTACCTGAGCATCCCTGCTGACATGAGTGCAAATATGTGCAAGAGTAACTGAGGACAGAAGTTAGTCCATTATCTTCTTTTGGGTTCTGCTAGGTATTCAGCTTTTGCTTGTTTACCCTGCAACCAGTTGATCTACGAAAGTTCACAAAAACCTTAACAGCTAAGGCCTTGATTCCATTTGCCAGCACTAAAGTTCAGTGAAAATTCTTCATGTTACTCTCTTATCACCATCAGTTTTTTCTCCCACATACTGCACATCATCTCAGTTTATTGGATTCACATAGTTACTTGGTGGCTGCTTACCAAGCAGAATAAACAGCGCAGTGTTTGCCAAGTGCTACTGTGTAAACTCGCATTGCTTCAGTGTCCAGCCATATTTTAACATGTCATTCACTTGTGCTTCAAACTGGTCTGCTGTGTGTCTGGATTCATCAGCAAAGTACATTCCTAGTGGCACAAAAGAGGCTTGTGTTTTCAAAGCTTGCCAGTTGGTTTGTGATTTCCTTTAGTTACAGAAGTCAGTATGTTTCATCTGAATGCCATCTTACATTCTAGAATGGTTTTTGCACACCTCCTCACTCCTCTATGCAAAATCATTGTTTGTTCACTGTTGCACATATTTAAATGTATTTTCTCACATTTACCATTACCAGACTGACTTAGCAACCAAGTGCATCTGAGCTAGCTCCTCTGAGTAACTAAGGTATAAAGGAAACCCAGTAATCCTTTGTCTGTGATACACTAATAATGATTGACTACAAAGTTTCAATGGAAGTACTGTACTCTATGAATTCATTATGAACCATGTTAACGTTACAAATACCAAAATAATTATTAATAAGATATTTCAAGTAATGGGGTGATATCCCACAGTCTAGGATCCAATAATGACTTTCTCAACAGTTGCTGCACTGGATACAATTGATGACCAATATGGTCACAATGCAGTGGACATCATCTGATACTAGCTCATTTTTCTATTTTGATACTTTCCTGTTTAGTTAAAATACAATAATCTTATTCTTCACAAATCAGAGCACACAAAGTTCGCTGGCACCAAGTGGCTGCAACAAGCAGTTTTCCTCTCTCTTTTTAATTTTGTTCTTGTTACACAGCTGTTTATACAGAAGGGGAACAATGCAGAGTTTGTTAACAGCTGGCAGCTAGCAATAATTTATTATGGAACTGGTCTTTCATCGGCCCAGTCCCCATGATGATGAAAAACTAGGAGGTTATGTTGCTTTCAAAATGTTGCTGTGGGGCCAGGAAAGATTCAAGCCTTGCCAACATCAGAGATACTGACCAAGTCCTTCCCAGAGCAAAGCGGGTTTTGTGAAGACATTCTCTATTCCTACCAACGAGATGTGTATGCCCCAACATCTAACAACACAAGCAAATCTACTCAGATCTGGCACTTCTTTTCCTCCACATTGCATCTCTAATACTGTTGTGAACTCATGCAACTCCCAACCCAGTTATCAAGGGGTCTTTGCTCTGTTTGGTCAGCAGGTCCTCAGAAAAAGATCATCACCACCACCACCTATGATGATGGGTGGCAGGGTAGCAACTCCCCAACTCCCAGTATTCCCCCCAAAATCTTCCCACCCCACAGCTGACAGTGACTAGAACTATTCCTTTTTCTCTACAGGAGTTGACTATCTTTTCTGAAACTATTGCCCAGCATTAGAGGAGAGGTGTTGGGGATATAAAACTACCTAAGTGATTTGCAGCTGCCTCAGAAGTTTCTGCCTCCTCTGGATCCACTATTGCATCCCTAGCCATGGAGTTCAGGCAGCAACTAGTTTGTGAGGACACTGCGCAGTGGAAGAGGTTAGGTCAGAGATCTGACACAGAGGGAGGTGGGGAATATGGTTAGCTAAATAGGAAGCAGCTTTGTACTGTTAGCGCAAATGGTACAGGACAGAGTCATTTTCTGACTGAATAAAGAATTAGATAGAAAAAAAACAACCGACCTGGTTTTGAGGAAACTGCAGATAGTTACAGAGGTGATGGGATGAATATATTAAAGCAACAACCACCACAAGATAATAAGGCTCAAGGTTCACACTGGGGCTATTTAAATGAGATCACTATATTTTGCTAGGGAAAACATCAAAGCAAATGAGGGTACTATATTTCACTATCTGCCTTTATAATGAAGAGTAGATTCATGAAGGTTCTTTAAAAAACATATTCTGAACTCTGGAGCTCAATGCATCATTCAAACAATAATAAAAGTAGGGGATAAGATGGATGTTAATGGCAAGGTAATAAAAATCTCTTAGGGAAAAAAAGATGCTAAGATTAAAAGGTGCAAAAGCACTAATGAAAGGGAGGCTGCACAGGAGTGAATGAAATCAATAAGAGTGTTCAAATTAAAGCTGGGTAAATAATTTGTGATGCAATATTTATTCAAAGAATGCTGCCTGTTTTTCTATTCACTAATTTTTCTCGAGCCGATTATGGTTTCCTCAGATTTTTTATTATTATTTGAAATTATTTAATAAATAACTTCTGCAAATAGTTGGTCTGTAAATTGGTCACCAGCAACTCACTAGGAGCAGCCAGTGTTTGAGTGGTGGTGGTTTGATTCAGGAATCTGCAGCAAATACTCAATATTCACTTTCTGCTTTGCAATCGCTGACAAACTGACTTAAAATTCATTTGCCCAGATTCTCAGGTCCAGCCACACTGTGCTCAGCATAGGAACAAAGGAAGGCTGAGAGAAAAGGTGACTTAATGCCACCTTTTCCTGCCTTCATGCCTTAGGGCACTGAAGTGTGAGATGAATTTGGCTGTGGTGTAAATTAGAGCAGCCTCATTGCTGCTCTAATACATGCCAACTGGTAATAGCTCTCAAGTGGCTGTTATGTAACAGGAGGTCACTGGAGTGCAGCAGCGCTCTGACTATGCCCCTACTCCCTCCCAGCACTGCCTCACTACCCCAATAATGTCCCTATAAGGGGACATCCCTTGCTTCCCTGTTTAGGAAGTTTTATACCTCCTTTGGCTACTCTGTGGCATAAAGAGGGTGTATTGGGACCCCAGGGGCTGGCCCATTATTTTCACAAACATTCCAATTAGTAACATTGTGTGAAATCAAACACAGAAGTGGGGTAAATAGAGTCAAAGGAATTCTTTAAAAATGAAAATACAGACTTTACAGAATTCATTCAGCTCTACTTTAAAAGCACAGAGGGGAAAATAGAGTCAAAATAAATCAATGCACGACTAAGAGATATCGATGTGAATTTAACCAACATGGGGGAAAGATGTATTTGAACAATGGGAAGTCTTCTGCTCAGTGTTCACTAAGGAGAATGGAGGTAATTTTCCAGAAATGAAAGTGTTTTGTGAGGTGGTTGGGAAAGGGGTGAAAAATGACATTAGAAATAACAGAAAAAATATTGAGTAAATTGAAACCACTATAGAGAGACCAAACTCTAAGACTGGACAGAATACACCAAGATTCAAATGACAGTAGATTTACTAAAGGAGAGGAAGGATGGTCCAGTGGTTAGAGTGTTGTCTGAGTTCATTAGGTTCAATTCCTTGCTCTGCTACAGATTTGGGCAATTCTGTCTCTGTCCCAGCTCCCCATCTGTAAATTTCCCTGCTTGCCAAGGATATTGTGAGGATAAATACATTAAAGAATTTGAAATGCTCAGATCATAGGTACCGACTCGACTCCGTGGGTGCTCCAGGGCTGGAGCACCCACGGGGAAAAAATGGTGGGTGCTGAACACCCACCAGCAGCCTCCCTATCAGCTCCTTGCCACCTCCCCAGTGCCTCCCGCCCACTGGCGGGCCCCACAGATCAGCACCTGTGCCTCGCACCTGCCGCAATCAGCTGTTTCATGGTGTTCGGGTGGCTCTGGGGGAAAGGGGAATGAGCAACTATACAGCGTGCTCGGGTGGGAAGAGGCAGGGCAGGATGGGGCCTTGGGGGAAGGAGTGGAGTGGGGGCAGGGCCTGGGGCAGAGCCGGGGTCAAGCACCCCCTGGTACTTTGGAAAGTCGGCAGCCAAGACTCAGATATTATGTTAATGTGGGGCCTTATGAATATCATAGCTATATTTAGCTTTTTCTGTGACCTGCTAATCTATCAGAGCCAGTTAAATTGACAGTTCATTGTACACCTCATCATCAGCCCTTTTGTCCTATCCTGTTAATGTTCTCACTCTCTCATCATGAGTGGGTGAACCTCAAAAGGTTTGAGTGAAGTTCAGATTCACTGGGATACTTACCTAAAGTTTATCTGAACCTCTTGTCTGCAGAGTTGACTGGAACTCTGGACTAGGCCTCCCCACAAGATTTCTAGCCCTACCATTTCCCAATCTCTATTTTGTGGAAGCTCTTAAAAAGTTCCTTCTGGTTCATGAGATATTATGCGTCTACTGGTATTCTCCATTTTAAGATATAACTCAACTAAAATGGGAACTGTACTCAGTGTAGCACAAGTAAAGCATGTTATCCCTTTCGAGTTGAGTGGCTAGTCAAAATCTGGGCCCTTGCAGGTTGTTCTGCTTGGGAGGAGAAACTGAAGCTAAAGTCTGGTACCTTGTTTAGGCTGTGTTTGTCTCCTTCTCTCTGTCATGTGTGTGCATGTGGACACATACACCCTTACCCAAAGCAATACTCTGTGGAGCCTTCCACCCACATGGTCAAAATTCCTGGGTCGGCTCACTTATCCTCTTTGTCTTAGGTGGAGCTGTTTAACTGTTTCTTACAGCTATCTGAAATGAGGGGTGGAAGTGTGACTGAAAGCAACCCCTGTAGTCACTCTCTACACACTATTTATTTGTAATAATCTTTGTACAAAATATGTCTTGTGAGGTATAATTTGAAAACTAATAACTCACTAGTCAATATCATGGCGAAATGTATGTAGTAACATTATCAGTAAAGTTATGAATTGCCCCTGTATGATATCATTAGCCCATGTTCAAAACCAGACAGTGCTGCTCAGGCAAAAGTTGTTAAACAGGTCTATTTTAAAAAAAGGAGTGTGTGTTTGCCTCAATTTATGTATAAGTAGTAAACAGGGTCCCCAAGACAGCAGGGGGAGGAGATGGCAGGAAACAGAACAATTTGCATTTTAGCAAACAGAAGTGGGTGAAGAAAGAGCATGGAATTTCCTTTGTTACAAGACTCCATGTCACCTTTCTCACTGTCTGGATAAACTTTGCTTTGAGGGGTAACCATCAGAAGAATCCACTACAAGGATTCACCGGACTATAAAAGAAAGGGGCAGCAAACCCCAAGTTGTCTCTTTCATCTAAGAAGACAAACGCACCAGCACCACTGGGGCTCTGGGAGAGATCCTCACCCAGGAGAGTGTCAGTCACCATCTTGCTGGAAGACTGTGGGTGAGAAAAGCCACCTTGAAAAGAGCCTTGAACCCAAATTTGCTAGATTAAGTTTTAGATGTGTGTTTTCACTTCTATTTGCTATTAACCGTTTCTAACTTTATCTCTTATACTTCAATTCACTTAAAACCTTATCTTCTTTTGTTAATAAACTTGTTTTATTTTTAATCTAAACCAATCCAGTGCTGGGTTTAAACTAAACTGTCTGGTAACTACAGCTAAAGTAACAAACTGTTGAATATTGACTCTTTAAAAGGCCAACAAACCTCAATACCTGAACTCGTGTTTTGGGGAAAATCCAGGACCAGGAGTGTATTGTACTGCAAGTAGTAACCAAGGCTGTGGGGCTGTAGACAGGCTGCTGAGGTCCGAGTTGCTGAACGAGGACTTCTCTAGCCCTCAGACACTCAGTGAGATTTTGGAAAGTGTAGGGGACAATTTCCTGGTGCAAGTGCTGGAGGAACCAACTAGGGACAGAGCTCTTCTTGACCTGCTGCTCACAAACCAGGAAGAATTAGTAGGGGAAGCAAAAGTGGATGGGAACCTGGGAGGCAGTGACCATGAGATGGTTGAGTTCAGTATCCTGACACAAGGAAGAAAGGAGAACAGCAGAATACGAACCCGGACTTCAGAAAAGCAGACTTTGACTCCCTCAGGGAACTGATGGGCAGGATCCCCTGGGAGAATAACATGAGGGGGAAAGGAGTCCAGGAGAGCTGGCTGTATTTTAAGGAATCCTTACTGAGGTTACAGGGACAAACCATCCCGATGTGTAGAAAGAATAGTAAATATGGTAGGCGACCAGCTTGGCTTAACAGTGAAATCCTTGCTGATCTTAAACACAAAAAAGAAGCTTACAAGAAGTGGAAGATTGGACAAATGACCAGGGAAGAGTATAAAAATATTGCTTGGGCATGCAGGAGTGAAATCAGGAAGGCCAAATCACACCTGGAGTTGCAGCTAGCAAGAGATGTTAAGAGTAACAAGAAGGGTTTCTTCACGTACGTTAGCAACAAGAAGAAAGTCAAGGAAAGTGTGGGCCCCTTACTGAATGAGGGAGGCAACCAAGTGAGAGAGGATGTGGAAAAAGCTAATGTACTCAATGATTTTTTTGCCTCTGTCTTCACGAACAAGATCAGCTCCCAGACTACTGCACTGGGCAGCACAGCATGGGGAGGAGGTGACCAGCCCTCTGTAGAGAAAGAAGTGGTTCGGGACTATTTAGAAAAGCTGGATGAGCACAAGTCCATGGGACCGGATGCACTGCATCCGAGAGTGCTAAAGGAGTTGGCGGATGTGATTGCAGAGCCATTGGCCATTATCTTTGAAAACTCATGGCGATCGGGAGAAGTCCCGGACGACTGGAAAAAGGCTAATGTAGTGCCCATCTTTAAAAAAGGGAAGAAGGAGGATCCGGGGAACTACAGGCCAGTCAGCCTCACCTCAGTCCCTGGAAAAATCATGGAGCAGGTCCTCAAGGAATCAATTCTGAAGCACTTAGAGGAGAGGAAAGTGATCAGGAACAGTCAGCATGGATTGACCAAGGGCAAGTCATGCCTGACTAATCTAATTGCCTTCTATGACAAGATAACTGGCTCTGTGGATGAGGGGAAAGCAGTGGACATGTTGTCCCTTGACTTTAGCAAAGCTTTCGACACGGTCTCCCACGGTATTCTTGCCAGCAAGTTAAAGAAGTATGGGCTGGATGAATGGACTATAAGGTGGATAGAAAGCTGGCTAGATCGTCGGGCTCAACGGGTAGTGATCAATGGCTCCATGTCTAGTTGGCAGCCGGTATCAAGTGGAGTGCCCCAAGGGTTGGTCCTCGGGACAGTTTTGTTCAATATCTTCATTAATGATCTGGAAAATGGTGTGGATTGCAACCTCAGCAAGTTTTCAGATGACTCTAAACTGGGAGGAGAGGTAGATACGCTGGAGGGTAGGGATAGAATACAGAGGGACCTGGACAGATTAGAGGACTGGGCCAAAAGAAATCTGATGAGGTTCAGCAGGGACAAGTGTGGAGTCCTGCACTTAGGACGGAAGAATCCCATGCACCGCTACAGACTAGGGACCGAATGGCTAGGCAGCAGTTCTGCAGAAAAGGACCTAGGGGTTACAGTGGATGAGAAGCTGGATATGAGTCGACAGTGTGCCCTTGTTGCCAGGAAGGCCAATGGCATTTTGGGATGTATAAGTAGGGCATTGCCAGCAGATCGAGGGACGTGATCGTTCCCCTCTATTCAACATTGGTGAGGCCTCATCTGGAGTACTGTGTCCAGTTTTGGGCCCCACACTACAGGAAGGATGTGGAAAAATTGGAAAACGTCCAGCAGAGGGCAACAAAAAGGATTAGGGGACTGGAACACATGATTTATGAGGAGAGGCTGAGGGAACTGGGATTGTTTAGTCTTCAGAAGAGAAGAATGAGGGGGGATTTGATAGCTGCTTTCAACTACCTGAAAGGGGGTTCCAAAGAGGATGGATCTAGACTGTTCTCAGTGGTAGCAGATGACAGAACAAGGAGCAATGGTCTCAAGTTGCAGTGGGGAAGGTTTAGGTTGGATATTAGGAAAAACTTTTTCACTAGGTGAAACACTGGAATGCGTTACCTAGGGAGGTGGTGGAATCTCCTTCCTTAGAAGTTTTTAAGGTCAGGCTTGACAAAGCCCTGGCTGGGATGATTTAGTTGGGGATTGGTCCTGCTTTGAGCAGGGGGTTGGACTCGATGACCTCCTGAGGTCCCTTCCGACCCTGATATTCTATGATTCTATGATTCTAAGGTTGAGACAGGTGGTGACACAACCCATCACTGGCCTGAATTGCACCCCAGAATGTGGTAGGAGGTCACAATAGTTTAAAGGAGATTTAACCCACCCTACACCATGACATTCCGATGGTGTTCCTGCACTTTCTGTTCTGGTAATGGTCCATGCCCATGTGTGGAACGGTGTGCACGTTTACACACACAGGTGATGTGAACACTTCAGAACCCCCAAACAGGTTTGGTTTGACTTTTGTTCTGAAAAGTATGTGAAGGTCATCCTCAAACTTTACCTTATCATCCTGAAAGATATAGAGGAGGAGATAATTTGTAGAATAGCAAACATTTCTAAAAGTTCCTTGGCAAAAGAGGGGAGGCACAGTGGGAACAGAGAATCAGGCAGAAGCCAGAAAATTTTTAAAAATTAGACTAAACTTAAGCCAAAAATTGTACATCTAGGGCCTGACTCGAAGCACATTGATGTTAATAAAGATTCCAACTGACTTAAGGTGACTTGGAATCAGGGCCAAATGCAAACAGGCTGAGTTCAATGGTCTCTAGATACTGACTTCAATAAAAAACTAACAGCCATACATTCCAACCCAAAAGTTGAGACAGCCAAAACCAAATGTCACTTTTTAAAATGTTGCCTAAAAGGTTGGTTCGCCTTTCACTTATTTTAACTTTGTATAACTCTACTGACTTCAGTAAAACTCCTCCTGATTCACGCTGGGGTACCTGAGAAGAAAATCGGACCCTACAGATGCAAAACACCTGGTGAAGTATCAGCTAGTAAAAATAACTCAGTATAGTAGCTTACAGAACAGATCTTTGAGGAGGTAATACATAGAGCAGAGAGATGTGAACCAGTGAACACGATCTACTTCTATTTATAAAAAAGACTTTGACACTGTGGACTAAAACAAAGGGTGAGCAGGTAAAACACAGAGAGTACCATTCTGGAGTGGATACAGATCAGGTTACGTGGCTATGTGCAGGTTGTAATACCACAGTGCAAAGGCATGGGCCAGGAAGAAGGTAGGTAATAAAAGGAGAACCACACAAACCATTTTGTCATTCTTTGTATTAGTGGGGACTGGTTCTCCATTGCCTTGCACCTTGTGTAGTCATTTACACCCATTTACACTCATGCCAAGGGGTGTAAAACAAAAGCACACTGATCTGGCAGCATTTCACCCCTTTTCACACTCACTTGGCATGGATGTAAATGACCACACAAGGTGCAGGGCAATGGAGAATTGGGATCATTGCACCCGAGCAGGGAAATAGCTAATATAAGGAAAAGAATCCTTCAGCGAGAGCGGCTAGATGAATTAGAGAAGGTTCATAATGTACTATGAAGGTGAACAGTCTTAAATAAGTGCTAGTTTTCATTATAGTTATTAATGTATTGTCATTAGAAATCTGTAAGGCGAGTGTAATCCACTGGAGGCTCAATGGAGTTACACCAGTGTAAAGCTAAATGAGCTTGAACAATCAAGCCCCACTTTTTCCAGCTTTATTTTGGGGTCTCTTATCAATCCTTTAGTCACTATCCAGATCTGTGTTCTGCTGAAACTGCCTATTTAGTAATAATGGAGTCTGATTCCTCCCTCAGTTGCAGGCCATGCAATTATATGCCGGTGTATCCTCATCAGACTCAGTGCAGTCACTCTTGAGTTATTCCCGTGTGAGATCAGACTCATCCATACAATTGCAGTTTAACAGACAAAGGACTTAGTTCTGTTTTCACTTATGTGGATACAATGACTTATTAAAATCAATGTGAGTTGTACCCAAGTAGGTGAGAGCAGAATGGGATCCAAGGAGTAATTTCACTGAAGTCAATACAGCCACATTTTGTGTAAACCTTGTGACAAAGAAGAAATAGGCTTGATGGAGCTACACTGGTATCAAAGACAGAGCAAAATAAAATCCAAGCAAAATACTGAAATGCATGAATGGAGAGGAAGGACAGAAATTATTTTATTTCTCTACAGAACACTTTAGGCCACATTTAAGCAACTGGCCCTGATTCTCTCACACCAGTGGAAATTAGGAGCAACTCCAGTGACTTCAGTGTCTGTCTTAAGTTAGAGAAGAGTCAGACTCTTTGTGCCTATTGGGAGCCAACCTAGTATCAAAAGGACTTTGCAAAAGCAGAAAAGGACAGCAGTAAAAGTGATGACAGGACACAATGGGTTGATTCATGAAGGATGGAACACTTTTCATTGCTCTATACTCCTCCATTGTGTCATGGCTTATCAGTGTCAGAAACATAAGGCCAAAAATATAAAATATCAATTAAACATTAGAAATGAGATGAACAGTTCCAAAAACTGCTTAAAAAGCTCTAAAACTACAAGTAAAAACACTTTAACAGATGCACAAGTGCACCTTGGGATGAATGCTTTATGCATTATGGATTCAGAGTGGCCATTATAACCTTCATATCACTTTTTCACTTTCTCATGTGGTGTACATCTGAGATTTGTTGGCAATGCACTGCAGTGTGAGTAACTCAGACTTCTAGCTAACCTTTTATCTTTGGAGGTGTTCGCTTGCTCCTTCCATCTTTACATGCTTGTCCTGTGCTGCTATAATATAATAATTTCAATAGTGTATTCCTCCTCTCTTTTAAATGAACCACACCTCAATGCAAAAGCAAGGGGAAAAGGGACAGAAGGCCCAGATTTTGACCTAATTCACCCTGATGTAAATCTAAAGAAAATTCACTGAAGCTACTTCAGATTGATATCAGCACCATTGAGATCAGAATCTTGTCAGCTAGTAGAGAGTACATGAAAAAGATGTTAGCAGGTGTTAGATAAACTGGCATGCCTGCATATTTTCCATCACTGCCCTATATGAGACTATTTTGCCACATGGGTAGAAACTGAAACACTCACTCTGCATCTGAATGTATCTCATATAAAGAGAGGCAAAACACAGTGTTGGAGTGATAGGCATTATGGAAGTGAAGTAAATGTAGAGCAGGGGGCCACACCATCCATGGAAAGTGGAACTCAGATGTTTACATGAGGAAACAAAGATGTAAGGCCTTGAGGAAAGACACAGACTTGGAGATGTGAACTAGAGTCCCACGCTTCAGCCAAACACATTGCTAGCAGACTACTGGCAACCACTACAAGAACAGATGAAAATACAATTACAAAGAGTTTGATGAGTTAATTATTCATAATTCATTGGGCAAAGGGCATTTGGCTCCCACCTATCCTGGGTTTATTGTTTTTGAGGAACCTGCATTTCTATACAACCCTCAGTGCCAGCACTGTCCTGCATTATCATTTTCAAATTCCTGTCCCTTCCAAGCTGTCTGGCTATTGCTTGACTACAGCTCCACAACCCAATGTTGCTTCCTGAGAATACACTGCAATGTGCAATCAGGCTGCGGGAAAAGAGGAAGAAGAGAAAATTCCTCTCCGGACATTCAGCCCCGTTGTCTTTGGCATACATCATCCACCTTCCAGCTCTGAGGACTTGTGTAACAGGGTGGGGGGCTCAGGAAAGTCAAGACAAATTAACTAAAGGTGTGAAGCTAAAGCTCATAAAATGTATGTGTGGATGCTCTCATTCAGAGGTAATGTGGCCTTAGTTCACCACAGTTTAATCTTCCAAGGGGGTCTCTTTATTTCTGAATGAGCGTGTCCACACGGAGATTTAATGTGCTTTAATAATAATTCTTAGCTCTTATCAGTAGCTCACAAAATGTTTTACAAAGGAAGTCAGCATCATTAATCCCGTTTTACAGATGGGGAAACTGAGTCATAAAGCGACTACTTGAATTGCCTAAGATCACCCCAGAGGCTAGTAGTAGAGCTAGGATGAGAACCCAGGTCTCCTGAAGCCCAGTCTAGTGCTCTATCCAGTAGGCAACACTGCCTTTATTAATTTATGACCTTTAAATTATGTTTTAATGTCACATCTTTAATTAATTCATCTTAACTTTCCTGAGTGTCCCCTTATGGAAAAGCCCGTAGAAGACTCTACCCACCCTCCTGCTCTCTCCTGCTGAAACCTCAGTGTTGTTTTTACAACCACTTCATCACTTCACTAGGTGTCTGTCTTCCTGGCTCTAGTTCCAGAGCTGCCCCATCTGCACCAGCTGCTGGACTAAATTCTGGAAAGAGCTTTGGGCTTAACTGACCTCTACAGTTCTGCTCAAAACATCAATCTCTCTGATCCCCACAGAGCCACAAAACTGGACACCAGAGAGCAGCTGGAAAGGGGAAGACATTAAAAAAGAATGAAATTAAAGATGACTGGGTGATAAAATTCCCTCTATCTAGAGGTGGGGATTGTAAATTTCAGAAAATTCCTTCAAAACCATGTCAAGGTTTTTGACTTTCAGCAAAGTTTTAATCACAGCTACATGATTTAGATACAAAAAAGCACAAGGAGAAATATGTATTATTTTATCTACATTTTTATACAGTTTTGTAATTATAATTGCGCCTGTTAGAAGCCTTGACGCTGATCTGGAGGAATTCTCCGAGATGTACAATCCCTCCATCTGGCTTGGAAGTGATTCTCAGAAATCACTTTAATGCAGTGACCCAAATTCTGTTCTGCTTTACACCAGTAGGAACGCCATTGACTTCAGTGATGCTCTATAGATGTGGACATTGTACAGCTACTGACTACTTATTTAAGGAAAAGTTAGTAGCACTTAGTGCTGTTAATGTAGGCCCCAATACAACTCTTTTCATTGATTTCAGGCTTTAGTCCAGGCCTAGAATGACCATGTAGCATATCATCAGGACAAGGGACAGGACTTAAATATCAAATTACATGAGTTGCTTATAAAATGGATTTATTTAAAATAGACGTTGTGTAAGCAAGATGAAAAAAACTTAACACATTTAACGGTTAGAAACATTTTGGCAGGTATCGCTTCAAAGAACCAAAAACTGAACCAGAGTGGTTGTTGTCATGCTTATAGGCCAAAGGGACGGTGAGCTTGTTTATGTTGCACGACATGATCATGTTCAAACATGACTGTGAAAGATCTGTAAGATGCTGCACATCACTTGGTGTGGTCAGTATAGACCAGATCGAGTTCAGCATCCCCATCTGATCTCAGCAGGGTTTCTTCACAATTAGCTGACCTGTGCTGAACAAGATTACTCTTACCCATCACTGACCTAGCCACTAGCCCTGGGCAGTGATGTGTCAGTTGATTCAGCTAGTCCCAATTATGTTTTATCATTCTGCAATGCAGACAAGCCCTTTTATTACTCTGTATACAGAAGGGAATTTGACAGCTAGTGCTACAGAATGTTAAACAGGTGTGTGCCCTACCTCTTTCTCTGGAAAAGAGCTTTCTATATTTTTCCAAAGCTTACTAAAGAAACTTAATTGATTTTAAGACCAAAAGGGACCATTTGGAATCTCCATTATTGGAGATTTTTAAGAGCAGGTTGGAAAAACACCTGTCAGAAATGGTCTAGATAATACTTAGTCCTGCCATGAGTTCAGGGGACTGGACTAGATGACCTCTTGAGGTCCCTTCCAGTCCTATGATTCTATAATTCTATGATTATGGTCATCTAGTCTGACCTCCTACATAACACAGGCCATAGATTTCTCCCAGTGATTCCATTACTGAGCCCGACAACTTTTGGGCAATCAGAGGGCTGCAAAGCATTGATAATTTTATTACAGTTCTAAAACAAAGAAAATAGTATTTCCAAAATAATATTGGGGATGTCATAACTTTCAAAGTTTAGGAGGTCAAATATAGTAGTTGTAGTGTATATATGTTTACTCTGTGTGATGGGGTGTTTAACCCACATGTCAGAAAAGACAAATGGCAAATTAACCTGCCTACTTGCACCTGGAGGGTGGGCCAGGACTAAAGTCCAGCTATAAGAACAGCTGTTCTCCCCACCCCCACAACTACCCCCACCCATAAAGAGCTGGGTGAGCCCATTTGGGGGGTGTCCCAAAGGAAGGGAGGTGGCGAGTTCCCTCTCTCTGGGAAGCAGCCTGAAAGATGGCTGAGGAGAGAGGAGTAGGCAAGTTTCTCCAGGGGTGAGTTGGAAGTCTGACGGGAGACAGGGGCCTGAGGAGCTGTCGCCCACCTTAAGGAATGTGTCAGTCACTGGGCTATGGGTCTCACTGAGGCACAGAAGCCTGTGATTAGACAATCTCAGAGCAGCAGGGGCATGGCTGTGATGAGGTGGCTGCTAACAGAGCCCACCTGGGCCGAAGGTTTGGTTGGGTTCATGCTTCTGTTGGACTTTGGTAAAAGACTCTGAGGCCCCAAAAGGGGCTAGACTCTGTGAAGGGGTCTTGCTGAAGGACCAGGTCATTCCTGTGGCTGGAGTAGGCCAAAGGACAGTGAGAGAAACTAAGGCAAAAGTTGTTGTGTTTCCACTACATTGCCAGGAAGCGGTATGGTGCCATGGCAACTATGCCACACTCTCATAGTAAATGTCAGGGGGCTAGTGAAAGTTTTTGACTTTGAATGAAGAGTCACCAACCTGAAAACCTTGAGAAACACTGAACTGAGCATCTCTCTGATTTCAAGACTCCAAATGATACAGAATTTACCACATCCCTTGGTAGTCTTATCCAATGGTGAATTACTTCCCAGTTTTAAAATATTACATCTGATGATACATGATATGTTCAGTTCTGTGCTGCGTGAACACTGTGCTGGGTGTGAAAACAACAGCATATACATACATTTAATAAATAAACTCACAAAATGGGCCCATTTGAATTTTAAGGGACCAACCCTGCGAAGGCATGACTACATTCTGCAGAATGATAAGAATCCTTTAGTCCTATTAAAGTCAAGGGAGGATGAGAGTTCTTAATGCTTCATAGGACCAGACTCTTCGAATAAGTCTGCTATGATTCTCTTTTTCCTGTAAAAAATAACAAAATATAAAACCACTGGCAAACCACAGAATCTCTAAATTTATAGGATATATCTTAGCTCCAATGGGTAAACTACATATGAATTTGCACTTGGTTGGTATCTGTGACACCACAAAATGTTGCATTCTGGGGCATCATAGTGCATGGAACTTTAGGTGATTTCAGTAATAAAAGAAAAGGCCATATTTTGAATGTCCCTGTTAAACCATTTAGTACATCATTCTGATATTCCTGCAGACTTTTTGTTTCCTGTAGAGTTTACCTTTAAAAAGAACTTCCCTGTTAAAAATACCTTATAAATGGACCATTATTCACAGCTTTTTCATTGTTTCTTTGTTTATAAAGGTCATAGCTTAAAAAATAATTCAAGGTACACTGAACTGTTTATTTGGGAAAAAGCTTTCGTGGGCTAAAACCCTCTTCATCAGATGCATGCAGTGGAAAATACAGTAGAAAGATATATATATATACACAGAGAACATGAAAAAAGGGCTGTTGCCACACCAACTATAATGAGACTAATCAAGTAAGCCTGTATTATCAGCAGGAGAAAAAAAACTTTTGTAGTGATAATCAGGATGGCCCATTTTCAACAGTTGACAAGAAGGTGTGAGTAACAGTAGGGGAAAAATTAGCTTGGGGAAATAGTTTTTACTTTGTGTTATGACCCATCCACTCCCAGTCTTTATTCAAGCCTAAGTTAATGGTGTCCAGTTTGCAAATTAATTCCAGTTCTGCAGTTTCTCACTGGAGTCTGTTTTTGAAGTTTTTTTGTTGGAGTATTGTGACTTTTAGGTCTGTAATTGAGTGGATCTCTTGTGTGGACTTGTCCAGGCTGAGGTTGATGGTGGGATGGAAATTGTTGAAATCATGGTGGAATTCCTCAAGGGCTTCTTTTCCATGGGTCCAGATGATGAAGATGTCATCAATGTAGTGCAAGTAGAGTAGGGGCATTAGGGGACGAGAGCTGAGGAAGCGTTGTTCTAAGTCAGCCATAAAAATGTTGGCATACTGTGGGGCCATGCGGGTACCCATAGCAGTGCCGCTGATTTGAAGGTATACATTGTCCCCATATGTGAAATAGTTGTGGGTGAGGACAAAGTCAAAAAGTTCAGCCACCAAGTTTTCAGTGTACCTTGTTAGTCTCTATGGTGCCACAAGTACTCCTCGTTCTTTTTGCTGATACAGACTAGCACTGCTACCACTCTGAAACCTAAACTGTTTGTTAAGCAATCACAGATTGTTGTTAGCATTAGATAAAGATACATACTGATATTCTGCAGATTCTTTAACGTCCAACATTTCCATTTCGGGAAGGGGGGCAGTTTTTTTCACAAATCTCACAAACTTCCATGTTTTTTATATATTGACAAAATATAAAATACTCCTGGAAAAAGGTAGTCTATTGTAAGAGGCTGGCTCAGTGCAGGCAATATTAGTTTTGTTTTTTAAAAAGATCTTTTAGCAGCAGACTTATCATCTGACCTTTGAAGGTTCACATCTCACAATTTTACTTCACATTAATGGTGGTAACATGAAGTACAAATGTGACATTTGGAACCAAGGGACTGGGGTCAGGCCCATCACATTACGGTATTGAAGTACAGTGCTAGTTTAATAAGTGGGGGGTGGGGACTGGGGGAGGGATTTTTCTTTTAAGAGAGAAAAATTAAAAATAGCCTTTACTAATGCAACTCAATGGAAGTTGCACATAATGGGCCAGATATACCATCCCAGCACAGACTTTCTGGTAGCACAAAGGGACCATAAAGATGGGCCTAACCAGGCAGCTGGGGATTCCTCTGGCATAGGGAACACCTAGGAATTGAATCATGGCTAAAACATTGCTGTACTCCAGCAACCCCAGGCTAGCATCAGAGGCCCTTACAAGCTGGCATAAGGAAGGCTGGAGGCTTTTGTAACCTATTTCAGGGACCAAACTTTTCCCCAGAATTCCTGGAGACCAGAGGCATGCAACAACCTCACAGAACCCTGTTTATTTCTCCCACCTCCTGAGCTGTACCAAGCAGAGCTCTTGTGCAGCTTGCCAT
Source organism: Natator depressus (assembly GCF_965152275.1). Classification (NCBI taxonomy): domain Eukaryota; kingdom Metazoa; phylum Chordata; order Testudines; family Cheloniidae; genus Natator; species Natator depressus. The sequence goes on from NC_134234.1 coordinate 307,166,125, forward strand.
CTATGCAGAACTCTTTCTCCTGAGTCGCTGCTCCTTAGCATGAGAGCAGCTATCCCAACCTCCGTTTTGCAGTGGTAGTAGTCAGGAAAATAAAACACACAACCTTACTGGCCAGCACACAGTCCTGGACCTTATCTACGGCTCTCAGAACCTTCCAGATTGGTCTTCTTTTGCCAATGGCTGCGTCTCTTCAGACGTTGCTCCAGCTTTTTCACTCAACAAACCTCAACCTATGTTGAGTGTCCTTTGTGTAGTATTCCCTTGTCTCTCTGTCAAGTTTGGATCTTTTATTTTAAAGTTTAGTTTGGCCCATGACTCTTTAGGTCTATTCAACCCAGAATGCTAATTAGATTCTGGTCTCCACCACTGCCAGCACCTAGATCATTTCAGCTCTTCAGAGCTTTGAACTGACTCTTCAGTGTTTTGCCTGGATTTCATAAAATGCTATAAAATATATTATAGATCGCATCCCTTCACTGGCAGTGTGATGGACTGGATGATGCATTTCTGGTTTGTGATTTGATGAATGGATGTAATTGGATGCACCAAAGAAAGGAGGTGATGTGGTGACCGTTTGCTGATTGTTTCAGAGAGATTCAGCTAGTTACCAAAGAAGGTGCCTGTTGCGGGGCTGGTACACCTATCACCCTTTGGGGATGGGGCGCGATACAGCCCTGCAGCTGAGTCTGTAGGGTTGCCTCTGGTCTTGGGGCTGTGGCCCTTGCTATCAAGGCAGGGTGGCCTAGCGGCCAGAGTCAATGGTGTAGCCCTTGCTATCAGGGCACGGTGGCCTATTGGCCGGAGTCAGTGGTGCAGCCCTTGGTATCTGAGCAGCGTGGCCTATTGGCCAGAGTCAGTGGTGCAGGGGAGCTGGGCCACCACCCTAGAGTGGGTGGCAGCCAGAATAGGGAGACCCAGGCCCTCCCTCTCCACTGGGTCCCAACCAAGGGCCCTGACAATGGTGGGGTTGCCTGCTACCGGCTCAGAGGGGATCCTACTGCAACACACTGAGTTAGCATCTGGTTCTGCAACCGACCCCCCCTAAAGTTCCCCTGGGTTACTTCCTATCTGATTCTCCCAGGCTTTCCCTCTTAGGGTCTCTGTGGTCTCCCCTTCCTCAGTGGCGTCCTGAGTCTGGGGGTTGTGGTTCACCTCCATCTGACTGGCCTTTGTGTCCTGGAGTGCGGGCAGTTCTTCTGCAGGAGCTGGCAGCCCACCTCCTTCTTCCTCGGCAGTCAGCCCAGACTGATCTGCTCTGTTTCCTTTTATACTGTTTCCAGCTGGAGCATGCCCAGCAGAACCGAGGGGGCATGGCCTCCTCAGCCCAAAAGAGGAGGCTTAACCCTGCAGCACCAATGTGGGGCTGGTACACCCTGTCACAGGGCTACTCAATCAACAGAAATATACCCAAAACAAATATTACTGCATTGAATAAGCACAAACTAACAATCCACACCGTCTGTCACAAAGACAGACTGGGGGAGGGATAGCTCAGTGGTTTGAGCATTGGCCTGCTAAACCCGGGGGTGTGAGTTCAATCCTTGAGGGGGCCATTTAGGGGTCTGAGGCAAAAATTGGGGATTGGTCCTGCTTTGAGCAGGGGGTTGGACTAGATGACCTCCTGAGGTCCCTTCCAGCCCTGATAGTCTATGATTCTAAATCCTCTACCTTAAAGAGCATTTCATGTGACTCAAGAAGAAGAAACACATGTAAAGAAGAAACAAACCTGCACCACAATCATTTATACCAACTCTCAAAGGCAAACCTATAATTACCATAAAGTAAAGCAAATCTCATGTTAAAATTGTCAAAGAGAGGCCATCATATTTTAAAATTTACAATACAATAAAATGGGACAGATGCTCAGCTGGAGCATAATGCCAATCAAGTTCTTAGAGTTATGCCGATTCTCACCCACTGAAGATCTGTCCCATGAATTTAATAACCACTATTCTTAATTGCATTTGATCACAGTAGTCAACATGTACAAAACAGGATAACTGAGGAGTGTTGTGTTGATCTCAAGGGACACGAGTCAAGGGTGTTTATTAACACTGTCCAACAGTGACACTTAGGTTCGGGGGGTGGGAAGGCTTGCAAAGGCCCTGGCTTTACACTGTTCCTTGGCACACACCCAAAAGCATTGATTCTAAATTGAAAGTTTATGGATCAAACATGAGACAGAACAAGAAATTAAAACAAGTATTTATACTGAAACTGGTATTGAGTGATTATGCAAAACAAACTTAAAAGGTATTAAAGTATCTTTCCTTTTGGGGGCAAAATATCAGAATCTCTTTTGTTTAAGCAACAACCTTTCTTTGATGAAAAGGAAAGGGTTAATTTTGCTCTCAGTCCTGACATGGGAAGGGTATTCATATCTTCTGTTTCTACCAAACAGACACAAGGAAGAGGAGCGATAGGATAGAAAAGGTGGGGAAAATATGGCTATTGCTGATGTTTTTGGAACACCAGATTGGCTGATCAGTTACAGATGGATGCTTTCAATGACAGGACAACTTTGGAATCGGTTGCTTGGATCCTGGTTCACATTCTGGTCAGGATGCAATCATAGAATCATAGAATATCAGGGTTGGAAGGGACCCCAGAAGGTCATCTAGTCCAACCCCCTGCTCGAAGCAGGACCAATTCCCAGTTAAATCATCCCAGCCAGGGCTTTGTCAAGCCTGACCTTAAAAACCTCTAAGGAAGGAGATTCTACCACCTCCCTAGGTAACGCGTTCCAGTGTTTCACCACCCTCTTAGTGAAAAAGTTTTTCCTAATATCCAATCTAAACCTCCCCCATTGCAACTTGCAAATCTGGTTGGGTCTTTTCTCCTTAGACAGAGCAGACTGTGGTCATCTCATCCCACTGCACTGATGCTGTACAGTTGACTTCAGGATTTGATGAAAAATTAAGAGAGTGAGATAAGAGGATCGGAGGGATGAAGGAAGGGGGGCAGAAAGTAACACAAAAGGGAGGGAGGCAGAACAGACCTGATCTTACGTGCTTCTGTGGTACTGGCAAATAGGTATCCCCACTGGTGAGTTGTGGACTAGATGTCATGATGATATGATGATTTTCAGGACACACAAGTGAATAACAAAGTTTCTTGAAGATGAGCAAGGCCTAATGGCCTTCCTCTCAGGAAGAAAGTCTTTCAGTCTGGTCTGTTCTTTCTACCTTGGGGTCAGGGAAGATAAGATGTGATGAGACAAGACTAGCTCGGATGCAAGGTAGGATGGGAGAAGAAAGCGATGACATTTTTTGTTTGTTTTTTTTAAATCTCTTTTAAAGAAACACAAAAAGTGGAAAAGTGGGCAGCCTAGTTCATCCCATCATTATTTTGTCTACCAATTATGCCTAATATCTGCCATACCAATTTTGATTCATTAATTTCTGGCTGCACATCTTCTGTTTTCACCAAGCATGATTTTAAGTCTTTTTATATCAGCAGTCCCTTTTTGTTTGGACTAATCCAGTTTTTCTGCCTGATTCTCTTGTGTTTGTTCATAACGCTCATTATTGAAAACAAAAAACAATTTGACCTATTTTCCATGATTAATTTCCAAGCAGGCAAAAATTATAGGTTATTTTGACATCTTATGAACTTGCACATACTTTTCACATTTGAGCTTACAATTGAGGTAAATTTTTAGGCCCAATTAATTAAAATTCCTGTTGTGATAAACACCAGAGTAATTCCAAAGAAGGAGGCAGAAAGGTAAAGAACACTTGGTGGTTTAAGATTATGTAGCGCTGGTAGACAATTTTTAAAAATTGCAAGTTCAGCCAAATGAAATTTTTGGAAAGTGTCTGCTTGCCTGGAAAATGCAATAGTTCTATATTTTTCATTAGAAAACTTGCCCCCCTTCGCAATGGTTTGGGTTAGTTTTTGGCTTTTCAACAAAAAAATCAAACTTTTTCATGGAAGACAAAACATTTTTTGACCCGATCTAATGGAATATCTTAATTTTAGGGAAAGATTCAGATGAAGTCTTAATTCCATATATTAATCCATAACTAATTTCAGACCTTTTATATTCTTTTTGCTTCAGTACATTTTCATTGATTCTGTCTGTTTATTCTCCCACTCACTCACTCCACAATAAAAAAGATTAAATCATCATCAGTCCAGATTAAAAGAAAAATTGACCAATATTACCTTACAGAAAGAAACATTGGGCCTAACACCCCTGGGGTCTGTATTTGTTTTAAGTCATTTACATTTGTGCAAAATGGGTGAAATACAGGGGTGAAAAGCTGCCACCAGGGTAAGCAAATGGAGAATTGTGATTGAGTAGTATTTTACATCCACATTGCACAGATGTGAATAATTACACCAGGTGCATGCAGTGTGTAGGCTCTGGCCCATGAGTCATGGGATAAGAACTCTAACAGGTAGATGAGAGTCAGTGGCTGGAGGCCGCAGTGTTTTGGCAAAAGTAGCTCTCTAGGACAGTGTGGCCTAGAGCCTTCATTTGTAATCACAATGCAGCCCTCATATCAAAAACATTTGGCAGTCACCTCATTAGCAAGAAAAAATATCAAAAGAACAAGCAACACAAAATATTGTATTGTCTATTACTTAGCAACCACATGCCTTTTCTTTGGCTCCAAAGAGACTTACATTCTGGCATGTGAGTCAAAAAAGTGACAACAAACCAGACAGGAAAAAGGTGCCACACCCTCTGACATTTTGGGGACCACCCAGACCAGTAAGGGGTCCTGTCACCACCTGCCCTGTAACCTGGAGGCCTTTATGCTGTGCAGCTCTGGTTCAATTCTCTGACACCAATAGCTTGCCCACAAGCATAAAGTTTCTCTCTGGCTCTCACCAGCACATTTAACCCTCACAGGGTGACACCAACAGCCTGACCAGTACTGAGTCTCCCCAAATCCATCCTTCTTCAGTTCTTACCCACCACACACTCGGGCTTTCCCCCTCTGGTGTGCACCCCAGAAAGCATGAAATCAGCCCCTGCCTCTCCCCATCCCGAGTTATCAGTTCATTTTGCCATATACACTCCACACAGTTTGCACAACAAAGACCTGCTTAGGATTAAAATAAATAAAAGCTTCTTTTATAGAAAAAACAGATTTAAAGATGAAATAGTAAGGGGAAGTAAACATATACAAGTTCCACAGAATATAAACATAAAGATGCAGGCTTTGCACTTCTGTATTAGACAAAATCCCCTTTCTACTACAAGTTATGTATTGCCTTGGGAGACTCCCCCAGCATACTCTCTAGCTACAGGGGAGATCCAGCAGTCACAGACAGCTTCTCACCTAAAGGCTGCCTCTCAGTTTCTGGATGACCAACCACAGTTCCAAGCCTGTTTTTAAAAAGCTTTTTCCTTTCTGTGTTTCTCTCTTGGTATGGGGACTCATGGTTAGTCGGAGTCAGGAAATTCTAGCCTGGAAGTCTCATTGTCTTCCCATTAATTCTCAAGGTCCATCATTGTCTTTTCCTGGGCTGGACAATGGATCGGTACTTGAAGTTGGGTTTGTGTAAACAACTGGCTTGAGTGATGTTCCTCCCTGTCTGATTGCTCACTGCCTCGCTGTGAAGTGGAGCTGAAGTTTATGAGCACAATTTTCTATATACACAAATACATCAATTCATCATGATCATGGTCTGTATGCGTATCTCATAATGACTATCAAGTTCAGAAGTTTACACGCTTCTGTAAAGGACCTCACTCTATATATTTTTGTAACACAATGACATAGTAAGCAATCAGTTGGTTTAACCACTTATTTGGGCAGCTTAAACCTTCTGTTCTCCCTTTGAGGTGTCTGGACCCTGGTTATCACCCCCCAGAAGCCTACAACCAATTAAAAGATTTCTACTGTCTCTGAAAGGCAATTAAAGAGCCATGCTTCACCAACCAATTAATAGTCACTTGACAACATCCATTTACCAACATCTCAGAGACATAGCCTTGTTGTCCACATCTGATATAATTGCATTTCAGCACCACAAAGAACACTGCCTGATCAAAATTTGAGATTCATTGGTTTGAAAGGTTTTTCCCCAGCCCCATCACATTTTAAATCTGAATGCACAGGATAACGAAGAGACTGTGTGCACTCGGCAGACTACTGTAGGGGTTGTTCTGCACTGAGATCATTATTGTAGGAAAGATCCTGAGCCCAAGAGAAATAACCTCTCTGCCTCATTGGGGCCAAGCTAGTCATAGCTTTAATGCTTATACGGGAGGGCAAGAAGAAGGTGCATGTCATATAAATCATGATATTCGGTTATGAAATACTTGGCACTCTGTCTATTTACGTACGACGTGTGAGCTCAGTGGTTCGACAACTCCTCTGAGAAATGAGAGACCCAGGTTCAAGTGTCTGCTCTGCCTAATTCCGTGCAGGGATTTAAACCTTGGTCTCTGAGTACCCTAACCACAGGGCAATTGGCTATTCTGGGATAGGGCATCTGTCTTGCTCTCTGTTTTTTTATGAAAAATTTCCAAAAGTGTCAGTTTCATCCTGTAAAATGGGAAGCTGAGGCACAAGTCCTCTGAATTTAGGTTTAATCAACTTTTACTTTTATTTATACATTTTTAGACAGAATCATTGTCCTTTACCGTTTCTGATCATATATTTATGGCAGATAATAATAAACGGGTAAGGTGGACCAGGTAGGGGCCCAAGTCACCAAGCTCTGGGGTACTGGGAAGGTCTCCTGTACTTCATAAGGGTAATCTCAGACTGCCCAATAGTCTCTGACTTGGAGCCTTGTTCACTTGATTTCTTATACCTTTTCACATTACACATTCATCAGCTGTCTTCTAATCAACGTGTAGCAGTGTGTCTTACGTAACCTGTACAATATACATATGCAAACTTCCATTTACATAACTTTTGCTTTCTACACCATTTTCATGTCATCCTGTCACCTTACTCCTGTTTTTCCCCACTATAGGGACTTTTAGCTTTACATTTTGTGTAATTTATTGTACTGATTAACTTCCTCTTATCTATGCCTTCCAATACAATATATTCCAAGAACAAAACATCACTGTAGTCCTACCATCTGTGAGCATTATTTAAGCAAGTCTATATAAGAGAATGTTTGGCAAGACAACCCATGTCAAGCAAAGGCTAGGCCAAAGCCTTGGCATAAGTATTATCTAGGCCCATACAAATTCATTCGCTATACATAATCATAAACTATTAACATTAACACAATGTAACCCTATTTTTTAACCATTCAGCAATTTTTCATCTTTGGATATCATAGTGTGTATCCTAAATTATTCGTAAACATAACCTTTATTTCAAGAGGAACATTGTGGGGAACAATGTGACCTTAATCTCAGCATATGCTTATCTTTTCCGAGCATAGATTTTCAGGGCAGTTTTTGCTCAAAGTCTAGCATCACACTTGTAAATCATTAAAAAGCTTTGTGAGTATTTTGCCTGTTACATTTTGGGGTGTTTTATATAGTTCAGGGCATAGGTATTTAATTGTTCTCCAACAGTTCTGACGCACAACAAGAAATTTGTTTGAAATCTCAAATGTTTGGGGGATAGGAAAACCGTTTCCCCTCCAGCTCTACCAATAAGAATAAAAGATTAAATATTCAAAGGGGTCTCAACCAAGCCTTTATTTGCATACATGTGCACAAAAGTCTTTGTGTGGTGATTGTAGCATGTACACACCTGGAACTAATTTGTCCAAATAACCAGTGTGTGTAGTGGCTTAAACTGAGGTTAGATACTGGGGGATAGTTTGGCAGGTCATAGTATTGGGAGAAAATACTGCTTGACAATTACATGTTTTAGAGCAAGTGTTGGAATCCCCTCGCAGGAATTACTGACAATTTGTCTTAGAGCGTAAACTCTTTTGCATAGGGATCATATTTTCCAAAGTGTTTGTAAACTGTTTAGCAAAGTTGGGCCTGAGTTCTGACTGAGGTCTTTGAGCCATACTTTCAATGGAGGTATGCTTGTTTAAAACTGTCCTGTGAGCACAGGTCCTGTGAGCAAAGAATTTGTTATTCCATAAACAGTTTGTGTTTAACCATTCAAAAATGGCTGAGAAATGACATATCATTAAATAAAAGAAAGCTGCAGCTATGAAAAGTCTTATTCCGAGGTTTCTCATGCATTATTTTTTCTCCGTTCAGCATCCCGCTGAAGAAATGCACATTGATTGGCTTATATCGCATTGTATAAAATTTATTCTTTCATTTAGTCACACTCAAAATATTTGTGAGTTTTTACACTGCTTCATTTCTCAAATTCAATGACATTGTAAAAATAGTCTTACGGGTCTGTCAACACTGCAATTAAAACCCAGAGGCTGACTCAAGTCAGTTGGCCCCAGCCAGCCATGGGTTTTTAATTGCAGTATAGACAGACCCATTCAGTGATTTGAAACAAAGCTTAAGAAATTAAGCACGCTAGTTATGGATATACCTAGCCTACAAAGGCTAATTTCCAAAAATCCAATCACTATTTGAACAAACATCATTCACATTTTTATTTTCACTTTTCAGATTCTTAACTGAATATTTTTTCTCTTCAAATTAGATCACGATATTTGCTTAAGAAGATTAGAGTTTAATATTTGAAACCAGAATTCATGGTCGTAGTACAAGACAATACAAAATGGTGTGCCTTCACAATCTTAATTCATTAACCCAATAACAGATTGTTTCTTTATCTGTGCGCCTATTATAAAGGTATATGCAATAAATGCCAGATGACGCCAAAGAATCAAACCAACTCTGATTCACTATTTTGAATTATTAAAAGAATGTATCTACCACATTAACTGTTTGCTGTCCTGTGCATTCCATTTCACTATTTATTCAATGCTGTGGTAAAGCTGGAAAAATTATAAGAAAACTGAACAAACTGAGTGACAACCATGCATTCAGGACATTGTTTAATATTGAGACCATAAAAGGGAATCTACTCACTTTCTAAATTGCTCCTGACAATTATAGCACACAGTTAGATTACCCACAAATGGGAAAATAATTGAACACTCTAGTTAAATAGATTAAGGTTCTTTCATGAATATGGATTATCACATTTTATTTATTCACTTGTAGTCTACATAGCTTATTATTGAATGCTTTCTGATTGCCGCGTATTGAAATGTGAGGTACTCCTGGGTTCCAGTAGGAACCCAGAAATTGCCAGACTGGATCAGATCAGTGGTCCCTATAGTCCAATTTTCTGTGACTCACAGTGGCCAGTAACAGACATATCTGGCGGTGCAAGAAACCTTGCAGTACGCAGTTATTATGGAATAACTGTCCAAAGGGAAATCTTCCTTCCTAATCCCCATCAGTTAAATGTTGATTTATACCCTGAAGCCAGAGGGATTTATATTCCTTTCCAATTTCTGATATTTTAAAAATATCCCTAGTACTGTAACTCTGGGTATTCTTGTTATCTATATGAATGGCCAATTTTTTAGAGAATGCTGCTAACTCCCAGTGTAAGTTAAAGCAGCCATAGGGCTTTTCTAATCTAGGTCTGCTAGTTACAAGCCATCAAGGGGCCATTACACTGACCTGAAATCACCAAAACGCAATAGCACTCTGACCACACCAACGCCCCAGGACACAATCCCCATCAACCCTCTATTCAGAGGAACTACTTAGGATGCTACTCAACTTGGGCCAGGGTAGCCGAATCAGGCCCTAAAGCCCAAATCCTCAAAGGTATTAGGCATCTACCTCCAACTGACAGGGATTAATTCAATGCATAAATACCTTTGAGGATGTGGGCAATAGTGTTTTCACTAACATGAATTTGTATTTGGATTAATTTGCTTAAATGTATTCCACAGGCCTCTGCGGTGTTCAGTAGTAAATAGAGGCTATAATGCTGCCCATCTGACAGTGGTGCACAGCATGTTAATGAGCTAGGGAGGACAATATGGTCTTCATTCTGGTACTGTCTGTTCAGGGGCCATGGGAACAGAAAACAATAACTTTCCTGGATTCCACAGAATGTTTGTAAATTACAAACACCTTGGGAAAGCAGAGAGAGAAACTTTTTCAGGGCCATGTTTGCAGCCTCCCGCAGTAAAACCTATTGGAGGAGAAAAGAGTGCAGCAAACTCCCTAAGGTCTACCTCAGAGTTTCTGACTAATGTACCTTTAAGGGGGAGGAGTTTGAGGGAGCAGTGGAGCAGCAGCCTCTAAACATGGCAGATCCAGAAACTCCAACCTTGTGGAGGTGTCATTCTGCAGTGCTGTCCAGTGCTCCTTCCCCTCCTGGCATGGCTCCCTGAGAAGCCATGCTACCATTGGCTTCCTGTCTACAAACAAAACTTCTTTGAGGGACCAGCATGGTGGGGAAGATAATGCAAGTAGAAGCAGTAGTACACCTCCACTGTTTTGTCGATGAAAGGTGACTTTTGTCAACAAAACTCTGTAGTGTAGACAAAGCCCTAGATTCTATACATGTGTGCAGCTGAACACCACACAAGTCCTGAAGGAAACAGACCACAAAGGGTAGCTTCTCTCCTTTCCCTGCAGCAATACCCCCAGCACTAATCTCCATGTGGACCTTTTGTGGAAAACCACCTACCACAGTGGTTTTCAAACTTTTTGGCTGCGTACCCCTTTCCAAATAATGTAGTCTACCACGTACCCCCTCTGAGATAGTCATAATATATCTATGATTAGATTGCCAAGTCTCACTAAATAAAATGTGTTTGCCATTACCAGATTTTTCTCACATACCTCCAGACAAGAGCTTGCATACCCCTGGGGGTACGTGTTCCCCAGTTTGAAAACCACTGACCTAACACAATCAGCCCTGGTCCATGTCCAGGGCTTCTAGACACTACGGTAATACAAATACCTGTAATTAATAGTAATAAGACCTTCTATATGCTCCCAGGGGAGCTGGTGAAGAAAGCATGTCTTGAAGGCACTACTCTGTTTACAATGTCTATCGAGGCTTCTACAATGCATCTCCTTCCCCTCCTTTTGGGACGTTTCCACACCATTTAACTTCCCTTTCATCCCCTTTGATACATCTGCTTTATGAGTCAGACAGAAATTGATGTGAATGATTTTCTTATCTCAGTATGGGGGATTTACAAGCCTAAATTAGGACTACATATTAATTACACATTTAATACAATATAACACACATTATAGTAATTACAAGCTACTAATTGCTTTCTTTTCAGCCATGAAATCCAGTTTATTTGGGGCTTATGCCTGCATTTCTTGAAGTCAGTTGGAGTTTCATTTGCGCAGGGAGGGAAAGCAGGATTGTGTCTTTAGTTTGCCTTTGTGTTGATGTGTATTTGCTGGCAGAGAATCTAATTATCTGACTATTTTCCAGAATCATTGGTGGGTATCGGGAGGTGGAGGGGGGGAAGGATGCAGGCAGAAGCAGCCATTAAAAATGTATCTAGAAGGCATTCAAGGGCGCACCCTTATGACCACACATGTAGCACAGACCTGAAAGCCCTTATGCGGCTTCTCAAGGTTATTCTGTAAAGCACAGACTCCTATTAGTGATGATGGGAGTTGAATGTGCAAAATCCCCAATCTGATATTTCATTTTATCAAGAATGTTAAATTCCTCTTGATTTCTCTCAAACACATTTTTGTCTTTATCTTGTGCCTTGCATCATGTGCCTCATGCTCACAATATCTCCTCCCTGCTGAAAGACAAAAAAGAGCTTATCAGCCAGAAAGTCTTCTGCTACAATTTTTTTAAATGAGCATGTGATACATAACCCATGAATGCCAGCTCAGAGGCAGTCGGTCTTTTCTGTTGTTGTTGCTTATTAAAATAAAATAAAATAAAATAACTACACCCCCATATTCACACCCTGTGCACTAGGGTAATAATCTTTGTACAAAGTATGCCTGGTAAGATATTATTTAAAACTCATAACTTGCTGATCAATAATACCACAGCATAATGCATGTAGCAGTGATGTATGTGAAGTTATAAACATAAGCTGAGATCATGACTAAAAGTATGTTTACCAGAGAAGTCTGGGAATGGCCAAACCAGTTCCATAGAGATGAAGGGTAAGCTGGTGCCTTAGCCAGCACCATTACCTGCTAAGTGACCATTTGTTGTCAGGAAAGGAGGCAGGGACAAAAAGTCTACATCTTAGCAAAGAAACAGCATGGAGTTTCCTTCCACACAGGCTGCCTGGCACCTTGCTCCCTTCTGGAAATGCTTCTCCAAGCGGGGATAGGATTAAAAAAAGGGGCAGACACCCCAAGACACCCGTCTCTCTATCTCCCTCCCTGCCCATCATATTCACAGCACCTGAAGCGACAAAGGAAATGGTCATTGGACTCTGGGAGAAGGGGTCCTGACCTAAGAAGTTTGGTCAGTACAGTCTAGTCTGCGTTACAGAGTTAGGTCAACTCAAGGCAGCTTATGGCAATCTAACTATGGAGGGGTCTACACTTCAATTTTGCTTCCTCTGATGTAACTGCCCCACTATAATAATTTAATAACTCCACCTACACAAGCAGCTTAGAGTCAAGATCAATGTAGTTAGGTCAATGCAGTGTCAGTGTAGATACTGCATTGCTTATGTCAACCATTACTGGCTTTCAGGGTCCGTCCCAAAATGCCCCACACTGACAGTATAATCAATACAAGCATTCCTGGTGAGGACACACACCGCTGACGCAAAGAGCAAAGAGCAGACACGCCCAAGCAATGTAATTACTGTGGCGGCTGTATGCCAACATAAATTAGGTCAATTTGGGGCTTGTCTACACCGGCACTTTAGAGCGCTGCAACTTTCTCGCTCAGGGGTATGAAACCCCACCCCCCCTCTCCCGAGCATTGCAAAGTTTTAGCACTGTAACATGCCAGTATAGACAATGCCCCAGTCCTGGGAGCTGCACTCCCAGTGCTGGTACCTACACCCCTCATGGAGGTGGGTTTTGTATGCTGCGACTACACAAGCCACCTTAAAGCGCTGCCACAGCAGTGCTTTAATGTTGTCAGTGAAGACGTGCCCTTAATTTTGTAGGCTTTAGACTGCTGAAAGCATGTGGTGAGAAACCTTTGCTTTGAATTTAATATAGTGCATTAAGTTAGGCACCAATTGTCTTTCATCTTTATTTTTCTTGTAACTATTTCTGACTTTTATGCCTCATTACTTGTATTCACTTAAAATCTCTCTCTTTGTAGTTAATGAACCTGTTTTATTGTTTTATCTAATCCTGTATGTTTAAACTGGAGTGTCCGGAAAACTCCATTTGGAGTGACAACTTGTGTGTATATAATTTCTTTTAAAGAAATAATGGAGCTAATATAACTTGTATAGCCCAGGAGAGGGCTGGGCAGTACAGGACATACATTTCTGGGGGGAAAATCTAAGACTGGCGGTGTGTTGGCAATCACCCTGCAGTATAAATAGTGTTGGTGAGAGCCAGAGGGTAACCCAAGTGTGCCTGGCAGGCTGCAGTTACACAGACACTCAGGGTGTGGCCTGCATGCTGGAAGGCTGTTTGTGAGCAGCCCAAGTGGGACCTACTTCAGAAAGGCATTGTAAGGCACCCAAGGTTGTAGGGCAGGGGTGACGCAGCTGCACCCTGCTATGTCACAGCATATTATGCCTAAGTCATGAATGCCAGCTAAGAGGCAGTAGGTCTTTTCTGTTTTTGTTGCTTATTAACAAAATAAAAGGCACATACAGCACACAGAATAATAGAAATGTAGGGATGGAAGGGATCTCAAGAGTTCATCTATCCCAGCACTGAGGCAGGACCAAATAAACCTATACAATCCCTTAGAGGTGTTTGTTCTTCCCATGGTACCTGATCTACCAGTTCTCTGAGTTTGTTAGAGTCTGCTTTTTTGAAGTCCGTTGCCTTATTCTGCTGCTCTCACTCCTTCCTTTCCTTAGAATCATTAAACCTATCATTTATGTTACACAGATCATTGTTATTTTGTATGTTACATTTGCACGCACCTAGAGGCCTCAATCGAGTTCAGAGCCCCATTGTGCTAGGCATTGTATATACACATAATAACAGAAATTCCCTGTCCCAGGGAGCTTACAATATAAAAAAAGAAGATAGACAAAAGAAGTGTTATTAGTCTCATTTTACAGATGAGAAACTAAAGCACAGAGATATTTTCAAAAAGCACAAATGACAGATGTCCAAATTCCATTGATTTTCAATGGGAATTAGGCACCTAACTGCAATATGTTCTTTTGAAAATTTCCCCCTAAGTAACTTTCCCAAGATCACACAGAAAGTTTGGGGCAGTGAAAGGAATTGAAACGAGATCATCTGATTCTTACTTCAGTGCCCCAGCCATTAGACCATTCTCACACAGCACTCATAAATGAACATAGCAGAGACGATGGCCTCTCTCTCTCTCTCTCTCTTTCTGTGTCTACATACATATATATCCATCATAACATGGTGCGCCTGCTACAACTTGTCCTTTTGCATCATACACACAAAGAATTCCTTCTTCCAACTACAGAAACAACTGTTAATTTATTTACAGATTCAGCCTGAAATGGAGGATGCCTGTGTGCATGCACACACACACACACACACACACACACATGCACGTACACAGAGCATTCTCTTTTTTTGTGCTTTGTTTTATTGCCCTCTTCATACACAATAAAGATCTTTGGTAATTTAAAGTATATTTTTTCCTCCTTGTTGAATTGTTGAAATGAATGCAGCCATATTGGCACGATGGACTTACTTCAACCCTTGCCTACATGTGGGTGCAACTCCCACTGAAGTCTGAAGTAGTTGGGCCTATTTACGCTAGGGCTAAATAAGGCCCTTTAGCTCATTTTGGGAAAACTGTTGGACCTACCACAACCCTAACTCTCTCAAAGCACAAACTAAAGGTAGGGCCATATTGCAAAATGAGAGCCTGGATTGGGTTCTGAATTCAAACTTGGAAAACCCCGAAGTTGAGGAATGTGTTGAGCATGGGATTGTGATTCATGCTCATGCCTATCTAGCCCTGACCAACTCAATTTGTGAAACTAGATGTCCTTGTATAACTAAATTACCCTGTTATATGCACAAACGAAGACTCTCACTGAGTAACTAACATCCAAGCCAAAACCAAAAATACTCTAACAAAAACAAGAAAATGGAGCCCTGATATTGCTTCCTTTTTTCAAACATAATATGCAGCTGGGTACCCGCTTCTGAGGAAGCAGCATCCCAACCAGAGGTGTAAGTACTGACAGAAAATTGAAGAGTTGAAGCAAATGAAACTGATCAAAGAAATACATAGGGATCGAGTTCCAGAAGAGTTTTGCCCCAGTCAATGCCAGAAACAGATGATTCTTTGGAAGTGCTGTATACTAATGCATTCTCCTGTCAGGACTCCAGGAGCAGGTCAGAAAGTGATTCACAACTAACCTGGTATCATAACACCCTACTTTCTGTCACTTGTATACTGATGTGGAGGGCTGCAGACATGCAGCATGCGCCTTTTGTACACCACATAAGCCTGTTGATCAGGCACTTTCTCAGCAAAATTCTCCAGAGAGAAATCTTAATTGGCACTGTCACAAAATGTGTCTTGCTGCCTCTCATTCAATAAAGACACTAAAAGCTTCAGAGCAGCAGAAAGCCACATCACCTAAAACATGACATTGTAACAGGTTGTAAATGCAAAATGTATCCACTAGACTCTACATCAAAACCCAGCGGGAGTGGGATGATTTAAATCCACAGAAATCACGAAATTAAAAGTTAGGATTGCCTCATTTTCTTTCCTTGTTTTCACTATCCTTCATGTACTATTTCCCTTCCCCTCTCCACCAACTTAGTATTCCCCTTCCCTTTTCATTTTTACCTTCATTTTCAGGTCAAATGCCTAATCTTAGCCAATTCACTTTATGAATGAAATGTTTAGTGCAACCCTAGTAGAAAAATCTGAGTCTGGCCCCTGATATGTCTGTTTACTGAAGATGGAAAGACAAAAGTTGTATGCCGGATGTGAAAAAAAACCTGCTTGTATCCATCACATTAGAAAAATTGCTTAAGAACAGCATCTTCTCTTTAAAAATACCAACCCTTCAATATGAAATTCAAGGTGACCTGCTTTTTAAAATTCCTGTGCCACAATTAAAGCTACTGTGGGGAGATTTTAAAATGCTTGAGGAGACAACAATGTGTCACTTGCATACGGTCCCGTAGCTGTGCCGCTGTAGCACCCGTAATGTAGACTTGGCCTCAGACTCCTTTATACTCAGACTCCCTTAAATATACTTACTAGGCCTAGCTGAAAAATTTTTCCTTCAAAACATTTTTCTGTCAAAAACAGTTTTTTGACAAAACATAAATTTTCACGGAAAATATCTTTTTTCCTCAAATCTTTTGGTTTTCTGCAACAAATAAATAAATAAATAAATACTGATTTATTTTTGTCTGAAAACATGAAGTTTTTGTTTCTTGGTTTTTGTCCCCAAAGTTGAAATTTTCCACATGGATGTGGGGAACATTTTCTGACAGCTCTACTACTTACCCATACTCTGCAGATGTGCAAGGACTCTCAACTCGTGCAAATTATGCACCAAGCAGCCGGAAAAAAAAATGTCATTTAAAGCTGGGTGGGAGCAGCCTCTACTGATGTAACTCTGACAGACACCAGTCATCGGCAGGCAGGATCAAACCTGGGACCTCTGGAGCTTAGTGCATGAGCCTCTACAGCATAAGCTAAAAGCCAACTTCCTATTAGCTAAGGATGTAGAGCAAACTCATTTTATCTTTCTCTCTCTCTAAGTGGTCTCAGTGCCACTAGACTGGACAGAACACCACACCCCAGAGGTGTGTGGGTTACACTCACAGTTTCATCTACCGTCTTTCAATGCCTCAGGTTTTAAACTACACCAGTTTAGACTCACTTATGCTCACTTACACATTAGTAGATGGGAGTATTTTCTGTGGCCTAGGTTTTCAAAAGCTTGTCTATGCTGTGATTCTGTTCATATTGCCTGCACGTTTGGCCCAATTAGGGTGACCAGATAGCAAGCGTGAAAAATTAGGACAGAAGGGCGGGTGGGGCTCATAGGTGCCTTCATAAGAAAAAGCCCCAAATATCGGGACTTCCCCAAAAATTGGGGCATAGAGTCATAGAATATCAGGGTTGGAAGTGACCTCAGGAGGTCATCTATTCCAACCCCCTGCTCAAAGCAGGACCAATCCCCAGTTAATTCATCCCAGTCAGGGCTTTGTCAAGCCTGGCCTTAAAAACCTCTAAGGATGGAGACTCCACCACCTCCTTAGGTTACCCATCCCAACGCTTCATCACCCTCCTAGTGAAATAGTATTTTTAATGTCCAACCTAGACCTCCCCCACTGCAACTTGGGACCATTGCTTTCTGTTCTATCATCTGACACCACTGATAACAGCCAAGCTCCATCCTCTTTGGAACCCCCCTTCAGGTAGTTGAAGGCTGCTATCAAATCCCCCCTCACTCTTCTGCAGATTAAATAAGACCAGTTCCCTCAGCCCTCTCCTCATAAATTATGTGCCCCAGCCCCCTAGACATTTTCGTTGCCCTCTGCTGGACTCTCTCTAATTTGTCCACATCCCTTCTATAGTGGGGAGCCCAAAACTGGACAATACTCCAGATGTGGCCTCACCAGTGCCAAATAGATGGGAATAATCACGTCCCTTGATTTGGTGGCAATGCTCCTACTAATGCAGCCCAATATGCTGTTAATCTTCTTGGCAACAAGGGAACACTGTTTACTCATATCCAACTATAATTCCCAAGTTCTTTTCTGCAGAACTGCCACTTAGCCAGTCAGTCCCCAGGCTGTACCAGTGCATGGGATTCTTCCGTTCTATGTGCAGGACTCTGCATTAATCCTTGTTGAACCTCATCAGATTTCTTTTGGGCTAATCCTCCAATTTGTCTAAGTCACTCTGGACCCCATCCCTACAGTATATCTACCTCTCCCCGCAGCTTAGTGTCATCTGTGAACTTGCTGAGGGTGCAATCCATCCCATCATCCAGATCATTAATGAAGATGTTGAACAAAACTGGCCCAAGGACTGACCCCTGGGGCACTCCTCTTGATACCGGCTGCCAACTAGACATCGAGCCATTGATCACTACCCATTGAGCCCGACAATCTAGCCAGCTTTCTATCCACCTTATAGTCCATTCATCCAATCCATACTTCTTTAACTTGCTGGCAAGAATACTGCGGGAGATTGTATCAAAGGCTATCACATCCACCGCTTTCCACATATCCACAGAGCCAGTTATCTCATCATAGAAGGCAATCAGGTTGGTCAGACATGACTTGCCCTTGGTGAATCCATGTTGATAGTTCCTGATCACCTTTCTCTCCTCCAAGTGCTTCAGAATAGATTCCTGGAGGACCTGCTCCATGATTTTTCCAGGGACTGAGATGAGGCTGACTGGTCTGTAGTTCCCCAGATTCTCCTTTCCTTTTTTAAAGATGGGCACTATATTTGCCTTTTTCCAATTGTTCAGGACCTCCCCCGATTGCCAGGAATTTTCAAAGATAATGGCCAATGGCTCTGCACTCACATCAGCAAACTCCCTCAGCACCCTCAGATGCATTGCATCCAGCCCCACAGACTTGTGCATGTCCAGCTTTTCTAAATAGACATCTGGTCACCCTATGCCCAGTGCCCACACTCCAAATAAATCTACAAAACATATCATTGCAACATCATGCTCTGAGTGTCCCTAGCATCTGTTTTCCAGAAGCTGGGAATGGGAGACAGGGGATGGATCACTTGATGATTGTCTGTTCTGGTCATTCCCTCTGAAGCACCTGGCATTGGCCACTGTTGGAAGACAGGATACTGGGCCAGATGGACCATTGGTCTGACCCAGTGCGGTCATTCTTATGTTCTTATAATAAATAATATCCAAGATGACATCAATACTGTTATTTATTATTTATATTGTAGCACCCAGCAGCCCTAATTAGGATTGGGGTCCTGATGCTGTCTGTGTACAGACATATAGGAAGAGGCAGTCCCTGTCTCAAAGCAAATATAGTGCATTAACACTATTTTTTCTGGGGCAACTTTCAACCAAATTCATCCTGGACCACATTCATCTGTGACATAAATCGTGCTGTAAGCAGAGTTTTCTCTTCATCTAGGAATATTATTGGCTATTCATTGCTAATTTCACAGCCTATGATGGTTACTGACAAGTGTTTTTATCTGTATAGAACAGCACCACAAAAGCCAATTTCTTTTTTGTTTCTAGAAACCTACGGGGGTTACATTTGTTTGTTTTTATATGAAATTAAAATGATCCAGTTCTTAACTTAATCTTTCACAATGTTTCAGCTAAGAGAGTTGAATGAACGGAAACCACAAAGATGGCCTATAACTCTTACATTTTTAAATAAATATGGAATTAAGAATTCAGAGTGAATGGTATAATTTTAATAATGATCCTTCTATTATGCCCTTTTTTCACGGAAGATCATTAAAACAATATTGGGGGATGTTTAGATACTGATTTTCAGCCCCATCTTATCTGGGCCTACAATTCTATGTTTTAGGATGTTTAAATATCTCAGTTTCTGATTTGTAGGCAGAGTCAGATAGTTGGAAATCTAAATTATCTAAATAGAGCCCACCATTATTTCTATGCACAACAGAGGCCAATATTTAAAAAGATGGTCCTGGCTGCCCATTTACAGAAGCAGCGAATTTGGTCCATTTCATTCTTGGCTTTTTCTGATGAAGGGTAGGAAAGTTTCCCTAGGACAGGGGATGCAGTGGCTATGGTCACCCAAAGCAATTGACAATAATGAAAAGCTTGGAAACTAGATCGCAGATGCTCACAAAGCACCACCTTCATTAACTGTTCTGATTCCAGTCAGTAAACTGCTTACAATAGTACAGGTGTGGCTTTCCTAGGAAAGGAATTTGAAAACTGACTATCACCCTGAAATAGGAAACCAGGCTACCAATATATCCCTAAGGCATATTCATCTGTGATTGGAGCTAATAAGTTATTGGATGTCACTGCTGCTCCATATAAATAGGGCCAATGTACAGTGGGCCCAATTCACCACTAGAGTAACCCCTGTGAAGCCAAAGAAGTTACATCAGGGATTAATTTGGCCCCAAATCCCTAGCAGTGGGAAGTTTGACTAATAAAAAAGACAGTGTGATTTTGAGCCAAATCCAAATGATCTGTTGAATTTTTTGCATATCTAATGAATAATTTTTCCAGCTGAACAAGCATCTCAGGCATCATTCAAATGAGTGCAATGCATATTCTATGACGTTAAGGGCATTTTTGACCATTGGCTGTAATTATAAATGTAAATTCAATATGTTTCATGAGAATTATAGAAATATAAAGTCAACAATTGCTTTGGCCTAAATGCTTGACAGTTTAGCTTTTAAAGGGAGCAAAATGTACTTAAAAGGATAGCTGATCTTGCCTCAACTAGACAGAAGGCAACACAGAGGAAATGAATTCTATAGATTCATAATACTTCTGCTTTTTGGTTCCATTAGGGAATTAATCTATTTGCAAATAACTGAAGCTACTGTGGGCTAAACCCTGCATGTACTACCAAGGCAAGTGACACCAGTAAGCCAAATTCTGCTCTGTTATACCAGTGTAACAGTGTCAATATTTCAGCCAGCATCTCTAATCTATAAACTGTGAGATGTATTAGCGTAAGTCTACTCTTTCACATGTTTTACAGTGCTGTAAACACCCCACGTAAAAGGAGTTATTCCAGATTTCCATTGGTGTGAGAGCAGAAGTAAATCCATTGACTTCAGTGGAGCTAGTCACATGGGTAGGGAGAGGATGAAAGTAGGAAGTGAGGAGCAGGAAGGATGATATTGTGGTTAAAGCATTGGAACTGGATTCTTGAGATCTATGTTCAGTCCCTGGCTCTGCAACATACTTCCTCTATGACCTTAGGCAAGTAATTTAAACTCACTTCCCAATCTTCAGCTTGTACGTTTGATCCTTTCTCCTTCTTTCCCTTCTCTGCCTTGTCAATTTAGAAGGTAAGCTCTTACTATGAATTGTTTGCCTAGCTTCAGCTGAAAAACAAATGCATTTAGGACCTGATCCCGCTTCCAATGAAGTTAATGGGAAGAGACGCAGGCCCGCAATGTAACAGTTATTGCTGTTTTCAGAACTGGACCACTGAGCTCATGAAAAAAGAAATTATGACAGGATTACCAGTTAAAAAACAAAGAAAACCCTAACATATTTTAGTCAAATGCGCCTAATTTTAAACTAAAGTCCTAATCACTTGTCAAATTTTATTCATAATCCAAAAATTGCCTCCAGGCCTCGCTAAAAATCCTAACGGGTACCAGGGACTTTGACACTCATCCCAATTATTATGCAATAACTAAAATAGTTTTTAAACATTTACCACTGTCTCTTTAACGCTTTGCTGATGTAGCAGAATTTTATAATAGCTGGAAAAGAGTAAACTTAATCCAGACTGCATGACTCTCCCTCTCATCGTCTCTTCAGAAAAATACAGCAAAGTACAGTAGAGTAATTCTAGATGCCAATAAAATAGTGCCTCATTGTTCTTCATGGAAATTAGTGATGCATAATAATGCATGTCATTACTGCTAGTGAAAGCCATAGGAGAAATCATTACTGAATTTTAATGAATGAGTTAAATGCCTGGGATTGTCAACTCTGCTTAAGGAATAATTATCAGAGAAAAATTAATTCTGGCATTCAGTAATTACTACTTCAAATACTGTAAGATTTCACTGAAAGGACACTTTGTCTCAGATGTTTCCTGGCAAAAACAAAAGGCATACTAACAAAACACATTGTAGATGTAGGACAATTGATTATAAGAGGCTAGGGTGTGGTAGAAATATAGACAGGGTTTTTAAAGTGACTTGCCTCCAGAAACAAAAACTAAGATATTCATATAAATGCAACTCTCCTAATACAATATATTTTATAAATTTATGAGCAACTATAGGCCTCACCCTGTAATGGGGTCTGCTAGAATGGTTCCTTACAGCCAGGGCTGGATTTAGGGGCAGGCAACCCAGGCAACTGCCTGGGGTGCCTGGCTTGGAGGGCGCTGGGCTGTACATGAATAAATACAGATGTACAGATCCTAGCATGCAAATTTATTGTCTTATATGACAGGGATAAATCGTGCATGAAAATCGTGCATTATAGTTGTGGAATGGGCTACGAATGCAATAAAAATAAGGTATTCAGAAGTTTAACAAATGGGGAGAAGTCCCTGAAGACACTCCTTGCCTGGGAGGCCAGCCCTGTTTACAACCATGCAAAGTCACATTAACTTCAGCAAGACCCTTTGAAAGTGTAAGGATCTGTGCTAGTGGATCCTATTGCAGGATCAGGACCATAACCACCATCCCGTGATGGTTTTTCCACCTACACAACTACCGATTTAAAGGGATAAATTCTGCTCTCTCTGACTCTGGAGATACAGCAGTATAACTGAGAGAAGAATCTGGTGTAGACACTTTGCATTAACTCCCATTACACTATTAAATTTGAAGTGAATGATTGCTTGCTAAAGCCCAGTTTTGCCTCGGAAGGCTTAATCCGATAATCTTCAGAGGTAATACCACACTCCTCACTCAGACCTCAATGGGAGGATTACAGGATTGGGCCTGAAGGGTGCACGCAGCTGTGATGTCCATGCTGATCATAAAAAGAACATTGATCCTGCTCTTTTCACAGAGGGGAAAACTTTAAAAAAAAGGCAAAATATGTGCCTAAAATACTTGCCTACAAAATCCTCTGCTGAGCAAATCTCCTCCCACAACATATCATACACAACTCATGAATCTGAAAAAGAAACAGAAATCTCTTTCAAGTGGTCCAGCCGTGTAAATGCAAGTCTCATCCCCGGAGGTGAAACAAATAATAGGTAGGTCATTAGGTAGGTCAGAAGCAGGAAGCCTGCATACAACCAGTGGGACCACTGGATAATAGAGATACAAAAGGAGCACTTAAAGATGATAAAGTCATCGCAGAGAAACTAAATGAATTCTTTGCTTCAGTCTTCACACTTGAGGATGTTAGGGAGATTCCCAAACCTGAGCTGTCTTTTGTAGGTGACAAATCTGAGGAATTGTCACAGATTGAAGTGTCACTAGAGGAGGTTTTGGAATTAATTGAGAAACTTAACAGTAACAAGTCACCGGGACCAGATGGCATTCACCCAAGAGTTCTGAAAGAACTCAAATGTGAAATTGCAGAACTATTAACTATGGTTTGTAACCTGTCCTTTAAATAAGCTTCTGTACCCAATGACTGGAAGATAGCGAATGTAACGCCAATATTTAAGAAGGGCTCTAGAGGTGATCCTGGCAATTACAGACCGGTAAGTGTAACGTCAGTACCGGGCAAATTAGTTGAAATAGTAAAAAATAAAATTGTCAGACACATAGAAGAATATAAATTGTTGCGCAAAAGTCAACATGGTTTCTGTAAAGGGAAATCATGTCTTACTAATCTATTAGAGTTCTCTGAGGGGGTCAACAAACATGTGGACAAGGGGGATCCAGTGGACATAGTGTACTTAGATTTCCAGAAAGCCTTTGACAAAGTCCCTCACCAAAGGCTCTTACGTAAATTAAGTTGTCATGGGATAAGAGGGAAGATCCTTTCATGGATTGAAAACTGGTTAAAAGACAGGGAACAAAGGAATAAATGGTAAATTTTCAGAATGGAGAGGGGTAACTAGTGGTGTTCCCCAAGGGTCAGTCCTAGGACCAATCCTGTTCAACTTATTCATAAATGATCTAGAGAAAGGGATAAACAGTGAGGTGACAAATTTTTGGATGATACTAAACTGCTCAAGATAGTTAAGACCAAAGCAGACTGTGAAGAACTTCTAAAAGATCTCACAAAACTAAGTGATTGGGCAACAAAATGGCAAATGAAACTTAATGTGGATAAATGTAAAGTAATGCATGCTGGGAAAAAAACCCAACTATACATACAATATGATGGGGGCTAATTTAGCTACAACTAATCAGGAGAAAGATCTTGGAGTCATTGTGGATAGTTCTCTGAAGACGTCCATGCAATGTGCAGCGGCAGTCAAAAAAGCAAATGGAATGTTAGGAATCATTAAAAAAGGGATAGAGAATAAGATGGAGAATATCTTATTGCCCTTATATAAATCCATGGTACACCACATCTTGAATACTGCATACGGATGTGGTCCTCTCATCTCAAAAAAGATACTGGCATTAGAAAAGGTTCAGAAAAGGACAACTAAAATGATTAGGGGTTTGAAACGGGTCCCATATGAGGAGAGATTAAAGAGGCTAGGACTTTTCAGCTTGGAAAAAAGGAGACTAAGGGAGGATATGATAGAGGTATATAAAATCATGAGTGGTGTGGAAAAAGTGAATAATGAAAAGTTATTTACTTGTTCCCATAATATAAGAACAAGGTGCCACGAAATGAAATTAATGGGTAGCAGGTTTAAAACAAATAAAAGGAAGTTCTTCTTCACTCAGTGCACAGTTAACCTGTGGAACTCCTTTTCTGAGGAGGTTGTGAAGGCTAGGACTATTACAGGGTTTAAAAGAGAACTGGATAAATTCATGGAGGTTAAGTCCATTAATTAGCCAGGATGGATAAGGAATGGTGTCCCTAGCCTCTCTTGTCAGGGTGGAGATGGATGGCAGGAAAGAGATCATTTGATCATTACTCGTTAGGTTCACTCCCTCTGGGGCACCTGGCATTGGCCACTGTCAGTAGACAGGATACTGGGCTGGATGGACCTTTGATCTGACCCAGTATGCCCATTCTTATGTTCTTATTAGAAACCCTTTATATCTGGCTGGCCATTAAATGGGCTTTATCCACTGGCCAGTCCTTTCTGGGCTGGACAGAAAACCAGACTCTTCTTCGTAGCATGGACAAAAGGCTTCTCTTTCCTCTCATCTCAGATAACTCTTCCTTTACTTGTTCCCTCTCCTCCTCCTGAGTATTATCAGGATCGCAGATTAGCCAACTGTGAGTTAGCAGCTTCTTCTATCCCCCTGAACACAGTTCATGTTCACAGCAACTCTGTCTCCATTGCTAGGGCAACCAAAGCCCTCCTCTGACAGAAAGCTACAGGGACACACTGACCATCTCATCCTCGGGAATTAAAACAAGCAGTTGCAAAAACCTTTAATATCTATTTCTCATCATAGTAGCCAAGTGCTGAGAGAGAAGATATTTAATCTTTTCATTCTGACAGGCCATAATGCTGGTGCATTCACTTTGTTGCTACTGGAGCCCTTTGACAGCACTCTCCTCATTAGTGGCTGCTTCTTCCACGCCTCTCATGGCATACTCTCAATGGACCTCAATGATGCTGTGTTGTTAAATTCCTTTAAATGAGAAACAGGGGAGAGGGAACAGGGTTGGCTTTAAGTTACTTTTGCATCCTCCATGTTCTAGGACTGGCCAAAGGCCTACCTAGCTTCTGGTATAAGTTAGAGCACCCACAGAGCTGCTTCAGTTTCTGCTCTGCCTACAACAGCTCCCTGTGGACTGTCTGCTGGCTTAGAATAGTTAGAGCATAATGTACACTGGCCATGCCCTCTCCCTCCCCATCCATGGCACATTTTCTGTGCCTGCGTCTCTGAGTGGGCCCAACATCCAGCATCACTCCGCTCTGCACTGGCAAGGGATCCCCCTTCACACTGGATACATTCCCATTATCCTGGTGGAGCAGTGTAAAAATGCCAGGGTGGACCACAGAATCAGCACTCAGGTTTCTTCCACCTATGGTCCCACATCCCAGCACCTTCTTACAGGACTATATTTCTGTTCCTTTCCCAGCTGCACTTCCAGGCAAGTCCCTCAAATTCTACTTCAGCCTCCTGCAACCTGTCTCCTCGCCATCTCTGAAATACCACTCCAGTTGCTTTCACTTCACTCCCTGACCTGTTCTATCTAATCCTGCCCCTAACTCTCTCTGTCTCTCCTGTCATCTGACCCACCCCCTTCCAGGTGCCATTTCATCTACTTGCCTCTACCCTCCCCTCTTGCTGTCTCCCTATCTGCTCCATTCCAATTCTCCCTGACTCCACAGGATCCTCCCTCTACTACCATAATTTCCTACCCTCCTTTCTCCCAGTACCGCAATGCTTCACAGCTGCTACTAATTTCTATTCCCACTGTCCACCCCCTCATTTCTTTTTTAAAGTTCAGGAGCAGAAGAGGGTCAGTTAGTGATGAGAGACCCTCTAAAAGGTGAGAGGAGGGACTGGGTTTGAAAACATAATGCCAAGCTTTCGGTCCTTCCTATCTAAATCTCCTGAGTCTGTATGCTGGCCTTGGGGGTGGGGGGTGGGGGGTGGGGGGAGGGATGTCTCATGAGATTTTCCAGACCCCCTATGTTTGGTTAGACTGGAAGTACCAAAGGGCAGATTCATCCCTGAGCTGGCACAGATACCAGATAGAGGGCAGGTAGCTTGCCTCTCCACTATTCAGGGTCTGCAGGACTGACACAGCCCCCAGCATAAGTCAGGCAGTCCTCAGGGTCCATGTACAGACCTTGGCCATACTTTCTGCTGCCCCCCAATATATTCCACCAGCCCTCTGTGCCTCCCATGCCTCACCTCCACTTCACTTAAGGCCCATGCTGGAATGCCCCCTGCAGTTGCTGTGATGGGGAGATTTCCCTAAAAGTCTGGGGAGAGGGTTGTGTCAGCCTAACTGATGCAAAAGGGGCTGTTACACAACACTGGATAAGTCACCATGAGAACATCTTCCTTTGCCATGTTTCAGATCTTTGACTTCAGGCCAGAATTAAGCAGTTCTCAAGAGCATGAAAGTTAACTATTAATTTTTTAAAAAGTTAAAGCAGCTTTTTCATTTACAGAATGGTTCTGTTTGTGTTTGATTTACATTTACGGTGAAATCTCAGGCTGTTTTTTAACCACTTTGTCTGTCCCTACCTTAAACTTGAAAAGACTCACTGGAAATTAAGCAAACCAGCTGAAGAAGATTAAAGATAAAGGAATAAAGTGGCAACAAACCTTGCATCTTGTCCAGGGGTTAGACTAGATGATCCTTGCAGTCCCTTCTAGCCCTAGGGTTCTATGATTCTAAGAACTGCACAAGTACTGAAGAGAAGGAAAAAAACTCCCCCTCTCCCCGTCCCCCTCCATTTGAGTTATTTGGTCTGAACTCACTTACAGGGGTGTATGATCTGGAGTAACTCCATTAAAATCAATGCACAGACTCCACTGTAAAGCTAGTATCAGTGAGGTCAGAATTAGACCCTATGTAATTATAAAAGTGTCAGTAAACTTTACTGTGGTTGCATTTTAGAGTTGTGGAATTTGAGCTAGTGAGTTCTACAGTGTGACACTAAAGAGTTAACAGGGAAATGTAGATCTACACATTGTAGAAAAATGGTGATCCAGATGTAGAGAGACAATGTTACCCTTTGTTACAGGGACTGCCATCTCATTATTTTTTTCCCACATATTTCTGGAGACATATCAGTAATTGGATGCATAAGCTGTCAGACACCAGTGCTCCCAAGCACTCCCTTTCAACTTGGTGTTTCACAGTATGTCAGGCTTTTCTCCTGTTTAATAAAAGATGGCATTATATGCACCAACATATTCATAGCATTCAATGTCATGCTAATATTACTCCCCAAAACTATACTGAAAATGAGTATAACCTCCTCCCATTTTGTAAAGGAATGGTCTTAAATTATGCAGGATCCAGTCCTCAGTGCAAATACTGACTTTCAGCATCCCATAATTTAGGAAACATAAGAGAAATAGACCTGAAAATAATAAAATCTAATAGCAGCTAGAAAGTTAAATTAGTGACATCAATTCCTAAAACAATTGTTGGTTGAGTTCTTTCACTGTTTCTCCATGCACAAGTTAGACATTATTATATACAGAGTTCAGAAACCTTAGATGGGAATTAGGTTTTTCCAAGAAAAGCTGATTGCATCTTCAAAATGTGGATTTCCTTTACAGGGCATTGCTCTCAGTAAACTGTATTATAGAGAGCTGTGTAAAGTTACTCCAGCTTTCTGCTGACTTATTTATAGAACTATGTTGATGACTGTTTTTGCACAATCAGTATGTGCATGTGAAGAGTTATATTCTAATGGATTCTTCATGGAAAATCTTAGATTAAGTTAATGCCAAAAAATTTCACTATTAGCATTTCCACCTCATTTCAGAAATGGCGTATTCAGCAAATTTCATAACACTGGTGAATTTATAGCTGGACAACATTTTTCTGAAAAGTCCTCAATCCACAAAAGCATTTAAAAACATCTGGAGAATCTTTGCTACAGAATAGTAGGACACTCTCCTATTCCACATATCCACCAGATTTTTAAGGCCAGATGGGACCATTAGATCATAGACTGTCCTCTTGTGTAAGACAGGTCATAGAAACACACACTACAATTGGGAGCGGGTTGCAAAGGAGGTTTTCACTCCCTCTGAATTCCCCATATCCTCAATCATGCATTGGTCTGATCACTTGGTGTAATAGGGCACCCTCGGGGCCACTCTAAATGGTGCTGGTTGCCATCCGTGAGTAGTCCCATTTGCAGTGTTTAAAGAGGGAGAGGGAACCAAACTGGCCCTTAAGATCAAATTCTCTTTCCAGAATTCAGCCTAAGTGGAGCATGCCACCCAATGAGACTCCATCTGGATGTGGTAATGAAAGAGTGAAAATAATACAGAAAAATGCTAGTAAAAGGCGCTGGCTTATCTGACCTCCAGTTTAAAGGTAGAAGAGCCCCAAAAGGTTCCTCCTACAGAAGCAGCAGTATCTATCCCCTCATAAAAGGGGAGGAGTCCAAAAGAAACCAGAGTCATCTGATTATTGGCAACAAACCAGAATTGTATTGGTAAGAGTGGGCTCAAAAGTGTTGCCACCTCACCTCTCTCAACACTCATCCAGAGGCAGCACCTTCAGAGCAAAGAGGGTAGTTCTACCTCCATTTCCATCCATTTCTTGGTCTTTCCAATGACGCTGCCAACAGTGATTCCATCTGGGTTAGTTTGTGTCTTTTGTGTGTGTGTTTGTCTATTCTAAAACAGTATAATCATTTCACATAGATAAATGAATTGCCATCACAAATCGATATCTTCTGGTCCACTTTGCGGGTCACTAACAATATCCATTTACAGTTCAATCACTCTCACATGTAGAATATTTATTGTTGAGACTTCACTTAGATACAACTCAGTTAAGAGAGTGAATACACTTTTTTGGACAATAGTTCATTCCTATACCATACTCTCAAAACTTCCGCTATAGCACTGTATACAAACACATTGGCCTGCTTGCCCGCAGCATTATTCCAGCTTCACCCTGGTGTATAACTGAATTGAAAAAAATAATTAGGGCAAACACAATGATCAAGTATACCAATTGACCTGCATAAACCACAGCTCATCCCCACAAATAAATTTTCCCTTCTTCATCTCAAACTGTTTTTCAACATTCAAGTGAGCACATAAAACTATTCTCTGTATATGTTCCACCTCATCCTCAATAATGCAAACTGACAGAGCTCTGGTTTTATAGCAGGATGTAATTAGAACAACACACAAACTGTACATCGCTGAAGGAGGGGAGGGAAAGGATTTTATTCCATGCTATTGAATTTGTGGCTTCCTGTGCTGACTCAGCAAACCGCCTCTCACATTTTCCATGTGAATATGTTACCCAAGAGTATTCCTTTTTAGATCTTAAGATCAAAATGTTCATTGCAGTTTGGCACAGAAGTTTTATTCAGACTCTTGAAATGCTGGCATTGTTGAACAGAGCCCATGGGTTGGGTGAAGTGAGCAATCATGTTATTTTTGTGGCTTTCCGCTCCACTAATTATTAAAGTCACATATCACAAAGCCAAAGCATCCTGTGATAGAAGTTGCCCTGGTTTAAGGTATTGTTCTGAATGTTGCTCCTCTCTTATAGCCGCACATAGCATATAACAAAATATAATGATGACCCTCTTCCTACAGAAGTGGTTGTGGGGGGTGCAGAGGAAAAATCCAAGATTTCTTCATGGAGTTTCTCCTATATTATTCCAGGAGATGTCATGAGGGTAGGGAGGACAGACTAAATATAACCCCTACCAAACTGCCCCCTTCTAGGCATACTCTTGCCTCATCCCCTCCCCTTTCATGAATCCCACCCCTGCAGAGAACTCTCCTTAGACTGCCAGAAAGGGTGGTGCAGAGGAGGCAGCTCATCCCCTTCCAAACAGGCAGGATACATCTGCTGCAGAAGGCTCCCTCTACAGATACCTCAAAGATACAAACTTACCTCATATTTCTACTCATGTGAATGTAAAATGATGCACTCGCAGCAATGTCTTAAAATTCCAATGCCTCAGGGGAGGAGACATAGGCAGGCCGGCACTGCATACGCCTGCCAGTGACAAAGTGTTGGATGGTGTGAACAGCATTAACATTTCATGCCTTTGCAATTTATGCATCAAAAATGTATCTACTTGTGTCATTGTTGCTTGAATGAAGGACAGTTCCTTGCCAGCACAGGATGTGCTAGGAAATGAAATACTGGGCTGTAAAAACCACATAACAACAACCAGTAAGCAAAGAGATACAGCAAACCTGCCCCAAAGCTTTCTCGAACAAGCAGCCCCATGTCCAATACCCTAGAACAATTGTATTTCCAACGTTTCCAGTACTAATTGACTGATGTTTAAAGACCACCTCTTCTAGAGAACTGTCTCTGTTTACTGGTGCCTGTGATGACTGATTAAGACAGGTTTCATGAGAGAAAGCACCTGTGACTGTAACACTAGCAATGGGGCCCATGCTGTCCTGTCATAGATAAACGTGCTGGAGTGAAGTCACAATTGTTAACAGCGGCATAGTCCCTTCTGATAATGAGTGACCATGTGGCTAGAGGGAGAATTTAGAGTCTATCCCAATAAAACTAGGCTAACCCTGAGGAACATGTTCCCCTCTTTCCAGCTGCCTTGCCTCCCCTACTCCCAGCAGTATGGCCCCTATGGGAACAAATGCCAATGGGTAACCCCGTTGGTCTCCCTACAGATTGAAAATCTGTCACAGAGAGATGCCTTAATTCTGCCCACTCCAACCCCCAATTATGTGGCTCTCACACAACTGGCTATTCTGCCACATATTGCATCAGACAAAGGAGCGTGTCCCCCAGTAATTGACCCCAAGTCAGAGACAGTAAATTACACTTCATGACTCAATGACCACATGCCAAACAAGCAATTTCTGAAGGATATTAGGGCCCACAGCTATGCAACATGGCAGATTCAACCACCTGGCACCCTCACCAGTGTATATATTAGCCAAGAGCAGGGAAGCCTAGCTAAAGCTTTCAGTATTATGAACTGGAACAATGATGAAGAAGCCTTTGCCCTAATGTGGTATGACAGGAATAATGTGGTAACAAACTGGTAACAATTAAGAAGACAGGCCAACTCATCTTCCCCATCCCAACAGTTGCCTACATCTGGCATTCTCCAAGCACCCAATGCCCTGGGACTCACCTCTGGCTAAAGTCAAGAGACTAATGTCAAAATTTCTTCTTGGAAACTGTGCCTTCCCTTTCCAGACTCAGAGTATTATAGCCCCAACTAATTGCCAGCTCTACTAACATGAACAGAGCATATAGACTAAGCCAAGGGTTCTCAAACTGGACATTGCAAACCCCAGGGAAGGTCACACACTGGTGTCAGTAGATTGCAACCATCCTTCCCTTCCCATGTTGGAAGGAAAGGGTGATTCCTCCCTAGGCTAAATGGGTCTCCTCATAGAAAATGGGGTCCCAGTACAGAAAGGTGAAAACAACTGGACTTGACTATGCTAGAATCCCATGGCTCTAATATCTTTTAAAAAATTATCCTCATTAGGAATTTAGATATTTAGGCAAGTTGACAAATTTAGCCCTGTTATGCATATACTACTCCATCAACTTCAATACAGCATTTGAATTGAAGACTCCTCTCTACCATACTTCACTGTTACTGGCTGGAAAAAAATAATTGAAAAATAGTTCCTTTGTTTGTTGCATTCTAAAACTTTATTATTCCAATTTAAGTGCTCCTTTAAGGGGATGCTCAAGCAGGTACTTGAGGACAGAATTTCTCCTTCTGAGTTTTAGCATTTTCTGGTTCACTTAGATTTATCAGACAAATAGCAAACAAGGTTTCATTTCAAAAGCTTTCCAGAGCAAGGAAATGTGTGTTTTTAAAATTTATTTATCATAGCTAATTACAAATGTATCAAAGCCACAAACCTTCATAACCTAGATTGTTTTTTAAAAATGTTCCTTTAAAGGAAACTGAAACTGAATGTTACAATGTTTATGATTCTGATTATTCTGGACCATGTTGTTTTTCTTGTCTTCATTCTTAAAAAGATCTCCAGTAGTGTTCACTGTCTTGTGGCATTTTACTCTAAGAGTGTTGTTCTGAAATAAACATCTCCAGTCTTCCACTTCATCACTTTCAATTATGCCAGAGTATTACAGGGCTGTCTTATATGCCTCCGGCATTATGAAGTATTTGGGAATACCACTGAATATTTATTCTGAGCAGGAAACACACAGCATGCCAACCAATTAGCAACTGAACATGGACTCCCTTGTTATTTTTGAAAATACACCTGTGGTCCTGTCCTACTTCCTCTAAGCAGGGTGCTATTCAGGACTGATGATATTTTTAATCATGTAATCAAAATCACAACAAACACATCATGGGTTGAACAGTGATAGGCCAAGACAGAAAGATTTGACCTGCATTGGTTGCAGGGGTCTGAAAGTGTGTGAGTCATGTTTTATCTGTACCTGGCAAATGACTGTGTGGGGTTGCACCAAGTGTTCTTCCATCAGCATTCGGCATGAAGAAAACAGGAAAATAACAGTGCAGAAAGATGAGATGGAGGGGAGATAAAAGGAGATCACTGAGTGGAAAACAACATGCTTGTTAAGCATGCTCATTCCTTCTGATGACAGGATAGTCATTCTTATTTCTGTGAACATGTATATTCAGTGATCTATTTCTGTAGTGGGGGAAAGAGTCCCTTCCTAACAAATATCATCACTATTCTAGTTGTTTACTATTATCATAAGTGTGTTTAAGAAGTCTGGGGAGAGCCATGCAGTAAGAGCATCTCTGCCCCCCCCCTTTACTGCATGTGTTAGCACCATTGTGTGGTCAAGACTTTGATCCTGCTAGTCTTTGCTCACTACACAGCTGTGTGTACAAGCCTGTTGTGTTCTAGTGGGAGTATGACTAGAGGTTACGTCTGGGTGCAAACAAGGTTAAGCCACTAGCCATAATCCTCTGCTCTGAGCAATAGCAAGTCTCACATCTCTTGTGCAGGCTGCTCCCTTACTCCTAACTGCTTAGGGTGTAGGTTGAGAATGGGCCTGTAGATGAAGACACAAAGATAAAAGTAATCTCAGGATGTTAATGATCTGCTTAACTATGTGCTCCTTTCTCAGCCTTACCTCTGCTATTAAACAGGACCTGCCATGGGGCCATGCAGGGTGAGCTTCCCTGCACTCCCTGTCATGCTTAACTTTTATTTACACTTACACACACACACACAATTTGCCATGCAAGGTCGAAACCAAAAATGTTTTCTAATTAGGCTGTGGGTGTTCCCTCTAATTGATGTTTCTCCTTCCATACAATCTAAAGACGTCATCAAGTGGCATCGGTTACACCAGGGGTAGGCAACCTATGGCACGCATGCCAAAGGTGGCATGCAAGCTAATTTTCAGTGGCACTCATACTGCCTGGGTCCCGGCCACCGGTCCCAGGGGCTCCACTGCCGGCCTGGGGTACCAGCCGCCAGCCCCCTGCCAGCCGGGGTTCCATCTGCCGGCCCCGCTCAGCCTGCTGCTGGCCCCGGGTCCCGGCCACCGGTCTGGGGAGCTGCTGCCGCCGGCCTGGGGCTCTGCAGCTACCCCCAGCTGTGGCCCACTGGTCCCTGTCTGGGGCAGTGAGGGGTGCAGACAGGGGCAAGAGGGGGCACAGCTCAGCACCCCCACCTTCAAAATTGTTCCAGTGCCACTGTACTGGGATATTTTTAAGTCCTGATTTGCTGCTTACATCACTATCACACCACGTGGAACAGCGCACTGCGTTTGACGTTGAGATTAGAATGTACATGCAAGAACTGGAATCCGAATTTTCTGAAGATTTCAAGATTTCCAGCGATTTGGCCCAATGCTTTCTTTTCTAATTAAACTTGAAAGTTCAACGAAAGTAACTTGGATTTGTCTGTATTTCAGTGGATGGGTGTTGAAGATTTCGAAATGCAGCTCATTCAGTTAAAAAGCTCAAAATTGTGGGCATCAAAGTTTGGAGATCTGCGGAGTGCACTTGAAGCTACCGAGAGAGATCATGGGGCCTCTATTCAGACCTGCTGGACGTCCCTGCCCGTGAAATTTAACTGTTTGAAGAAAATTGCGTTTGCAATGTTTTCAGCATTTAGATCCACATACCTGTGTGAACAGGTATTTTCACACATGAAATCTGTCCTCTGTCCCTCTCGGAGCCGGTAAACAACTGATCACTCAGACGCCTGTGTGCAGCTTAAAGTATCCAAATACGTGCCAGACATTGGAAAACTCAGCAAGGAAAAGCAAGGGCAAGGATCACACTAAACTGATAAGATCTGCATTTTAATTTAATTTTAAATGAAGCTTCTTAAACATTTTAAAAACCTTATTTACTTTATATAAAATAATAGTTTAGTTATATATTATAGACTTATAGAAAGATACCTTCTAAAAACATTAAAATGTATTACTGGCATGCGAAACCTTAAATTAGAGCGAATAAATGAAGACTCGGCACACCGCTTCTGGAAGGTTGCCGACCCCTGGGTTACACATATGTTAGAAGTATCACTCCTAACTCATTTTTCTTTACAATCTCTCCCTCGTCCCTTTCCCTCTTGCTACTTTGGCTTTCTCCCTTTTCTTTGATGTGGAGGTCGCACATCTTCTGTCCACCAGAAAACCCCCCACTCCTGTCTCCTTACCGTCTTAGCTTCTTTCATCCCATCTTCTCCCGAGCTCTCTAGACTCCTCCCTCATCCCTACCCTGTCTCTCTTCATCAGCCACTGTCTGGTCTGTTTGCATCTCATCTCTCCCTAAGGCTGTTCAACACACTGTGGTCAAAATTATATTCCTGGCCTGCCATTCTGATCATGTCACACACATATATCCCCTCTCTCCAGTGCCTTCACTGGCTTCTCATTTCTTCCTGCATCAAATTCAAACTCATCATCCTCATTTTCACACAGTGTTGCCCCAGCCCACAACTTGTCTCTCATCTGCTGCTATAGCCCCTTTATGAGCTATGCTCTGCCTTCCTTCCAGCCCTCTATCTCTTGTCCTCACTTGCATTTCTGTGCTTATATCCAGGCCATTTCATGCAACAGCTTTATCCCTCCTGAACCTCTTCTTTCAAGTCCCTCCTAAAATCTTGTGTCTTTTGACTTTCCACCAGCTGCCATCCTCCCTGTTCCCATGCCCCATCTCATAGCTCACATTACTATTTAAATAAAAATGTGTTTTTAAAATATATATTTTAATACAACAGCTTGGCACTAACAAGAAAGGTGCCTGATACCGCAGCATATGCATTTTGCTTATGTAAATTGTAAAATCTCTGGGGTATGGACCCTCTTCCTGAATATCTGCAAAGCAACATGCACACCAGTGATACTAGGTAAATAATAAACCACACAAACCTGTGCATGTTTGGGTTAGTTATGTTTGCCAGCTTGTCAGCTACCAGCTACATTGCTCTCATAGAAAATTCATTTTCAGTAGGCATGACTTGGGTAAGGTGAACGTGACATGACTCAACACAGGTCAATAAATAAAGTGTCTAGAGCCAAATTTTCCAAAGTTCATGCAATGGATAAGCTGGGCTAAATGCACCCCATCCCCACACAAAATAACCTCAAATGCATTTGCAAAGTGATGCCTGGGTGAATTTAACTGCTTGTTGGAGGCACCATTACCTAATACTAATAAGGGCAGTGTGATCCACTGGCTAGGCCACTGGATTAGAAGTCAGGAGACATGCCACTCATCTACTGTGTGACCAATGTGCAAGTCACTTCACCACTCTGTGTAAAATGGGAATAGTATTATTTGATATCGATCGCAAGTGCTTTGAGATCTCCTGATGAAAAGCACTAGAGAAAAGCTAGGTATTATTATTACCTTCCTGTTTGAAGTCTTTGAAGTTTATGAATGAAAAGCACCATGTAGGAGCTAAGTATTAATTATTGCACACAAACAAATGATTTCTGGGTGCAATTAGGCAAGTTTACATC
The DNA here is from genome assembly GCF_965152275.1 of Natator depressus. Lineage (NCBI taxonomy): Eukaryota > Metazoa > Chordata > Testudines > Cheloniidae > Natator > Natator depressus. The sequence continues at coordinate 307,202,473 of NC_134234.1, forward strand.
CTTTTTTGTAATGGCCTGGGCCTTTAGAATTTCACCTCCACACTCAAAGGACGGAACTGTAATTTGTATTTGTATGGATTATTTTCTCTGTGAAACTTCTATTCTATTACGTGGGTGCATGAAATGTCAGTGAAGATCCACTCATTGACATCTGGCATGAATTTAACCCAATAAATTTAGTTTTTCTATATTAACATTTACTGAGTTTTGTTTTCTAATGTAGTTTTGTCTGTCATTTATTTTAAATTTTTTCTCCTTGCAGTGTACATTTCCTGCATGTATTAGCTGTATCCACTATGAAATAATTACATCCAGCAAGCCTTTTATTCAAGCCATCCATTTAAATCTAAACACACAAACAGCTTATATTCTTTAAGAAGGCGCAGGCATTACTGCATTGTAATGTGGCTTGTGAAACACTGACTTCATCTTGGAAGGCAAAGTAATTCAAAGAGACAGTCTGGAGATTCAGAGCTGCACAGTATAAATCCTACTCAGATTGTCCAATAAGCACAGACAAAAAGCCAATTAACTGGGTTCATCAGTTCTTTCTTTCTGCCCCAATCAGATGAAATCTTTAAGGAGTTCAGAGTTATGATGTGTGCTATAAATGCCGCACTTCTTTAAACGGGATACTCAAGGTCACTAGTGTCTTTATAGTGGTAGATATTTAGACCTATAAATCTTAACTTATGGAGAAAAATGTGTAGGGCTCTCCCTTCTGTTTTACCATGTTGAAGTGGTATGAATGCTTTTTGGCCGAAGTAACTCTCTGGCAGGTCACTAACTTTCAATGTTTTAATAATTTTTAACCTTGTTCCTAAAAATGAATACTTGGTACAGTAAGGAATTTTTATGAATTATTGCAGCTGTATCACTGAGAGCTACCTACTAGAAGTGAGGAAAAAGGTCAGAAAGTTTAGTTCGTTATCAAAACCAAATAAAAATGGTTGTTCTGCCCAGGTTCTGACTATTGTAGTTTTGATTAAAGGCTCTTCTGCAATCACACACATTCCCCAAAGAAAACAGAAGATAACATAGAAAACATAGCCCCATGAGATAATAAAGGCAGATGAGCACTGACAAATGTTGCCAATCTGTTCCTTTTCCTGCTCCTCACAGCTATTTTTCAAAGAGGGGAATAGCTTAGCCACAGAAGGAATTTGTTTCTTGGTGATAAAGAAAGCAGAGGAGCTAACTAGAAACAGTTATGAAAAGAGGAAAACCAAAATTAATCCATCTGTTTATTTGAGTGTAAATCTTTCACAAGAAAAATTATGGGGATAGATTCTGAGCTGGTATAAATCACTCATGGAAGTCAATGGGGTTATTCATGCCAACTAAAAGTTTATTTTTCTCCCTTCTTTTCACTGGGCAGTGTATACTCGCTGATGTTTTCCCCTTTTCTCCTCACTCATTTGCAAGACAAGAAATAGAAAAAAAAAATTAAAGAGCCCCTAAAATTCCAACTCTGAATTCCCCTAAAGCTCCCTTCCTCATAGCAAGAAGGCATTTATTTTTTCACCTTCTCTTATGCTTGCAGGTTACCTTTTGGCTGATACTGCCAGGTTCAAAGCACTGAGGGCAAGTGTGGGCATTCTGAATTTCCACTGATCTCCATGGAAAAAGATGCTCAGCACCTTGCAGATTCAGGTCCTTTGAGTTTGTGAATTATTTGTCTCCCCGTCACTCTTTCTGTGCCTCTCTAGAAAACAAGTTAAAAGGTTCCCTAATAAAAAATAGGGTATTATTTTATGGGGACAACATGGTGTCCAGCCAACATAGAAGTTCCAAATCTTAAGGGAAACAGTTTGTTACAGAGAAAACAACTCAGCTAACACCTTTTTCCTTCCAGAAATACATCTTTTGAGGGGTTCCTTTTTTTGCATTCTCTTGTTCTCATTATCCAAGTTAAATGTCTCATACTCTGCAAAATTCAGATAAGAACAGGTCAGATCAGTAAACTTAGGTACTATGGCGATGGCACTAGGCTGGAATTTGGGAGTCCGGCATTCAATTCTCAGCTCTTCCACAGACTTTAGTGTGACCTTGGGCAAGTCACATAGGCCAAGATTTTTAAAGTTATTTAGGAGTCTAAATACCTTTAGACTTAGTCGCTCTGTGCCTCAGTCCCCATCTGTAAAATGGGAACAATAGCTCTTCCCTGGCATACAGGAGTGCCATGAGAATAAACACATTAAAGATTGTGATGTGCTCATACTATGGGGACCTAGACCAGACAGTATAAAACCCTTGGGATACACTGTAGACATTTGTGTAATTTCCAGTTTGGGTAGATGTACCCACACTAGTTTTAATCAAGCTAGTGTACTAAAAAGAGCAGTGTAGCCATGGCTATATGGGTGGCAGCATGGGCTAGCTACCTAAATACAATCCTGCCCAACTTCCTGGGTATGTACTTGGGCAGCTAGCCCATGCCATTGCACTAAGCCACTATTTTTAGCACAAACTGGGAACTACACCCACCTGCAGTGTAGACATAACAGAATCTGTTCCATCTTAGGATATCAGCCAGAGCTCTGTCATCAACACATGGAGAATTTACCTGGGGAAACTTCCATGACTGGGAATGGGAGTCATAAATTTCCTGCACACAAATAGGAGAATAAACTCCTTATTCTCTAAGGTAAAATATCCTTTTCACGGCTGAGCCCTGTGCAGCTGCATTTTCTGGCATTCTTTGAACTGTGACACTTCAAGGGGAACCTATTATATCAGGAACAATAGAATGCAACCTGGGAAATGGATAATTTCTGTGTCTTTGGTTCACTTTAGTGAACAAGCGGAAGTGATTTTGTCCTTAAGTAACTCAGAAAGTTCACATGCTGTAGAAGTAGCAGGAAGAACTCAGGGGCTCTTTGATTCCCTACATCATTTTATTTGGGCTTTATCTTCACTTGCTAGTGTAACCCTGTAGGAGATGATGCTCCTGAAATACCATGCTAAGCCTCTAGGGGACTCAATCCTGGACTACAGCAGCAATGGCTACAGAGGCTCAGGACTCCCTTCCCCAGAGTGACGGGGGCAAGGCTGGCCTTAGTGAAAATGGTGCCCTGGGAGAACTTATATTTTGGTGCCCCTGGCCCACTGCCTCAGGCTCCCTCCCCCATTGCCCCTAGCCCACACTGCCCCCATTCCCCCAAGCTCCCTTTCTGGAGTGTAACAGGAAGAGAAGCATCAGAGCCAGGAAAGACCCTTCTACTCTCCACATTCCTACCCAAGAGAAGACTCTGAGTTCTTGGGGATTTCTGAGACACTGAGCAGTGCTATCTCAGCAGAGACCAGAGAGGCTGAGTAGAGTCACGTCAGGCTACCTAGAGCCAGCCTAACTGCACACTGGAATCCAGACCAGAGAGCCACAGGATGAGCTTACTATCTGTGACCAGTTTTGAGGTTCGCCTTAATTGAGCTGAGGTTTCTCAATTAAGGCAAACTGCAAAGAATGGAGCAGACAATCCCCAAAGCTGGTGGTTATTGCAATACTTAGATTCCCCAAGCTAGCCACAAAAGAGCCTCCACAATACCTTACTGGTTATATAGAAGCCAAAACAGTTCCATTAAAAGCAACCCAGCCTTTGGGCTCCCTCCCAGAGAGCCAAATCAAATGTGAAAGTTCACCAATCCCAAAGGACTGCACACATTACCTCCCAGGTAAGTGAATATTATAGATCTTACCCAAATACATGCTTACAGCCAATTCTTATTAACTAAACTAAAATTTATTTTAAAAGAGAGAGTATTGGTTAAAAGATCATTATATGTACAGACATGAGCACAGTTCTGAGATCAGTTTCAGAGTAGAGATGGTGAGTTTTGGAGTTGCAAAGAGTTCTTAGAATTAGTCCATAGGTTCAGTGCAATGTTCCATACCAGGGTGATCCAGATGGGACTGGAGAGCTCAGTCTTACAATTCAAACTTCCCCTGAATAAAGCTCAAGCAGATCTGAGATGAAAGGATCAGGGCCCAAGAGTCCTTTATACAGTTTCTGGGCAGCACAGAGTTCTTGGATGAACAATAGGCTTTTGAAGTAACCTTCTGTTTTCTAAACATCACGGGTAAGTAACTACATGGATTAACATGAGTAATTTATCCATTATGTGGCTTATAGACAGTTTACCCAAACTTTAAAGAGACATATAGACAATGACATTATTTCATCCAAACTTTATCTGTTGATGTTATAATAAAATGTTAATATTGCCTTTTGATCTCTGAATTAACAGAATACAGCCCTAGACAGGAACTGCTTGGTTACCTTGTTAACCTCTAACAAGATATAGGTAAACATAGACTACTACAATCACTATCTTCTTCCAGTTCTTTAACAATATCAGTTTACATTTCAAAGTTCTAGCCCTAATTACCATTTACATACTTTTCTAACATGTCTCTAAAGGCTGAATCTGGTCATTTAGCCTCTGAGCTGCTTAACCCTTTTTGGCCATGTGTCATACCATCCTTGGTGTAGATAGTTTGTAAGAACACCTTTGTTTATTTTGTTTTAAGCTGTCCACCGTCTTCAGTGCCACACCATCCATCAAAGACTGAGCCTAGAACTCACTATTTGCCTAGGCAGGTGCAGGGAGGGAGACCAGAGTGGTTTGTACTGTCTGTACATTTGGGAGGGGTAGAGTTTATATATTGTTGTTTTTGTCTTCTGTTATCCTAATCCCTTTTTCCACTGTCCACTATCATGAGTTCCCCATACCTAATAAAGCCCTGTTTTAATCACTCAGGGAATTGTGATAGCTATTTTATTTTTGTGCTCTGAGTGACACCCCTCTGTAACAGATTGTGTTTTCCCAAGGGACAAGCCCTCTGTGTTTCCTGTACTAAGAGGGAGGAACCAGGTGCCCTTATAGGTGAACTCAGGACCCATAACCCTGAGGAGAAAAGGGAGAAGACTCCAGACACACCTCAGGTCTGGGGCTACACTAGCCTTGCTACTATTCTTGCTCAGGCCATACCTAGGGCCACCGGTGAGACCCCAACACATTTATTCTGTAAGATGCTAGTGCAGTTTTGAGTGATTGTCAGAACAGTAAAAAAATGCTTTTACATCCAAAGCAACAAAAAGACACCAGGTTCCAAGAGGGACCAGGCAGTCTTGTGCTTTGAAAAAGGACTGAGTGTCTGAGGTTCTAACTGTGATAGGGAGTAATCACTCCCTCGGTGAGTCCCCCCACCACTCTGTGTCTCAATCAACCTAGCGTGAAAGCACAGGAGAAAACAGAATGGCATGGGGGGACGGAGACAAATCCAGAGCCCAGTGCTCAGCCTGGATGTTTAAGTAGTGGCTAGAGACCCCAGTTCAGACAAGGCCTAAGTAGCTGGGCTAGACTCTGGCAAATGTATGGTGGGGAATAACTTTCACAGGCCCTTACACAGCAGCCACCTAAAGAAGGAGGATCCATACATCAGTAAATCCTCTGCTCTTCTTCGCCATGGGGCGACCACATACAGATCCAGACCTCCCTTCCCCCACACCTCTCCACTGCCTTGCATAGGAGAGCCAAAGTGACTTCCCTGACAACGGACCTTTTTGTAGCTTCATGGTTTGCCCCATACTGAGCTTAGATGTGAAACTCCATTTACATGGAAGTAGAATGAAAGATACAAATTGTTACAAAGTCCTTGCAATGTGCAAGTTACAAATCCCATGACAGCGAACTCTCTGTTTAGCCTTTTATACACTAGGAAACATTTGTCAAAGTATCCCACCATTGCTATCCCCCAGTTTGGCTCCACAGGTTAGGGCACTAGCATGGATGTGGCACTGATGTCTGGTGGTGTGTTAAATATAGTGTCATGTGGACTTAATTAGGTTAGGTGACATGGGTAAAATTTTCAAAAGTGCCTAAGAGACTTAGGTGCTCAATTCAATGGGATTTAAGTGACTATGTAGTTTAGGTTTCAGAGTAGCAACCGTGTTAGTCTGTATTCACAAAAAGAAAAGGAGTACTTGTGGTACCTTAGAGACTAACCAATATATTTGAGCATAAGCTTTCGTGAGCTACAGTATGCATCCGATGAAGTGAGCTGTAGCTCACGAAAGCTTATGCTCAAATAAATTGGTTAGTCTCTAAGGTGCCACAAGTACTCCTTTTCTTTTTATGTAGTTTAGGTGCTTTTGGAAATTTTACCCATGGTGGTTAAAATGCTGGCAGCTCCTTGGGGCCCTGTCTAAACTAGTGACCTCACCATTGCTACCACAGGTGGACTTATTTGTGGAAAGTTTTAGCTAAGAATTCCTAGTGCAGACACAGCCTCAGGTGGCTCAATCCTGAAGCCATTACTCAGGGCTAATTTCACCCTTCAGTTGCCCTCTGTTTTAACTCAGACTTTACTCAGGGAAAACTCACAGACTCAAAAGATCATTTTAAAATATTTGAATAACAGTAATGACATTGCCACCTAGAATTTCCTGGGGATTAGTAATTAGATGGGTTAATGGCCTGAAGCAGTGACTTGAGCTGTAAAACTCCTCCCCATCAGTTGTTAATCCCCAGGAGATGTCCAGCACCTTGATAGTTATTGCTCCAATAAATTACCATAGTAGATAATTCACTCCAGCCCATCTCTTTATCAAACATAATAAGTAGTTTTGCATAATCTACAACTGCTTGAAGTACACAATTATTCAGGAGCAGGACACTTCATTTTATGTTCACTAATTATGATTCCTTTCTTCAGCATAGCTATTTCAGAATCAAAAATGTGAAAGCATAAGAGATGAAAATAGCTAGGGAAAATAGAATATCATCAATAGTTATAAATGTGTGCAGGGACCTTGCAAGACAACTGTGTCTTTTGTTTATAAACTGCATTTCACATCCATTTTCCTCTTTTTATTAGAAAGTGCATTCATTCTAGCATCATCAGTTGCCTCATTTATGAAAGATTAGAAAGCGTAGGAAACCAGGATATTATGATACATAAAATATATTATCTTAATCACAGCTCTTAGGGTTTTGTTAGAAATGTCTGGACTAGATCTTAAGTTCTACTAGGGCCCCTTTGGACCTTTCTCTTGGCACACAGGGAACATACAACTATGCCAAGTGGGGGACATGGGTGGAGAGTGGGGGCATTGCTCCTCCAAACTGGATATGTTGCAGAGGCGATTCATGGGGAATGATCCCTGATTTCTCCCTTAGCCCTACTTCCTCCCCACAGTGGAACGTTTGGGGTGGAGAGGTGGAGCAGTGACTGGCAGGCACAGAGTGTGGAGTTGCTGCTCGCCCCCCTCCCCTCCAGCTCCCTAGGGGGAACTGGAGGAATGTTGTAGGGGGACGACCGGTAATGCCAGCCAGGTGCTCTCTGCTAGCAGATCAATTTCCCCCTCAAGGGCTGTGTAAAGGGAGGGCAGCGACCTATTTCCAATGAGCAGAGCCAGGCAGCTGAGATGCTTCCCAAGTATCTGTGCAGTGTACAGCCCAGTGAGGGACAATGAATTACTCCTGGGGGAATTGGAATTCTGCACCTGGCTCAGCTGCTAGTTCATGGGGTGTGTGTGGGGTGGGGGGGAGAATTCCTCTTCCCCTGCACAGAGAAGCTCGGCCAGGTCCAGGTCAGAACTACCCCCAGGAACCTCCACAGCTGCATGAAGCTCTGTACCCTCCCCTGCTTCCTGCTCCCACCACTCCTTTGCCATGGGGGAAAGGGGTCACTGCACAGGGATCTGCCCCCGCCATCTACTCAACCCTGTGCATCCAGAACGCCCCCACCCAGAACCCCCTCCACATCCCTCTACACCTGAATCCTTGCTGAGCCTCACCCCCTGCATCGAGAGCCCCAACTCCACCAAGCCTCACCCCCCAACATACACACACACCTCTTGCCCGCCTAAATATAGAAGTCAAACTCTGCCTATGGCAGGGGACATAGAATGGGGGTTAGGGCTGGTGGAGAGCTGAATGTATGGGCCCCACACTATCCCTTCCACACCCTACCCACAATGCAGAGCCATGTTAGAGGGAGAGGAGGTGTGGCCAGCATGTGCTTCACTCTGGCATAATGTTCACACAGGGACTGCTGTAAATTGCAGTGGGGGCAAGAACCCCCCCTCCCCCACATTGCCCACAGGATCAGGGGAAATTGGGAGGATCAGAAAGATGGTGGAAAGTCATCTCTGATCCTCACTCTAAGGTGTGCCAAGTTTCTCCTAGCAAGACCTCATTCAGCAAGATTGCAGTCTGGCTGGTTGCTACTAGGGGACACTATTGAATGGCCCTCTAATATAGTGATGAATCATGGAGAGAAAACTACAGGCCGTAGAAGCTTAATGGACAGTTTCCCTTGTAGCCCCGTAGTGGACCACACTTAGGGGCTCCATTGGCAATGACTGGGTTGACCTTTAATTTTTAACTATCTAAGGGCAGTTCTACACTTAAAACGTGGCAGCTGCACCGAGTCTGTGGCACTGCTGTAGCGCTTCAGTGAAGACGCTGCTATGCCAACAGGAGAGCTTCTCCAGTTGGTGTCATTAGTCCACCTCCCGCTGGCATAGCACTGGCCACACCGGGGGTTAGGTCAGTATAACTGCGTTGCTCAGGGGTGTGGATTTTTTACACCCCTGCGCGATCTAGTTATACTGATGTATGTTTGTAGTGTACACTGGGCCTCAGTGTTATTGTGCTAGCCCCAGGCCATTCATGGTTTGAATCTCTGGGCATTACTCGGATACAAACAGATAATGGATTAATAGATTCTAAGGCCTGAAGAGACTATCATGATCATCTAGTATTACCTTCTGCACAACACGCTGCACACTGTGTGTCACCTCCCACATTGCTGCCTAGTGGTCAGGCAGGGGTTCCAGATCTCCCCTCCTGCCCAGGGGTAGCCAGGTCTGGACCTTTGAATAATCGAGGTCCACTCCAGCAGGCCTCTCACCTTAGGTGAAAGCCCTGGTGTTATGCTATCAGCTGAGTGTGGTTAGGAGTGCCCAGGCCCATCCTCTCCCCTGACCTCTGGTCAAGGGCTCAACAGTGGGGCCTCCCTGGAGCACTTCCTACCCTGGCCACTGTTGATTGCACCAACATAAAGCCCTTCTCTCAAGTCTCCAACCTGCACACCCTGTCACTACCCTCTTTCATAGGTTCTCCTCTGGTCCATGTAGTGAGGCGGCAGGTAAGGTGCTGCTGGGGTAATAGGTTTGACCCTGTGAGCTCAGGACCACCTTCCACTGCTCTCTTCCACTGCCTGTCCCCTTCTGAGTTGCTGTTCTCCCCTTTTAAAGCCTTGCCTGCAACTTGTGCTGGCCTGTAGGCGTGGCTGGGTGGAGCGTCCTAGGCCCAGAGCTGCTCTTTAACCCCTTGCTCTCCAGAGTGGGGTTTGTAAACCACACCACACACTGGTCATAGAATTTCATCAAGTAGTTATTTGCATCAAGCAGATTACTTTTAGTTGAGCTAAGGATCTGCTTTAGAAAGACATCCAATCTTGATTTAAAGACTTCAGGTAATGGAGACTTCCTAAGTAATTTATGCTAATGGGGAATTACCTTCACTTGTTAAAAATATATCTTATTTCTTGTCTGAATTTCTAGCTTCACCTTTCAGGTATGACTGGATTTTGTCATGCCTTTGTTTGCTAGATTAAAGAGCCCTCTGCTATTAGAAATCTTTTCCCCTTGTAGGTATTTACAGACAGTAATCAAATCACATCTTAACCTTATAATAATAATGCACCCTTTTCTTTCTGCCAGCTCCAGTAAAGAATCATATCCTTCTAGGGAGCAAAGGATGACTGTCCAATGGAGACCCACCAACAGCTCCCCACTGAATGGGGGCTAATCTGTACAACCTACCACTAGTGCACCTACAACCATAGCCTCCATGTTCATAGTACGCAGTATTCGTATTGTACCTAATATCTAAAAGGAACTGATGTACCACAGCTCTCACTGTGACACCCTGTGATGGAACTGGTTACATTACATAGCTCCTCAAATACCAGTGAACTGCACAATCTTGGGAGATTAGAAGACAGCTGCCATCCCAGCACAGTCAAACATTATGAGCTCCCAAGAAGTCTCTCTCTAGGTGACAGAAGGGTTGAACTTTTGAGAAACAGTCAAGTATAGCCCATAGAGCTAGCTTTAGCATTTATTTTATTCAGCAGTAATACCAGGAATCTGCAGGCCTGTATCCTGTAAGACATTGGCTTCAGCAGTCAGCATAAGGTTTGAGGCCTAGGAACTTTGGCACAGATAAATGGCCTGACAGTCACCCCTACATTTTGCGGAACTGGGAATAGAGTGTGTAAGGGGAAGTTTGTCTATAATGACAACAGCCAACCACAGGAACATGACCTAACTCTGGCTTTTGGATATTTTAGGATGGGAACATCGGCAGATGTCTGACCACAAGAGGGCCATGGCAATGAATTGACATATATGATAATAAGTTGTGATCATTAATATACTAACCTATAGGAGACGGGCACCCCAATATTAGTCGGGTGAGTAAACACAAATAATGAAAAAGGGAGAAACCCCTACAGAATATGCATTAGACATAGTGGTGTCAGTGTAACATATTATAAAAGCTGTATCTCAGCCTGTGGGAAGTAGAAGAGAGAGATGTAGCCCTTAAGAGGTGCCAGGATGATGAGGAAGGTGATGGGGATGAGGAAGATAATAGTTAACATTTCATATTGTTCTGCAGGGGCTGGTGTGAGTATATGGATGTTCAAATGTACATTCTGTATTATCTCTATCTACCTTACTGAGTTAGAGTGTTTGTGACTTTGCTAAATGTACCAATAAACTATTACAAATACAGAAGGGTTCCTAAAGTGTGAGTGTTGCATCAGTGCGCATCAGGATTTCCAACTGAACAGTAATTTTAATAATACTGGGCCTGATCTTAGGACAAGAACCTGTCAAACCTCAGAGTGATATATGGGAATTGTTACGTAATAAATATACAATTCATAGATCAGGCTACAAGAGTGATTCTGTAAATTGATAGGGTCAAAAAAGTAAACTTGCTAACTGAAAATGTACACAAAAACAGGACAGTGAGCTGTGTCTACAAGAGTTTGTTGGCCAGGCAAGGGAAGAAAGTACAGGCTGACCTGTGTGGAAATGAATGAGTAATGAACTTCTGCTCCATCTTATTTTTTGTGCTGATGAAAATGCCACAGAAATGACCCTTGGAAGGAAGGATGATCTCATGGAAGAGTCATTGGACTAGCCCTCAGGAGATGGGGTTTAGTTCCAAACTCATCCACAGACTTCCTATTAGGTGAAGTCATTTAGTCTATACTGTGACTCACTTCCCTATTTTTAAACAGGGATATTACTTACCTACCTCACAGGGGAGTTATGAGGATAAAATCCATTTAGATGATTATGAGGCACTGAGGTTCTGTGGTGACAAGGCCCATATAATTTAAGTACCTAAACAGGAGAAATGTAGAACAAGAAGATCCATCCCTGAATTCAGAAGGGATTGATTAAAGGTTTAAAACACTGTGTTGGATTTTTGCTTCTCTCTTGCTTCTCTATTTCATCCCTACAGGTTACCAAGAAACTGAATCGCTTGGACTTGGATGGGTGCCTATGTTAGAGAATCTCATTATCATCAGCATTCTTGCCTCAGAGGACGCTCAAGACTGTCTAGGAGATTTTGCAAAGACATCCACAAAGTTAAAAGAAATACCATCTTCATTAAATAAGTTTTTTGAGAAACTATATATTCTGTGGACATGAGCCTCCAGAGCTGTCAATCCAACACTAGACCTCATGACAATTTATTAATGAAAAGCTTTTTTATTCCCCATTGAAAACTTGGCTTCTTTTTTTTATTTTTCTTTCTGTTTTTAGTGAAAATTTTCACAAAAGACTAGTATCTTTGAAATGTTTGTTTTTTTCACAATTTTATTTACAAGTATTTTTAAAATCAAAAGTTGTGGATATATATATATCCTCAAATCATGGTTTAAAGACTTCAGGTTACATAGAATTCACCATTTACACTAGTTTAAACCTGCAAGTGACTAAGTGAATTGTTTTGTGTGGTAGTTCTCCAGAAAGCTAAACAGATGCTGCACCATTGTGCAAGAGGGGACGTGCCATCCAATAGTGGGGTGAAGAGGAAAGGATTCTTTGCCATTACACTCTGGGTTATCAGCTTGATGACTTCCAGAATTCTGAACAATTGGAGGAGCTGGTCTCCAGTTTCAGGTGAATCATCTATAGTAGTTTCATAGAATTATAGAATCATAGAATATCAGGGTTGGAAGGGACCTCAGGAGGTCATCTAGTCCAACCTCCTGCTCAAAGCAGGACCAATACCAACTAAATCATCCCAGCCAGGGCTTTGTCAAGCCTGACGTTAAAAACCTCAAAGGAAGGAGATTCCACCACCTCCCTAGGTAACACATTCCAGCTTCACCACCCTCCTAGTGAAAAAGTTTTTCCTAATATCCAACCTAAACCTCCTCCACTGCAACTTGAGACCATTACTCCTTGTTCTGTCATCTGCTACCACTGAGAACAGTCTAGATCCATCCTCTTTGGAACCCTCTTTCGTGTGGTTGAAAGCAGCTATCAAATCCCCCCTCATTCTTCTCTTCTGCAGACTAAACAATCCCAGTTCCCTCAGCCTCTCCTCATAAGTCATGTGTTCCAGTCCCCTAATCCTTTTTGTTGCCCTCCGCTGGACTCTTTCCAATTTTTCCACATCCTTCTTGTAGTGTGGGGCCCAAAACTGGACATAGTACTCCAGATGAGGCCTCACCAATGTCAAATAGAGGGGAACGATCACGTTCCTCAACCTGCGAGAAAGTTAGGAACAGGGAAGGCATTATGACTCGCTGTGTCACAATCTGCTTTTGGGTCTGCTCCTGATTATTATAATTGCACTACCCTTTACTCAGAGCAGATTGTAATTTTACAATCTAGCCCTAAAGCATGATTCCTTCTGTGCATGACATGAGCAAAACCTTCTGGGTTGTCACTGAGGTAGGTAGCAAAAAGAAAAGGAGTACTTGAGGCACCTTAGAGACTAACCAATTTATTTGAGCATAAGCTTTCGTGAGCTACAGCTCACTTCATCGGATGCATGAAGTGAGCTGTAGCTCACGAAAGCTTATGCTCAAATAAATTGGTTAGTCTCTAAGGTGCCACAAGTACTCCTTTTCTTTTTGCGAATACAGACTAACATGGCTGCTACTGTGAAACCTGAGGTAGGTAGGAAGCTATATGACTGGAACGAGAACACAGATACACGACTTCTAGAGTAGGTGAGGTTCTAGGAGAAACACAGGAGATGCCATAACAGATCAGAGCAATGGTCCACCTAGTGCAATATCCTGTGACCAATACCATATGCCAGATGTGCCAGAAAAGTACAAGAAACCTATGCAGAAAAATTATGTGATAACATGTCAAGTAGTCAGCAGTTGTATCATCTTGGGAAGCACAAAGTTTTATATTCCCAAACTTTGACCTATAATGTTCAAATGAATTTAAGAAAATATGTCCTTTCTCCCTTAGAACTAGTCATTACCCAAACAATTTTGTACATGGAATAAATGTAATTTGTGGAATTAAACTGATTGTACTTTAGAACTGAATCGCTTGTTCCGTTGCATCTTTGAAGAAGAATTTCAAATTGTGAATTATCTTAATACCTGTCATTTATGACAATGCTTTTATTTGCTTCAATAGTAATAATAATAATTGTAATAGTAATAATTGTAATAGTAATAATAATAATTCAATAGTAATAATAGTAATTGACTAGAATTGAAAGCAGTTAGAACAGGGTACTGAATTCGTTGAATGCACCTGGAAGATATTCCACAACTGAAGATGTCAAATGGTGAAAAGCAGTACTGAATTTACATAATTCAGATATTGTTGCCAAGTTGCCATTAAGTTTGTGCTCTTGGATTTCAGACACCTGCACTAAAATAGTATACGAAATGTATTCAGTAAAGACCTTTGTTTTCCTCAATAAGAGTGTCTGAAAACAACCAATTAAAGGAATTTTTTCCCTAAAAAATAACGCTCATTGACATCCTACAGTATCAGCTTCATGAGCTTTGCTTTTTGGCCCAGTAAGAGTTCATTGAGTCATGACTTCAAGGGCCAATTATGAAACTCTTATTGATGCTGAATAGTACCTGATTTGTGCCACTGAAGTCAATGGACCCATCCATGGAGTGAGGTCCTATTCTCTCTGAGTAAGGGCATCAGAAACTAGCTCTAAGTGACACTTGGTTGACATGAGGATGTTGCCGTACTAAGCCAGATTCCACTAAACTCGCTGAGACATTCAGACTTAAATACTATGGAACCAGGGCCGGCTCTACCATTTTTGCCACCCCAAGCAGTGAAAAAAACTGTCACCACCGAATTGCCGCCACGGACAGCAAACGGGAGAAGCTGTCGCTGAATTGCCGCCGCAGCTGGTGGAACGGAGAAGCTGCTGCCGAATTGCCACTGCTGCGGAAACACTGCCGCCCCTTTCTGACTGCCGCCGCAAGCACCTGCTTGGAATGCTGACATAGGCTTCCTAGCATCCCAATCAAGGTCAATGCCCAGTGGAACAGATGTTGCCCGGTGGAATTTTGCCTTATGAATAAGACATGTGATATGACATATATCAGTTTTTTACCATGTTAAGCCCACTGGTCATTCACTGCCTATACTTTGGGCCAGCTTTTACCATCAATGGGGAACAAGAAAGGGCCCCACCAGGAATTCTGGCTCACAGACAGAAGACCCCTCTTGTATTATTTGACTGAGCCAGCATGCACCCCTCCACTCTGTAGGGCAGTGGGAGAGGGAACAGTGGCTCCTGCCCGCCTCCTTTGTGAAGGCTAGAGCCAACAGCACCAGCCTGGAGCTGCCACTGAATTCCTCTGTGGGATCGTGCCAGCCTCCAACACTGGGACACAAGGAGTGGGGAAAGCTCTTTGCATTCTCTCCCTCACTTTGTGCACCGAGGAAGGGCTGGGCACTATCTTGCCCTACATGTTTCCAATGGTACCATTAAATCCACTGAAACGCCATTTAAAATCAGCCAGACTTTTCCCCATTAAATCAGACCAGCACCATACATATCACCTAAGGAGTGTGCATGTTAGATCCAGAGTGCTCTGTAAAAGCAGTACCCAAACTTTCTTTGAAATCCATGGGACTGTCTGTCATACAAATATACTTTACATAATCCAGTGTATCATTTGGAATTTTAAATTGTTGTAAGACATACTACCAGCAGAAACTGTGTCTGGTTGACACCCTGTTCCTGAAATGTAAATGTCTGAGCAACAAGAATGTTAAAATTTCCAAACAAGCTCTTCCTCTTTCCAAAGAGCTTGTCAGTCCTAGCAAGAAATTAATCTGACTTTATAAAAATATGCACTCTCCTGCTACTCCCCAGTGCTTGAATAGGGAAAGGCATAGTTTAAAGTGACTAGTCTAAAAATACTGCTTTCACTTCATACTTCTGCATCTTCACCAGTGCCTACTGTCCTTGGCTGTAAAATCTCAACCTGATTAACAAATGGATTTGAATGTAGAGATACTGCTCTTCAGCCTTTCCCTGCTGCCTCCAAGCCACAGAATCCACCTGATCACAGCCTTCCCCAGTGTTCACAAAGCTACCATTGCAGTGGGTTCTCATTGGCTCTGCAAAGACACCAATCACCGAGTGCACCTGGGGACTGAACTACGCCCTGCAAGCAGGATCTAACTGGCCTTTCCAGTTCATGGTGGAGGCACAATGGCAGGGGGAGGAAGTTCTGTCTTTGAGAGGTGACTCCGGTCTCTTGGCTTGTCAGTAACAGCATCTTTTCTGAGCCCAAAGGCTCAGTTAGGCACCTAAATACTGTTGATGATTTGGCCCAAAGTCCTTCTCAGCCCCCACATAAAAACTGATTTGAAAAATCTCAGACCAATTAATGTATGACTCTAAAAAGACAAACACTCTTTTCCCAAACGCTAACTACACCCCTGCTCCCACGTCCCTTAGAAAAGAAGCGCCAGCGTCAGTTTCTCCTTTCCTCGTCATCCAATAGCTCACTGCCACCTCCTGCATCAACCCTCACCAACAGCTTCCACAAAAGACCAAAGGGCAAGGAAACAGGAATATTTACACAAGTTTCTTCTATGCTAAAATTAAAAAATTATATAGTCTGATTATAGAACCTTTATTCACACGTAGTACCAAGTATCTACTGGGGCTACTTGGGGGAATGAGTGCTTATCAACATAAATACGATCTGTAAGTTCAGGCCCCTAGGGCCTGATCCAAACTTCACTGAAGTGAATAGAAAACCTCCCACTGACTCCATTAGGCTTCCGATTAGGCCCAATAAACAGCTCAGCTGCTCTACTTAACAGCTCAGCAATTTCAAAACTAATCTTTTTTGGGGGAGGGATGTTTAAATATCAGAAACAATCAGCCCTCTTTAAACACTGTCACTGAGTGTAAGATTTCTCTTCTCCAAATATTTGGTACAAAGCAAGCATCCCAAATGCTGCAAATGTTTCCTATTATGTACAAGGCAGGGGGAAGTGTGAGGGGGAATTAAGGACAATGTCTTTAAATTATTATCTTGACAACTTGTGTGCCTCTAGATTAACGGATTTTTAAGCCCAGAAGGAACCATTATTATTATCTAATCTGACCTCGGGAATGACACAGGCCGTAGAATTTCACTCAGCTTGCGTTGAATGCATAACTTCTGGCTGAACTCGATCATATCTCTTAGAACTTCAGCCCAAAGCATGTTGAAGCAGTTGAGAATTAATCACCAAAACCATGTCTGTAATGGAAATGTTTACTGTCCTTTAACCTCAGTGATGCATCTTAAGGTAATTATAGCACTGGCCTGGGGTGATTTTCAGGGGGAAATCTGGCTTGAATTGAAGGGGTTGTGGGAAAAAAGGCAATTTGCCTTGTCAAAATCAATTAATTAGGAGAGGAATGAACTGAAGAGAATCCCTGCTGTTATATGTTTGCTACTTGATGCTACTGGATAATGCTTTAATTTAAATCATATGAATCTTACCTGTAACCACCAATGTTTGCTCTGGGACAATCAAACTCAGACATGACAAAACAAATAGTAAGTAAATCAATGTCCTAATAATCATTTGGTCATGAAGTAACTCCCTCTTTTCAGTAACAGGCATGCACTGCATGGTGTTTCTAAATAATTATATGTTAATGACAAGAATTGAAGTGTTCTCCCACTGGTTTTTGAATGTTATAATTCTTGACGTCTGATTTGTGTCCATTTATTCTTTTATGTAGAGACTGTCCAGTTTGACCAATGTACATGGCAGAGGGGCATTGCTGGCACATGATGGCATATATCACATTGGTAGATGTGCAGGTGAACGAGCCTCTGATAGTGTGGCTGATGTGATTAGGCCCTATGATGGTGTCCCCTGAATAGATATGTGGACACAGTTGGCAACGGGCTTTGTTGCAAGGATAGATTCCTGGGTTAGTGTTTTTGTTGTGTGGTGCGTGGTTGCTGGTGAGTATTTGCTTCAGGTTGGGGGGCTGTCTGTAAGCAAGGACTGGCCTGTCTCCCAAGATCTGTGAGAGTGATGGCTCGTCCTTCAGGGTAGGTTGTAGATCCTTGATGATGCGCTGGAGAGGTTTTAGTTGGGGGCTGAAGGTGATGGCTAGTGGCGTTCTGTTTCACCCTATAGTGGAAAGCTATACTTACCTACATGCCTCCAGCTTTCATCCAGACCACACCACATGAACCACTGTCTACAGCCAAGCTCTACGATACAACCGCATTTGCTCCAACCCCTCAGACAGAGACAAACACCTACCAGATCTCTGTCAAGCATTCTTACAACTACAATACCCACCTGCTGAAGTGAAGAAACAGACTGACAGAGCCAAAAGAGTACCCAGAAGTTACCTACTACAGGACAGGCCCAACAAAGAAAATAATCAGAAACAACCAAGAATATTTTGCCTTCCATTTGACTACAGGGAAGTTCTTAAACTACCAAGATACCAACCGCAGCAAACAGAAATTTCTAGCATACTGAGATGGATTTTATCAAAAGGGACTGCTGGAAGTTAGAAAGGGCAATGGCTTAATTATCAGAGGTGTTCTAATTAACTGCTCACAAAAGATTTAGATGGATGGGTTAAGATTCAGGCTGGTTCTCATTTTTCCTGAACTGGCTTCCTATCCCAACCAAGAAGCAGCCTAAAGGGAAGCCACTGCACCACAGGTAGAAAATGAGAAATTCTGAGTGCTGTTACACAGCGAAAATATTCATGAAAGGGCAGTAGAAAATTATTTGCAGGGGCATCACTACCAACTCATTCCCAGCATAGTGAGATTTATTGGCTCAAGTCACAGGTCTCCCAGGAGCCTCCTGGCATGATCAGATTTTCAGACTTCATCTTGGTTTTGAAGTATAAAAGGCAACAAGGTTCATTTTATTTTAAAATCTATGCTGACACATCCTCACATTAAGAAAACCGCACTTCAGAAAGAAAGAACCAAACCAAAAAAAGAGGACTTTTTCCTCAGTTCTTCCAGTTTTCACTCAAGTCATCTTTACTTTCAGCCTTCTACTTTTCAATGTCACTTTCCTGCTTCAACATCTTCTGACATTTTATTTTTGTTTCTTCCTCCTCTCCTCTAACTTTTATCCCTCTTCAAAGCTCCTGTTTTTACCTGCCATACTTGCTCTCACATTGAGTCTTTGGTCCTCTTCTTTGGGTAGTTTTCTTTCATTTTGCCTCCCCAGTTAGGGCTTGTCTACACTTTAAATGCTACAGTGGCACAGCTGAGCTGTGGCAGCTGTGCCACTGTAGCTCTTGTGTTTAGACACTATCTATGCGGACAGGAAGGATTCTCCTGTCAGCAAAAGTAATTCACCTCCCTGAGAGGCAGTAGCTAGATTGATGGAAGAATTCTTCTGTCAGTCTAGAACTGCCTACATGGGGGCTTAGGTCAACTTAACTACATTACTCAAGGGTGTGGATTTTTCACGCCCCTGACTGAGGTATTTATAAAACCTAATTTTCTAGTGTGGACCAGGCATTACCTATCTAATGTTCAGCTTCATAGGTTTTATTTTTCTCCACAAATAATGGAATCTTCTTTTGGTTCTATCCACAGCTTGGGCCATCAAAGCCCTTTAAGTTTAGGAATGTTCTGCCATTCACCTAGTCACTCATCCTTTGTTACTAGCCTGAATACATCCCTTAGGTTTGCACTGAAGAAACTGTTTGAATCCGTGCCACCAAGCTGGCAGGGGATGATAACTTTGTAAGCACAGGAGCCAATGAAGTTCAGAAAACAAAAGGCTGTGTTAATTGGGAAGAGGAAGGAGGGAGGGGGGGAAGCATAAGACCGGTTGAGGCAAGCTTAGTGTTGTCAGGGGAACAGGATTGCTTTTGCTCATGGATTCTTTTCAGTTTTGAGAAATTAAATAATGTTTGTTGAGGTACAGGGGGTATAGTGATGGGATTTTTTCAGGGATATTGATGTGAACACACAGAGCATTCAATTTTTCAACAGCATAGGATGTGTGTTAAGTGCAAACACAGACCTTTACTGAAGCAACTGTCTCCACTCCTTCAGTGGTAGCTATGCTCATGCCTGGGTGTTGCTTGGATGCACTGGGAAAATGGAGTGTTCAGGAGTTCTCTAATTCTTTCTTTCCTATGTATAGGGTGGTAATCCCATGTTAGTTTACTGGGTGTATTAAACACCAAGAAAGAATACTGCTTATCTAGGTTTATGTCTGTGTTCGTGCGTGGAAAAGAAAAAGCAACTTTATTTTAAAATGTTGGCTTTCAGTCAGGTGATGCCTCACCTTAGAGTTAAATTCACTGGCATTCAACTGCATATGAGTGCCATTAAAGCTGGTGAAAACAGGCAGAGAGTTGGCAGAAAATGAATGTCACAACAGAGCAGAGACAGGACTAAAGTGCTACCTGACAGTAAGTATTACAATTTTATGTTCTGCTAACACTAATGCAAAATGCACATGAGATGGAAAGCACCTTTTGGGGCTAGTCCTACCTTTAACTGTGCAGCTCTAGAGTCTCCCTTAGTAGCAGAAATGCTGTGATTTTCCTGTGCACAGAAGTGCAAGATTCTGGGGCTGAGAAAGGGTATGCACACCCTGAAGGGGGCAAAGCTCAGCTCCACTGGGGCTCCTGTATGCCAGGCATAGGTGAGCCAGAGGGAGGAGTAATGAATCTGTCACTGCACAGATCTTCCCCATCTCTTTCCTGTGTGAGAAGGAGTAGGGAATCATCAAAGAGGCTGTGGAGGCCACTCCAGCACTGCCATGCCCTGAGAGAAGGATCCCTTACTGATGTAAGACCCAGGTACTTAGGTCAGGCTCTGAGACAGGATTTGCCCCTTAGTATATAGACTTGGACCCAAACCAAACCAGACCCCCAGATCCAAGGACTTCTGCTCACTACTGTAATTATAAATTGTCATTAGTTGTAGGAAGATAGAGCCACTAGGGGGCATACAGCAGAGAAGTATAAGCCTGTGCAAGCAGGAAATAAAGTCAGTCTTGTATTAATTTTTCCCAAGGTTTCCTGGGTCTCCGTAACTCCATATGGCCTCAGAACAGGATTGAATAGACTCAACAGATCACAGAACACCCCTGCAACATGGAAAGAGGGAGAAAGGAAAAGAGATGAGCAATCCTCCAGCCCAGCCAGGATCACTGGAAAGTTGTACAGAGCTAGCAGCAAAGCAGACTGAGAAGAGGCCTAAGTCACAGAGGGCCCAGAGAGAACTGCAAAGTTGGGTCCAGGCTGCAGAAGGGAATGATCAGATAATACAAGACATTGAAGCTGAGGTTAGGCCCCTGGTAACACCAGTTTGCTTCCCTAAAAGGCTCTTTAGCCTTCCACTCCCCCAACCTCACCCCACAAAAAATGGAATCTGTAAGCTGGTAAAACAGCAGAGATGGCCACATCTGACCCAGACTTTTCCCAATTACTATCCCTGAGGGATGGCCACTCTGGATAAGCAGATTCCAGAGATTTAGTTGGGTTTCTGGGTTTGATCAGCAATCAGAGGAGAAACAAGTTGAAACCCTGTTCTGTAACAATGGGACCTGCAACAGAGCACATTATCCTGTCCAGAAGCCGTGCAGGGGCTCAGTTCAAACAGTTCAATACAGTTAAAGAAGAACTGGACAAGCATTTCATGTCATGCCACAATATAATTTTTGAGAGGACACAGATTCACCTACACAAGCAAGAGAAGGAGGAGTCAGTGTCTGATTTCATAACAACCCTGCACCGCCCAGTTTATCGTCCTTCCTCTTCAGAAAAGGTGCTGTGGTGTTATGAAAAGATAGAGCCACTAGGGGCCATATAGCAGGGAGGTCTATGCCTGTGTAAGCAGGAAATAAAGTCAGTCTATTCACTTCTGCTGTGGTGTCTTGAGTCTCTGTAAACACCACATACATGTTAAATAATAATCATCCAGATCCAAACTTTTCAGCTCATCTCTCTACTCCTTGATTCCCAGAACCCACTCATTCCATTGTAAATCATTTCCTTCTCATTAGTAGTCTTGTTTCTCCAAGCTTCTGAAACACTCCTTGACTCACATTTAGTCCCACTGCAAAAGGCTGCAACTCCTGAATTTGGATCATTTTTGTTAAGCACTGTCCTCTACAGTTGTCAAAATACTAGGGAAACCTGACTGGCTGATTAATTGGTATGATGGATAGTAGTTTTCTCTTAGTGGACTCCTCGCTTATTACCGCTCCATCTGGGGTGTATTCACCTTAAAACAAAGCATACTGACATAAAACCACTTTTTAAAATTTTATACAAAAAGAGAGAGGGTGACATTCTATAAACTAAGACATAACTTCAAAGGAACCCAGTACCTCTTACAGTACAAAAATGTCATCTTCATGGTATAGGAGCTTCTCTCACCTATACTACTTGTCGAGACTTATAGCCCCTGAGGTATAGTAATCAATTCTGTAAAAGTGTTGCCTCATTCCCATTTTAGATGCCTGAACTACTGAACTCTCTCAGTGGAAGAAACATCTGTAAAGCAGCATGTATGCATAATTTACAATGTAATACTTAAACTCTACACTTACCTAGCGCATTTCACCTCAGGATTATAAAGTGTTTTACAATTATTTAATTTATCCTTCCAACAACCCCGTGAATACGCAGCTATTAGTATTCTCCAGAAGAGGCAGTGGTGTGTGAGGAATGAACATTTTTGATGTTACCCAAGACCCTTCATGTTATTGTCTCAATTTCTGCCTAAGCCAAATGGAGATGAAACTTATTGAAATAACTCATAATAACTATTATGAGGAATAATTAGTTATGTTTTGTACAGTGCTTTGAACAAATGTGATGTAACAATGTGATTGTTTTACAGATAGATAAAGTGAGGTGCAAAAAAGCTGAGCGACTGGTCTAAGGTAAGCAAGTCAGTGGCAGAGCTGGAGGTAGAACTGGGAAGACCCCAGTCTACTGTTGTCACCACCAAACTATCCTCCCTCCCGATTCAATAAGACTCATCACAGGAGCTCAAGTGCTTCCATCAATTTGTGTTTTTTTTTTAATATAATGGTTGAAGTGTTTTCTTGCCTAATTTTCCTTCTTCTTGTAAGATGACCACTGTCTGCTTTGGGAACTTGGAAAGAGCTGGCACCACTTCTTGACTTTCCAGTCAGATTCTGCCAGTCAGGCCCCACTACTCCCAGCTCCCTTTATAATGTTAATGCAGAGTTCCAGATCAAAGCTGGCAAGAGGAAATTTTGCTCAGATGACATCTTAGCACAGTAAAATCTAAGGCCTGTGCCCATTGAAGCCAATGGCAAAACTCCCATTATTATTTGTTTATTGCAAATGACATGCTCTGTGCCACACAGTACAAAAAAGCAAAATCAGTCACACTGCCCTGAACAGCTTACAATGGGAACAGTACCAGGCCTTAAAGATTCCATGGAGCCTATGTCTTGAGCTTCTTCTAATTTGAAGCCCCGTAAAAGTGGGGTCCCCTCCTCTTCCTAAGCAGAAATATGTCTATTTTAACTGGCATTCACTGCACCGGAAATTTAGCTTTGGGATTTTTAGTGACTTTGTGAACACATTCCCTGTGTGCTCTTTTGTTTCAAATGAATGGTAGAAAATGGAGAACTTTGCATTCTGAATGTGTGGCGTTCTGTTGTCAAACTGGCCCTTTCCTCTTTTTTTCCAGTGTTTCTCTGGACGTCCCTGACGGCAAAATGTTCCAATCAGGAAGAGTTAAGTAAGCAAATGAATTTTCACTAAATTTAGTTCTAACCTTCAGTGTTTTAAATTGCAATTGAACCTTTGTTCTCAGAGATACATGGTCACTTTTGTTTTTAACAAATAGGTCAAATAACCAGGAGTTTGCCTCTAGCTACTTTATACAAAAACAGAACAAAAACCTACTAAGCCTATGAAAGGCTTTTTAGTATTTACAGTTCAAGCCTGCGCAGCTCTTAGTGCATTAAATAATAATCGCTTCCATAGTCATAATTTTAAAAAATTCTGGCAAGGAAAACATAAATTACATTTAAGGGTGAATCTAAATAACTGGCAACATTGAGTAATGAAAACCAGGATAATATAAGAACAAGTAAGAAGCCTGTGACACTAATGGCTGCCTTGTTTCTTGAGCCAAACATTCTTTTATCATTATATGAGAATTTAACTGAGTTGTTTGCATCAGCATCAGAGTACTCAATGTAACTCATAAAACAAGCAGTGATCCACTCTCAATTTCACGTTATTTACTAGTCCAGAATTAAATCATAGAAGTAACAACTAACTTATTTGTACAGTTTTATTTACATTCAAATATATCTTGGTTTTTCATAACTTTAAGCACCAGTTCTGTGACTGAGGCACTTGTGGTTCCTCTCGCTTGTTACTGTAGAACCTCTCATCTCAGGAGACCTGCATTTATATTCTTCCTTAGGTCATTAGCAAGAAGTTGATGATCTCTTCCTAGTGGTAACTGGACTTCAGACTACATAATAGAAAGGACTGAGGATATGTCTAGACTGGAATCAGAGGGTGTGACTGCAGTTCAAGCTGACATACCTGAGTTAGCTTTAACCTCACTAGCATGGGTCCCAGAGCAGTGAAGCTGTGGTAGGATGAGCTTCAGCACTGGCTCTGCAAACCCACTCAGAACCCTGGATAATTAATCTCAGAGCTAGTCCATGCTGAAGCATGAGCTGCCACAGCCTCACTGCTCTAGGGCCTGAGTTAGTGAGATTAAAGCTAGAATGTGTTTTTCAGCTCAAGCTGCAGTCAGACCCAGTGATGGCAAGCAAGACCTCTCCCGAGTGTGCTGACAGGCCTACACAAAGTTTGAGTTAATGGGCATTATGCAGGGAACTATGTGGGAACTGGGAGGATAGAGTCCTAGGCAGGAGGAAAGTCACAGCCCATCCATATTCATCATTCCAGTCCCTGGGCTAGAATAGAAGCATGGGCCCCATTTGTGCCATCTATTTGGAGGTTTACACATTGGATTCACATAATCCTGGATACAGTGGCCATATGTTGCCCCTCCCCTATTTCATCTCTGTCTCCCTCATCTGCATTGGGATATATGGAGGTCACACAGCCAGCTGCTGCAGTTCACAGGGAGTGCAGAACATTTCTTCGCACTTACTTCTTGGCCATGCAACTGTGGACACAGTTAAAATGTTAAACTACCATTTGAAAGTAGTTACCATTACAGCAGTATCACAGGTATATGAAACAGGTATATAGGCTGTTGGAAGATAAGGGACATTACCATAGCATTACAGGCATTCTCGATACGAATAACTTTCAGACAGTAGAGGTGGGTTTTTTTAAAGTGCTCACTATTGATCTAAAGTGCTCACTATTGACTCCTCTAACTTAAGTCAATGGGACCATATGGAATTAGGCCAACACTAGGCATTTTTGAAAATTACATCCTAGATTGCAACATTTTCACACTAGATCCACATGCAATGGAATCACTACTGTTGCAATGCATAGAAGGGGGACATCTGTGGCTGTTGCACCCATGGGGCCATTTCACACCATTGAGCATGACTGGTAGACTGGGACAGGGGGGCTCAGAGCTTTGTTTTGTCACTTTTAATTTCAGTTTAGACACAAAATTATGCAAGGAATATTTACATATAAATAGTCTTTGTATAATTTTCTGTCTAAATTGAAATTAAAAGTGACAAAACAAAGCTCTAGTTAGAGCGAGAAATACTGAAGGCACATATTATACAACCTTCTCCTCAGTCATCGTTATACAACCTTCTCCTCAGTCATGCCCATGTTCCTCAACTCTGACCTCCAGTGTAAAATCCTTGCTATTCCAGTCCTGAGCCCCCTGTCCCAGTCTATCAGTCATGCTCAATGCTTATGCTCTTTCTATATATACATACAACCAAATTCTGTATTTGTGCTGAAATCACAAATCTGTAAAGATAATAAGCAGAGATGGGCTTTATACCTTATAAATAATTGCTCATCTGATCCCAGCTGAAACTATAGTGTAGGCCATAACACCTCTTTCCTTTCAGCATATAATATGTTTGCCTGTAGATCTAAGTTGAGGCTTAATAGGATGTCTTCAGTAATGTGGTTTATTTCAAACTCACTCCTAATTTCAGCATGTCCTTTGCTGTGTTTCCAAAGACAGAAAATTCCAAATCCACAGAAGATTTTCAAAAGAGATTATGCTTGAGTTGCAAACCTTCAGATTCCCATCCCAACTATGCACACAGATCACCCTTCACACAAAAAAATTACCCAGGGCCTGATATAACTCCCATTGAAGTCAATCGAAGTTTTTCCATTGAGTTCAGTAGTGACTGACTCATTTCCCTAGTGACCATTAGGGGTCAGTATTACATTTTGAGGGCTGCTGCACCACAAGGAGGGGGATTCTTCCACAAGCGTTCTGCTGCGGGAAGGCAGCTTATATTTGAATTGGCGGCGCCTTTTTGTTTTAGCTACTCACCTCACCAGATCTGTCCCCATTAGACACACCTTGCTCCACCACAATCCCCCTCAGCCTGGACTTTCTGCTGGCAGTAGTGACTGGTGCAGAACCTGTCTGAATCCTACCACAGCATGTAATTATATTTGGCTTCAGCCTGTCTCACCACTTAGTATGCTCCTATTTGCTGCTTGTTATTACCTTGAATGAGCTTCCTCTTCTGGACACTCATCAGACTGCTTTACTGGACCCAGTCTTTGAGTCCTGTGTGCTCTTGCTATTGTGCAGAAGTTAGGAACCATCTTTCTGGTTCTGGACCCTCAGATACACACTCTAGGTGCAGATCCCATGTCTAATACCCCTCTTGACAGTGGGGCACCTGTGGTCCAGTTAGCGAGGCCCTGAAATGAGCACCAGCTCCCCCAAGCCTTCTCTGTAGCTGTTGCTCACTCTCAGAGTTTCATTTAAGCTGTGGACCCTATGGCTTACTGTTTCCGTCTTCAGGTACTACATGACAGTGTAAGCACGTAAAACACAGACTATGAACTTGAATTTTTAAACACACACACGCACACACACGTTACTCACAGAGGAAGCACAAAAGAGTGAGGATTAGCCTTATACACACAGTTCACAAAAATCAATCAGAATTCATAAGTTTTACATGGAAAATTCCCCAAACTTTCATACTACTATTTACTTTTTGAAGGCCTCATGTGAAGCCCATTGAAGTCACTGGGAGTCTCTCCATTACCTTCTATAGGCATTGGATCAGGCTAAAATTGTTGAAACAAATATCAGTATTTTGCAATCTAACTGTTCAAAATCAACAGTCCTATTAATGTATTTTTTCTTTAAATTAGTGCAAAGAGTAAACAGTTGTTATTTTTAGTTGCAACATTTTTAATCTGTTCTAGCAGGATACTTTCTCCTTACAAGGGCAACATTTGCTGTTGATACTGCTGTCTCCATTTAATAAAACACAGATTTTTTGTTTATGTATTTGATCCCTCATTTTTCTCCTCATGCATTTTTAATCATCACATGCTGATAATTCTCAGTATGAAATAATACCATAAAGAGATAGATAAATAGATAGATAAATACACACACACACACACACTTTTCAAACAATTTAATTGTCACATATGAGTGAGCTGACTTTGTTATATATATATATAAAATAGGCTTTTAAAGTTTTAAAATCTGTTCCTGAACTTGGTGCTTTGCCAAAAATGAATGTAACTTCAAGAGCGGGGAGAATCTGCAACTGTGTATGGAAACTTTTCTAATTCTTTACTATTATAATATCTACTTCTTTTCTAATTCTTTACTATTATAATATCTTCAGTGAAAGCTAATTTCCTCTGGCTGACAACATTGGCAGAACAGTTTCATTTCAAAGTGTTTTGTAAGCTAGGTGCTAGACATTTGCCCTGAATTTTTCAGATAATTAATGTTTAAGGTAGCTTGCCAGGAGAGGGTTATTTTATGGGGGGGAGGGATTTCTATTTATAAAAAAATAGGCAAGAATGAGGAAGCATATAAAATGACTGTTTGTTACATGGAACCTTGTGAATAGATATTTATAATTGCCCCATTTGGAACTATCTAGCCATATTACAAGTCCCTTGTATCAACATCCTTATTAAAGGGCTGGAAAAAAGAGAAAAATGTTGAAGTATTTTCTCCTAGCATTTCAAGCCATGCTAACTTTGCTGACACAATTATATAGATATAGATATATAGATATATAAAGATATATATCAGAGTTCTTAGGTATGGCTTCTGGCAGAGGCATGTAATGTGCAATATGTATCTGTCGCTATGACTCTTGTCATGTGTTAGGGCCCACTCCTGTTCCCATTTGAGTCAATAGGAATTTTGCTTCAGACTTTAGGATCAGGCTCTTCCATATCTGTGATATTAAGGATGTTTGGATGCATACAAGTGATTTCAAACCAAACTGAAGTTTGTGGGTTTGAAATTTACTTCTAGAACCAAACCTTCAGAATGGTCCAGCATAGAAGAACAATACATTCCAAGTAACCTTTACCTAGATAAAGAGAGACTTGAATTATTTGCCCTTAGATGATACAAATGTAAGGCTGAAAGACCTGCCTTAAATCTCTAGTGGCAGCAGCACTCTAGGATGATTCATTTAATCCACAATGGAACCACCAAGGGCTAGATTCACAAGTTGGACTTTGGTGCCTAACTACCAATTTCGGAGCCTAAGTCCAACATTTTGGCACCGCTAGCATTCACAAAACCCCCACTCAGCTACTGTAAGGGCCTACATTTCCATCAGTAAAGTCCCCTAAATTTCTGCCACTAGGCATGTACAAAGCTGCATAAATTCTGACACCACTGAGCTGTTTGATGCCTAACTCATGCCTAAGCCCTGGCGGGATTCACAAACTAAGCTTTACCCTATCTTGTCTGTGAGGTCCAGTCTGGTCTGTGTGCTCTGAGCACACATAACCCTGCACAAAAATAAAGCCAGGAAGAGAAGGTGCTCATGCATCCCCTGTAAACTCAGCAGTGAGGGTATTCACCTGGGGGGAGATGGGAGATGTAGGTTCAAGTCCCTGCTCTGAGTCAGGCAGAAGAGAAATTAGAACCTAGCTCTCCCCTATCTTAAGTGAATTCGCTAATCACTGGCCTATAGACCACTACTACCAGCTGGCTGTTTTTGAGAAAGGGCTGATCTAGCTTAGGCACCTAACTCCTGGAGTGGGCCTGCAGCCTGGACTTAAGTGCCTTACTCCTTGAGAGGAGTGGTGTTTAGGCCATACCCATCTCTTTCCTATTTCCTACTGGCTAACTTACGTGGCTTCCCATTCCGCATGCTGGCTCCTGGGATCCAGTGCATTGTATGGTAAATCTGGGTGCCTAGCTCTAAAATCCACTAGGTGGCAGGGTGCCTAAGCATTAGGTGTTGCAATGCCTAAGCCGGCCTTCTGAAACTACTCTAAGTATACTCAGAATGAACAGCATTTTAAATCAGGAAGAAGGAAAGAAAGATGCAAAAGAGGAGAAAGAAAGGATGGAGATAGAGGGAGATCACCTACAGAACAACAAAAAAGCTAGAAACAGACACTGGAGGCAAAAAGGCAAAGTGCTGTGAAAAGAAGAACAATCTTGGAGCTAAAGCAGGAGGTTTTTATAAGCACTTAGTAGATTTAGGAGCACAAATCCCATTGAATGTCAATGCAGTCTGCCCCTTAGGGACATTTGAAAATCTTCACCAAGAGATTATGAGGATCAGAACAGAGCCCAGAAGAGAGCAAATGAGACATGGCCATATGTGGGGCCAGATTGCCCTTCCTGCAGTAACAAATGTGGGAGAGGATTGAAGGGGGAGAAATCTCATTGGAGATCCCCTCCCACTGAGTTTCCCCCATCTTACATGGTGGCAAGGTTTGTCCCCTCTCACTTTGGGGAATAAGCTGTGGGTCCCACCGAGAAACCACATGGATCTCTTTGTACTTCCAGTGTAATCCTGTGCCCCTGACAGCCCTCCCATTCATATTTAGCAGTAGAACTCCAATGGTTTGGCTTTGGCTGCTTCCAGAAACTCCCACTTAATGGGAGATTCCCACCACAAAGGGAGCTTCACCTTATTTGTGAACTCCCCATCCCCCAGTCTGATCAGTACCCATCCTTCCCACCACTTGGATCCTCAGATGCGTGGAACACTTCCCTTGGGTTCAAGGGGAAGGGAAGACAGCTCCATGGAGGCCTTTAACATACATTAAAACCATTTAATTTCATGAGAAAAAGTAACTCATAAACAAAATATTGTGTGTTATTTAGGGCTTAGAAAAGGTGCTTGACTAAAGTCCTCGTTTTATCCACAGCACAAGCAGTAACAAAGCAAACTTCCCCAGGATGCCCCAAGGCTTTTATTGCTAGTGCCAGATTGTGGAGAGAGACAAGTTATGTTCTGTAAATTTCTGCCCAGCAGGATTAGAGCAGCACTCATAGCAGCAAAAGAGACTGATGTTCAGCACCTAGCAGTCCCTGGACTCTCCAGTTGGATTCCAGCTTCTCTTGCTCTGGGCAAAGCTCATGCTGGCTATTTCCAGCAGAGAGGATGAAACGAAGAGGGGCAAACTACTTTCAGCTCCAAACTGCTGGGGGCTGAGGAAAGTGGCATCATTCCTTCTCCATCCAGTACTGTGGAAGCCCATTCCTGTGAATGTCAGGCTTCAGGTACGTGTCTTAGAAGCGCTGGGAGAGAGCAGTTCTTACGGCACCACACCCCTGGAAGCCCACCGGGATTTATTTTCACCAGGAAAACTAATGCTGACGGGGCCAATATCAACATAATGCAACTCCCACTCCAAACCCTAATCCCACTCCCCCAGCCTGGAGATGGGGCTAGATTTGCATGAAGAGACCAGATCCTGAGGGAGCCTGGTTGCTTTGAGGGACGTGGTGGGTGGCCCACAGCTTGTCTGAATATGGGAGAAAAGAGTCAGTGCTTTGTACACCCCAGAGATTATTCAACCCTCCCAAGGGCAGGGAGACCTATGAGGATGATCTGATTAGTAAATGCTGGTCAGTCAAATTAAATCTACCTGGGATTGCTTTAACTACTGACGCTCCCCCTCCCCCCACAAAGATTAACAGACTTAAATGTATTCACAAGTAAAATAACTGTTATGTCGCTCAATGTCCTGAGCACCCCGAGTTGCAGGAGCTAGGACACAGCCAAATTCTATCATATTGACTTCAATGTGAGTTTTGACTGAGAGAGTAAGGACTGTTGTATTATGGAATAAATGGGCCCCAAAAGTCAAAGGTGTTAACATAACCCTGAAACTGTCCAACATTAAACAGTTTAAAGATTCAAGGGTTTGGCACAGAGAGACCTCAGTTTGCTTAGTTCTATGGCAAACCACTAAGAAATTCAGGTTTGCAGATGTATTGGTTAGGATACACAAGAGAAAAGGAGCTAAAACAAGTTATGCCGCACTTTAAAAATGAAATTGAATGAATATATAAAACAAACTTAACCAAAACCTAGCAAAGTCCCAGGGACAACACTTCTTGGTGGGGAGGGAAGGGTTAGTTTCATTGCTCAGTTCGGAGATGTGAAGAGTGGTCACTTTTCCTGCTTTTGACAGACAGAAACAAGCGAGAGAAGAGATGAAATTGTAAAGGTGGGGGAAATATGGCATTTGTTGATATTCTCAGGCCTACATGCAGCAGGTTGGTCACATATGCATGTTCTAGGTTGGCAGGTCGACCACAACAGCATTTGGCCTGGGCTCTGGCTCATCTCCCAGTCTGGGATCTCTGCTGGTGCAGTGGTGATGGGCTGGTGTCCCTGCTGATGTGCTGAGGCCTGGGCTTTACAATAATGTATTGACCTTCAGGGTCCATGGGCAAAGGATGAAATTCCTGGAGTGGAGAAGAAGCCTGATAGCCTTCCCCCTTCTGCAGGAATCCTCCAATCAGTCTACGTGTCCCCGCCCCCATAAGTCTCTTTTCAGGTGCCCCAAAGAGAGGTAATAGGCAGAATAGTCCATCTTATTATTTGGTTCACCAATCAGGCCTACTTTGGTTCATTGGCTTCTGGTCCCACACTCTTCTTGTTTACCAGGTATGGTCTCAGCACAGTCATTGAGTAGTATCAGTAAAGCCTTATTATTTAGACTAACTCAGTCTCTGTTTTTTCACTTTTACTTATTTTTGTAAGCAATCTTCTGTATAGGCTGATTTGGACTTTTGTTACCTTTTCCCACCAACATTTGTTATTACAGGTGACGGAACCATTCCATAAACTTCCCTCCTCTTTCTCACAAATAGACTCACAACTGAGGTAGGCCTTCTCGGTCCCAGTTATTACAACAGGAGTACGGCCAGATTCTGTTCCTTGATATACTGTTGTATGTCAGGAGCAACTCCACTGTTTTACACTGGCATGAATGAGAGCAGAGTCCTGTCCTTTACCTTTCAGCAGGATTTGGTCTGGAGAGTTTGTCTCATTCTCCCCCATTCTGTTCTTTTACACTGGCACATCTCCCTTCCCATCAGACCTGACTGGATTCCTGGGATGTACCTTGATTACCTGGCAAGTGAACCAACTAGCCTCCCATAATCACAACTGGAGAACACAAGAGCTCTATCGAGGGGCAGATTAGGGTTTCCCCCATCTTACATGGTGGCTTCTCCCCATCCCTTCTGCCAGCAGTCCCCCTGCTGCCCCTGCACTCCTGCCGGGGAAATGGGGTAGGGGCGCAGGGGCTTGCCCTGCTCTGCCCAATCACCTGCCCTGCGCTCCTGCAAGCCCCAGCGCCCAGACCCCTCTCCCCAGCAGGAGCACCAGGTGGGCGGAGTGGGTTGGGGTATGGGGGCGCTAATTTTGGGGGGGGGGGCCCAATTGGCCTGGGCCCTGTTGGCCCAGTGGCTAACCCACTACTGGCTTTATGTATTGCACTGTGTGTGAAAATCAGAATAAGCCATCAGTAAGAGGAGAGCCACAAATAAACAACTATATATTCACTTTCATCTATGTTTTTGTAAAGGGATGGTTTAAAACTGTATAGAGACCTTCATTATTTACCTGAATATTGTTATGCAGTTATAGCTTTTCTGGGTGAGACTCTGTGCTCTACCTCTAAAGACCTTTCACCCTCCCAATCCTGGACTCCAGTGGGGGCTGGAGAGACCCGCTCCCTCCAGTATAACTTGATATCCTGGCTTCCCTGCCTAAGTTACAACAGCCTCCTGGGCTGCAGCGGTGCTCAGGATACCTGCAGTGCTGTGTGCTCCAGCCCTGCTCCTGACATGCGTGCCCCTCCTTCCTCTTCAACACCACGGCTTGCAACCTTATGGCTGTCTTCCACAGTGCTTGTACCTGGGAATCCTGCACTTGCTGGACCATGGCTCTTAGGGCCCCTTTATGCAACTCTGGCCCTTTTACACAGTATAAGGAGGCTGAAGCAGGGATAACATCTCACCTTCTCTCTTAATAAACCTGTGAGACAAACCTCCCCAAATTTTGGGAGTGTTCAGATCTCGAGTTTTGGTTTGGGCCTCATCTAACATACCTAATAATTGGTGAAGTCAGATAATGTATTCTTAAATAATCCCTCTGGAGTCCAGTATTATTATAATTGTATTATAATGCCACACAGCTCCAATATTTGAATATATGTCATCTTTTGACCTCTCTTAAGAACAGGATTATTCCAAATGGGTACACAATACCTATTGATACACATGTCTATTTCCTCTTCTTAGTACTCCCATGAGGAGCTGACTGAATAAAGGATTCCTTTTAAGTGGAGCTTTGACTAAGATGAAGTGGAGAGTAGTTAATGACCTAAAACGGAGAAATGGGCCTTTTTTCCTATGTTCAGCCATTTTAATACAACTATATGGGGAAAAAGATATCCACCTACTTATTGCTCACATAAGAAATGATAAATGATAAAGTTTAAGGTCAGACAGGCCCATGTATCCTTAATGCCATCAGCACTTTATTACTTAATTTGATATTCAAGATCTTTTGCTCTACCAGATTAAAACTAGAAAGGTAGTATTTAAATAATTAAAGATCTTTGTTGGGATTTCAAAGGCAGCCTACTCTGAGACAGGAGTAATGTAGAAGCTATATTCACTATAAATATTTCTAGTCTTCAAATTAGGAAAGTTGGAAGCTTTATTGTTCTTCCACTGTTGAAGTTCTGGTATGGTTTTTTATCCATACAGCTTCTTGTCTGAAGTAAAGATTTTGTTATTTCTTCCTAAAGTGACATCTACATGATAGATAGATAGATTAGATATGAATCTGAATGTAGCTGTTCAGTTAGGTCAACAGGCTCCTTTACTTTATATAGAGACAATTTGCTAAACTGTCAAACAGTTGGCTGGAGGCAGGAATTAGGTGCTCTAGAATGACTTAGAGGGCTAACTCATTATCAGTGTGCAGAGCTATTTTAAAGTGACCATTTTAACTTTCTTAACAACAGGATTAAACCTGTTTCTCAAGCCAAGAGGCCCCAAAGCCCAATTAAATAAGAATGAGAATGGGTAATTGTATTGCTCTTAAGCTTTTTTTATTTTTAACAATTCTGAAGTAAAAATATTAAAAGAAATGGCAGCTGTTGGAATGCTCAACAGACATATGTTCAATGCATCATGGTTTTCCCCAGCCCACAGTGTACTCTTTTGAGAAGAGAGTCTTGCTTACTAAATGTTTGAACAACACCTAGAAAATTGGGCCATTGATTCTGATCTGGGCCTTTAACTTCATTGGGAGTTAGGCACCGCAATACCTTTGAGGATCTGGGCATAACACAGTACAGATAATAAATGTAGATAGTAAGGTCTTTGGTGCAGGTGGTGTCTTTCTGCTCTGTGTTTATACAATGCCTAGCACAGTGGGGTCCTGATCCATGACAGGGTCTCCTAAGCACTACAGTAATACGAATAATAATTAATAGTGAATTAATAACAATCTGAGGGTGAAATTTTGGTGATATTGAACTCAACAGCAAAACTCCCAGTGATCAGGATTGCACCCTGAGATTGGTGCATCAGGTACATGAGCTTTCTAATGCTAACAGATGTCAAGCAGCCTTTAGAAGAACCAAACTGCTCTAAGCATACAAGGTTCAAGAGGAGATGATCCAGTCTGGCACTTGGCATGCTGAAATGAATTTACCAAGTGCCTTTACCAGAGTAATAGGTCTGGACTGATCAGTGATAAGCTGCTTTTAATTTCAAGTCTTTCCTTACCATGAGAGTAATTAAAATTGTTCTTGTTTCTCTGCATAACTGGCTGTATTGCAGTACTTTTTTGAATGTAAGATTAAAGGTTTCATTAATGTTTACAAAGACATCATCCATACATGAGGCTCTCCATACAGTATTAGTGTTTTTTTTTATTATACCCATAATCTCTTTCTATGTAGAGACTAAATCCCATTTTAGTCTAGGAATGCTCCTTTTTTAATATATATAGTTTATAAAGTGCCTAGCCACTGCTCTGGGTGTTGTACAGGAAATGAAAGACAATACAGTCCAATGAATCAAAAAGTCAGTTCTTTAGGAGTAAATATTCAAGCTTTTAGAAGTATAGGCTGAACCTCCAAAAATGTGCCTATGTGCAAAAAATGTGCTCAAACCAGTTAATTGTGCACATAACTGGTTAACAGGTAGATACAATTTACTGGTCTAGGTGGACAGTTTTCATGCATAGAACTCTGGGTCTCCTCTTTTAAAAAAAAAAGTGCCCTAACCTTTGTATGAATGTGTAAGGTGCCTATTGAGATCATAGAAACTCTCTATATGGAATGAAATGTTTGACACAATACCTGTTAAATAGTGGTGGGATTTAAACATTTAAACTACTACAAAAATTTGGGCTTATTTTTGAACCACTGAAGTCATGTGAGTCATGCAATTGACTTCAATGGGAGCTGAATCAGGCAATCAGCCAACTGGAGAGAAATGAGAATCACTTTTACCATGGGTTGCTTGATTTCTTCTAAATCTCTCAGATATGGACTTTCTAGCTCCAATTTAACAAAACACTTAAATTATGAAGGGAGAAATGAGTTAGATGGAATTGCTCTGCCTGTGCTGGATGAATCCAGATACTTACCCAGTCCAATATTCTGTTCTTCTAAGGTCATTGACACTGTACTTAGACATTCTATGTGTGTTTTATATTTCAACTCCTTTAGCTGGAACAATGCAGCATATACTCCCAAGAAATGTAAGTGAAGAGTTGAGAGTTCCTTTTGCTCTTATACAGTTATT
Source organism: Natator depressus (assembly GCF_965152275.1). Lineage (NCBI taxonomy): Eukaryota > Metazoa > Chordata > Testudines > Cheloniidae > Natator > Natator depressus. The sequence continues at coordinate 307,238,270 of NC_134234.1, forward strand.
GAATGGGTTGGATCAGCATCTGATGTATTTAGACATGATTATTTTCCTTCTGAAGAGAAAAGTTTCTAATTTGGAATACAACTTGTCCTCTTGGCCTCTTTAGATTCTGAAGTACTTCATTTTTTTTTAAATGGGCCATATCAGCAGTCTAAATTCCAATTTACATTTTTCTTGTGTTCACAATTTATCATGAGTTTTATGTAAAAATTTAAAAAATAGACACTTAAGTTCTAAAAATATTCACATTTCAGTAAGGTCGCATTTACTAGATGAGCTACTAATTTTAAAAAGTATTAAAAATCACTCTAAAAGTGCAATCACAACTATTTATTGCAGTTTTAATGCTGGTACAAGCTTAGCAAGGGCACTACACAAAAGAAAATCCGGTGACACGTAGATTACCAGATGAGCTGGTAGAAATATAAAGTCAATTTTGTTTTCAGGCAATCAGCGAGGGTACCAAAATAAAATAATAATAATAATAATAAATAATAATAATAATAAATAAAAAATAACAATAATAGTCTAAGGTTAGGAAATATGGGCCCTGATTAAGAATATGCTTGATAACCTGAATAAGGCTGTTTTCCTAAATTGTGGTGATGACCTGGCTGAGGCTGGTATGTGCTACTGCAATATAAATATTTAATAATAATAAATAGTAGGTAGTCCATGTCATTGAGGACAACTGCACAATGGACTAACCTGCCAAAAGACGTGAGAAAACTGTTATTATCTGAGATACTGGGTATGTTCCTCACCCCTACTCCAGCTCATTTGTGTTGGGTAAAAAGGTCAAAGAGGTGTGATGGGACCTTAAAACTCCAGTTTCAGGTGCTGGAGGATTTCCCCTGGTGCAGGCATTGTGGGGGACTGATGTAAGGCTGCCTTATGAAGACCTCCTCACAAGCTCTGGCATAGGACAGGAATGGAGACAGCGGAGGCGTTTTGGGAGTAAGGCTTCAGCACAGCAGAGATTCTGGGTAGTGCGTTCCGCAGGGCAGCATCAGGGAGGCTGCTGCAACTTAGACGAGTCCCCAGGGCAGTGCATTCTAGTGTACCTTGGAAGCAAGAGCAGCTATTAAACATCCGACATCTATGGACTCTACCAGACTTTATCCATTCCTGTGGATAAAGTTGCTTTTAAGAAATGTCTAATATCTTCGTTTTCTAAAGTATATTTCCTCCAAGGTACACAGTAGTGAAGATATTCTATCATTGAAGAATGGGTAAATAAGTTCTTTTGCTGAATCAGGACCTTATAGATAATAAGTGCCTTGATGCCTTTCTCATTAACAGGGACTCTGCTGATGAGCTCTTTGAGATTTCACTTGTTATATTCAGTAAAACAACTTAACAGGCCAAGTCACATAAAAATGTAAATGGCAACGAGTAAGGCATTTTGAAAAGTTCATTACATTTTTACATTGGCTATGGCCACATTTTTTCTCAGAATGCCTGATCACTGAATGTAAACAGTGAAGTACACAAAGCACATTTTTGTGACAGCCAAAATGAAATAAATGTCATCCTAAGAGATAACCAAGGTGTCTATATTCCATACATTGGACTTGTCATATACATTTCTCACACCACTCTCAAGTTATGGATTCCCAGCAGCCTTTCAAGTATTTGGAAGATATGGTTCTGAGCTCTGTTACTGCATTGAATGGAAAATACGGACAATCATACTTTCCTTCAGTTTACCACAGAGCTGTAGTAAAGCAAAGCATGTACATTATCTGCAGCATGAGTGGACCTTGTGTAACGTCAGGCTTTTCTGTGGTTCTCTGTGGTTATGACCTATAATGGCAATGGAATCTTTTGCTTAGCAGAAAGTAAACCAATTTAGAGTCTAAGGCCAGGTCTACACTTAAAACTTTTTCTGGTATAGTAATATCAGTTGGGGTATGACTTTTTAACAACATTTTTATGCCAGCAAAAGCCCTACTGTAAATCTATAGCTCTACCAGCAAACCTTTTCCAGTGTAGTGTAGGCCTAAGAGATCTACAGAAAAAGCATTAGTGTTAGGGAGAAGGTGTGTATTTAAAGCCATGCAAGACCGACAGCTGGGAGGGTTCAGAGAGTCTGCTATTTCCTTATGACTGATCACCCAAAATGACAGAACTATTTTGCAATGAATTTCCTCTGAGTTGGATACGAACTAGCAGGCGCTATAACTCTCCATGATCTTATTAGATCAGCGTGGCAATTGCTAGATATTTTGCTACATTGCTAGATAAGGCAATTGCCTTGCTGAGATGACATCATAAAGAATTATGAAGCCTGGCAGTATTGGTTACATATCTCTATATACAACTGTTTTGTGTACCCTCCGGATATTAATCAATATGTGGCTATTTTCCAGTTTCAGATAATTCTGCTCTTTCCATATTTCAGGTGGTGCATTCTACTGCAGTTCATGAGCAAAAAATTGTAAGAGAATACAGCACAAAAAAAGGACTCTTTCCTGGAAAATGAAGCACAGGAAATTAAACATGGAACTGAGGATTCCATTTGTTTAGGCCACATTAGAGGTACATGGATAATTCCACCAGTGTGGAACACAAACAGTGCTTTATTTAAAAAACATTTGAAAAAGATTTTGACCACTTGGAATTAAAGATATTTCTTTCAAGAAATTAACACCGAAAAAAGCATGAAGACATCACTGCAAGATATATATCACTGCATTATGGAGAGTTTTTCCATTCATGATGCCAGAAAAAGTGATATTGATATTTTTTTTAAAGAACGGCAGCTTAGTTACCATCATCCCAAAAGACATAACACTATAGTAACCAGCAGGACCTCCTAATTGGCTGTAACACATAATTCACACACAAAAACCAGGAGTCTTTTCCCATATCGTAACAATTATTGAACAGCAGAGTGCTAGGGTGAAAGCCACAAAGACATCATTACTGTGATAAAATAAGTTACTAAATATTAATGAGCATAGGGCCAGATTCACTAATTTACTCTGGCTGCTTTGCAGTGCTCCAGCAATCCAAAGCAGCCATAAGCCCAGGGTAACTAGTTAACCTTATTATAAAGTACTATTGAAGCTAGGGAAAACCCATCAAAAAGACCTTGTGAGCCTGAAACCAGTGAGGAGATGCAGGAGCTCCATTCAGGTGTCCCTGTGACCGCAGTATTTTCAAATACTCAAGGAATTCACAATATTTGGCGTGGCACCGTGGGCTTCTCTATAACTGTGTTCGGGCAACTTTGTCCCACTAATGAAGGAATTTGGAGGAACCTCCTCTCAGAGTTTCCCCTCCTGCCCCACCTTTCTATCTTTTTCGCATGGGAAAGGCACAACCTAACCCAGGGATCGGCAACCTTTGGCACGTGGCCCATCAGGGAAATCCGCTGGCAGGCCGGGACAGTTTGTTTACCTGAAGCATCCACAGGTTTGGCCAATCGCATCTCCCACTGGCCGCGGTTTGCTGTTCCTGGCCAATGGGGGCTGTGGGAAGCAGCGGCTAGCGCATCCCTCGGCCCACGCTGCTTGGCCTGGAATGGCAAACTGCTGCCAGTGGGAGCTGCGATCGGCCGAACCTGCAGACACTGCCGGTAAACAAACTGTCCCGGCCTGCCAGCGGATTTCCCTGACAGGCCGTGTGCCAAAGGTTGCCAATCCCTGATCTAACCCATTAATTTGGCCAAATGTCAAGGGCATTTAAAAAGAATGAACACAAAAAAAGCAGCCTTTTGAATTATATTGAGATTTGTTCTATTTCTCCTTAACTTACTTCTCATGAGTGACCTAGAGACCTCTTTCCTGACCTACATGATGCTAGAGAATAAGGCATGTTTGTCCTAGATTTGCTGCTTTTTATTTTTAGAGAAATTATCATTCAATATTAATCAGCAGAATTTTGCCCTCTGTGCAGCTAAAGAGGTACAGAATCATCTAATAAAGGACTCTGATAAACAGTAAAGCCAAGTAGGTTAAAAGAAATATAGCCCACATATTTGAACTGTATAAATAAATAAAACAAAGGCTCTGTACTGTTGTAGCTGTGCCACAGAAATGAAATTGTGATATAGCCTGAAGTAAATGATGCCATGACAGACTTGACCTGACAGTTTTCTGTCAGGAAGATGTTAGTCTGCCTTAAATTATTCCAGACTAATAAGCACATTAATACAGCGCTGCTCAAATATCTATATCTATAAGTTAACCCCAAAAAGGATATTAGCAAAAAGATGAAGCCAAACTACTGACCGAAGTAACTCAGTTCAGTTGGAAGAGAACCAGATAACCTCACTCTTCACTTTAGACTTTAATTCTTAACATCAATAACTTAAAATACAGTCTCCCCTATATGTCATTGACACTACATATTTGTAGCTGTAGGGTCAAAGAGGCAAACAAAGAAATCAGCTGTGGCAAACAAATACAAGCAGCTAGCTTGGTAGCTCAGCTTGGGGAAGAAATGAATTGTGGCAAGGCACCTGTAAAACTTCCCTCAGGTCATCAGGCTGCAGAAGCTTAAAGATGACATATCGTGTAGTGTCCTCAGTGAGATGATTTAAGTTAAGCTAATAGGTTATTGTTTGTAACAACCGTAGCAATTTTTTAAAAAAACTAGTACTCCAGTAGAAACTCATGTACTCAAATTGCATTTGGTCTTAGGTTTTTATTTTGTTTTGTTTTTTAATGGGAGAGGAAAGATAACATTTTAACACCCATGAAAGCGAGAGACTAATAGCACTGGTGAAAGCCGAACATTTGGTGCAGTCAGGCAAAGCGTGAAAAGTCCCTACCCAGTTTTGCCAGTGTTGTTCATTCCCACCGGTAACACCCCTATTATTCCAGTGCAGAGCAGACTGCTAGCCCTGCTGCTGCATTGTACTAAATAACATGGTGGTTCTGTGATGCAAATAAAGGTTGACTGGGAGTCATCACACCGATTTCACTTGTGACCACCTGAGCCACGGGTCTGCCCTAAAAGGCAAATCCAGCCCCCACCTCTGAGCATAGCAGTCTCTCTGATAGCAGAATGGATGCAGTTTTACTGTAAAAGGATTTGGGGGCCACTAGAAGGTGCACACCTCTGCTCAGACCATAGCTTTGCAGGGGTTTCCTGTACAGAGTGGTGGGGGCTGAGAAAGGTGGAGGAGGGATGGAGCCAGAGGATCCTCTCTGATACACAGATCCTCCAGTCCCAGAGGGCTACTGCAGTCATGAGCCTGAAACATCTGGTTTGGAGCAGCTGCAGAGTCTGCACAGGAAAGGAATATTCAATGGATGGCTTAGGTCTCAGGTAGGCCACCCCCTAAATGAGGAACCCCTTAAAGGGACATAGACTGCATGGAATGGTTTGTTGCACTGATTCCTATTGCTGTGGTTTTGCACATTCACACTATATTTTTGACAGAACTGTTTTGGTGCATCCACACTTATCAATCGTTGTTATGCCTGTGTGTCCTGGGACTCATGACTCACCTGTATTTCACATTGCCCAGCGCTGTTTTTGAGGAACAGGTATGTGGAAGATTGACTGTTGGCTGTTGTACAACTCACATCCACATACAAGTGCTGCAAGCAGCAGTGGTTTCTTTCAATGCCTTTTGCTTAGTGCAAAAAGAAGCTTTAGTAAGGAAGGCCACATTCTGATCTCAGGTTTCAGAGTAGCAGCCGTGTTAGTCTGTATCCGCAAAAAGAAAAGGAGGACTTGTGGCACCTTTGAGACCAACAAATTTATTTGAGTATAAGCTTTCGTGAGCTACAGCTCACTTCATCGGATGCATGTAGTGGAAAATACAGTTGGGAGATTTTATATACACAGAGAACATGAAACAATGGGTGTTACCATACACACTGTGACAAGAGTGATCAGGTAAGGTGAGCTATTACCAGCAGGAGAGCAGGGGCGGGGGGGGGGGAGATCTTTTGTAGTGATAATCAAGGTGGGCCATTTCCAGCAGGTGACAAGAACGTGTGAGGAACAGTGTGGGGGAGGAGGGGAAATAAACATGGGGAAATAGTTTTACTTTGTGTAATGACCCATCCACTCCCAGTCTCTATTCAAGCCTAAGTTAATTGTATCCAGTTTGGAAATTAACTCCAATTCAGCAGTCTCTCGTTGGAGTCTGTTTTTGAAGTTTTTTTGTTGAAGAATTGCCACTTTTAGGTCTGTAATCGAGTGACCAAAGAGATTGAAGTGTTCTCCGACTGGTTTTTGAATGTTATAATTCTTGATGTCTGATTTGCGTCCATTCATTCTTTTACGTAAAGACTGTCTGGTTTGGCCAATGTACATGGCAGAGGGGCATTGCTGGCACATGATGACATATATCACATTGGTAGATGTGCAGGTGAACGAGCCTCTGATAGTGTGGCTGATGTGATTAGGCCCTATGATGGTGTCCCCTGAATAGATATGTGATATGCCAACTGTGTCCACATATCTATGAATAAAGACTGGGAGTGGATGTGTCATTACACAAAGTAAAACTATTTCCTCATGTTTATTTCCCCACCCTCCCCCACACTGTTCCTCACACGTTCTTTTCAACTGCTGGAAATGGCCCACCTTGATTATCATTACAAAAGGTCCCCCTGCCCCACCCGCTCTCCTGCTGGTAATAGCTCACCTTACCTGATCACTCTTGTTACAGTGTGTATGGTAACACCCATTGTATCATGTTCTCTGTGTATATAAAATCTCCCCACTGTATTTTCCACTACATGCATCCGATGAAGTGAGCTGTAGCTCACGAACGCTTATGATCAAATAAATTTGTTAGTCTCTAAGGTGCCACAAGTACTCCTTTTCTTCATTCTGATCTCAGTTACATGGGAGTAAGACTGGAGTAATGCCATTAAACTGAATACAGTTACTCCAGTTTTCACCCTGTGTTACAGATTAGCATATGACCCCAAGTCTCCAGTAATGAAAGACACATTCTATTATTTTAAATAATATCTGAAATATATAGAGAAATGTTACCTTGAAGGGACACTCTTTAGCAGACAATACTGTATTCTAAAAAGGTTAAATGCCTGTGATGGATTTATATTAACGTGTTTATCAACAGCAAGGGTGTGGGTTGTTTTATTTATTTATGCCAGTTACCAGATGTTGCCTTCAGCAAACCATCTTTCTACAGTTAAAAGAATAAAAGCTATATTGAAAACAAACACTGGAAATAGAAAATGATTATACTTAGTAAATAAAAAAAAAGTAAACCACCTCTGGGGTTAGTGAGAACACATCATCTCTAAGAGATATAGACAGTGCAGTGCTGACAGTAGATAGGAGCCAGGCACTATATAAAGCATCATAAATAGGATATTTTTAATGGGCTGTGTGCCAGGTAAGGAGACTGACGGAGGAAGGAAGGAAGAACAAACTCTTTAAGAGGTATATTGAAGAGAGGAACTGTTAATAACTACTCTGCATTTTTCAGTAAAAACTCACATTGAGTATCCAACAATCAGCAGATGGACCTACTTGAAGAAGTTCAGATCCCAAACTTCAAAGATCAAAGAGCCAAATCTCTAAACTCAGTTATGCCAACGTAATCTGGAGTAACGCCACTAAAGTAACTGGAGCTAGTCCACATATGCCCTGGTAAAAACAAAGCAAAATGTTTAACATATTTTAAAAGTGAGTGTGATTAACAATTGGAACAAACTGGAATGTGGTGGATTCTTGTGATGGGGTAAAACCCCACACCGGGCAACAAGGGGTTAGTGGGCTGCTCTGGGGTTAGACAGCCACTCCCCCTCTCCCTCAGCCCACCACACCTGCAAGAGATACCCAGACTGGAGGAAGTGTTAAAAGAGAGCAGAACCGCTCATTTGCGGTCAGGCCAGGGAAGAGAAAGGAACTTTTCCTTGAAGCTCCTGAGGAAAGGACTAAGGCAGGGATTGGCAACTTTTGGCACGTGGCCCACCAGGGTAAGCCACCTGGCAGGCCCAGCCGGTCTGTTTACCGTCCTCGTCCACAGGTTAAGCCGATTGCGGCTCCCACTAGTCGCGGTTTGCCGTTTCAGACCAATGGAGGCTGCGGGAAGCTGTGTGGGCTGAGGGATGTGCTGGCCGCCGCTTCCCCCATTGGCTTGGAGCGGTGAACCACAGCCAGTGGAACCCGCTATCAGCCAAACCTGAGGATGTTGCAGGTAAACAAAGCATCCCAGCCCGCCAGCAGCTTTCCCTGGTGGGCCGCGGGCCAAAAGTTGCCAATCCCTGGACTAAGGGAAGGCAGGATCTCTCCCATCAGCAACTGCCTGAAGGACCCTCACTGAGGGTAGCAAGGGCCTGCTTCTGATAGACCCTGAGTGGGAGGCCTTTCCTCACTCCCCCAGTGGACTCAGTTTGTTTGCATTAATTCCCATTGTGTTGTTTATGGACTACCCTAGCAGGGGAGAGACTTGGAACTGACTGGCCCAGGGCCAAGCCACGGAAAAGACAGCCACTGCCCTGAGAGAGAAGGTGCTACCATGCCACACATTGCCACAAGGAGATGCCATGCAGTGAACTGAACCCCTGGCACCTCTCCTCACCACAGATGGTGAACTCTGGAAAATTGTAGGGTGGTAGAAAATGGCCCAAGCAGGGCAGCCTTAAGGTGCCCCAGCTGTCAGACTTTTGATAGCCTTCATAGGCCCTTGGGCTGTTGCGTGGTGAAGTGGGAGGGTCTGGGCTCCCCTACCAACCTCTCCCCTCTGCAGTTTGAAGGGCCTAAACCCTGATCACTAGGCCACGTTCCCCACAAGCAAAGGCCATCACAATGCTCCATCTCTTGATCTCTTCAAATCAAGCCTGGTGATATGCTTTAGTCAAACAAGGGTATTGGCTCAATACAGTTGGGTAAGTGGGTGAAATTCTAGGGCCTGTATTATAAAGGTGTTCAGACTACTTTATCTCATGCTGACTTCTGGCTTTAAAATCTATAAATATTTGGCCCTGGTAACAGGCAGTCTCCCCTCCCTACATCTAACACAGTCAACACTATCTTAGTTACAACCTAGACTTGTATTTTGCCTTTGTTCTTAATGTAAGTAACAAAGCTCTCAGCGTATGTCTACATTGCCATTGAAGATGTGATTGCAGTTTTGGGAGGCATATCTGCTCTAGCTTTTCTCTAGCTACCACTGCTAAAAATAGTAGTGAAGCTGTATCAGAAAGTCCTTTTGATTTTTCTAAATGCAAATTTTGGACTTCCTGGTAAATGTTTTTGTTTTGTTTTTTAAGCTTCAGCATTTCCTGTGGAATGGGAATTCTGGGTCCTGACCAGCCCTAACCCTGTCACATGCCCACCGTATTCTAAGACTGAAAAAAAGAGAGTATTTGAAGTATAAAACATCTGGTAAAGAGGACAGCAGGAACAAATAAAACTGTAAAAATAAGAAAAGCAGAAGCAAAGAATCTAATGAAGGGATATAGCACTGAAAGATAAATAACAAGAAAGCTTTAAGGAACAGTGGTCTGTGATGGAAAAGATAAGGCTTCTTAGAGGAAAAGACAATTCATTAATAATATGAGTAAAGTTGCTAGAAATAATGAATCCCTTATTACAATGCTGAGAAAGGATGGTGGTATATAGAACCCAGTAACAGATGTTAGTTAAATTTTCAATTCGCTGGCCTCCATCTTGCAGATAGAATTTACACCAACAAATTTTGTGCCTGCTCATTGTCATGCTCTAGTTAAACTGCAGGGTTCTAATCTGTGTATGGGCATGATTCACGTGTGTAATAAAGCGTTGGTTAATTTCCTTGAGTGTGCTGCAGTGATAGCGGTGGGCAGAAGCAGAGAAAAGAGAAACCCAAAGTTAAACAAAGTTCACAGAGCACAAGGAGTCAGGTTCTCCTTGAGGTTTGTTTGTCTGTTTGTTTGTGTTTGTTTGCTTGTTTGTTTTTTAAAAAGTTTCAGCCCCTTCAAGCTGGGGAACCTTCTGAATATGAACAGACATAGTATTGCCTTGAGCAAGACAAGCTGACACAGGAGCATTAAGAGACCTAGGAACTACCCTCATTCATTTGAATCCCAGTGATGCCTGTGTAAATGGTAACATGGTTAACTATTTCACCACTGATTATCGTATCAGAAACATCCAGCTAAGCTGCTTATCTCCTGGGACGGTCTATTTATTTGAAAAGATTTTCCACACAAATAAGGCTGCACATATGAAAATAAACCAGTATTCCATCAGATTGTTTTTGGTCCCTTAACAGAACAACTCCAGCACCACTTTTCCATGGCAGTACAGGCGCACCACATTAGTGTCTAGAATGCAGTGCCCCACCTGTTTGACCCCTTAGAGACATGGGGACAGATATAGTCATCCGTAAAATTCTAAACTGAAAGACGGATGACAAATTAACTTGCTTCTGGGCCCCTCCTTTGTCCCTCCCTCCCACAGTCAGCAGCTGACAGCAAAGCCCACTCAGGATGTGTCTGTGGACCCAGTTCATCCAGTGGAGAGCGTCAATGTATGAAATAATGCTGACAGAACCTGCATTATACTACAGGGGAATCCCTGTGTTCTTGCAAGGGGACAATGCCATTGACCCTATCCAACCCACAGAGGCAAAGCCCCATGGCGGTGGCCATGTAGAGGGACTACTGCAAGATCCAGGACTAATGCAATAGTCATGTTGGAACGCCACCCCCATCAACAGCTCCCAAGCAAGTTCTGACAGGATTTCTCTCCTATCCTGCTTGCTTGGGTGTGGAGATAAAACAGTTCTTTATTTGTAAATACACTTTATACTGAGAAGAATCACTTATCTTTGAACCGTCAGATTGCAGGACTGTGCAAAAGAAGTGAGGTTTTCTTATAAACACCATTTAGAGAAGGGAGTGAAGAGCACCAAGGGAACCTAGAGTAGAGTTAGTAAGTGAAATAAACCACTTAAAGAAGCAATAGAAACAGCTAGTGTAATTAGTTTCCAATCAGAGAGCATAGCATTTAGAGGAAAAAATGTTGGATATAATTGCTGACTGCAAACATAGATGGGCTGCCTTTTTACCTAGGGCTTTGTGTTTCCTATATAGAGCTTTAAGACCAAATAGTTCTTCCTTCAAGCACACACACAGGGATCCCGTTGAATCAAATTGGACCACCACAGACACATCTGAAGGGCAGCATCTAGTCCCTTGACACAACAGGTAACAGGCTGTTTTGCTTATTCTCACAAGTACGTTGAAATGTCTTCATTGGGATTTATCGCATGCATGTCCAGCTGCTATAAAATGGTTATTCCAGACAATACTGTACAAGTTCTGGACCCCCACTTCAATTATAAAATTGAACCAGGAGATACCGTTGTAATGTTTTTATCTCTTTTCCTGTTAAAAAGGCGACACTGCAAATCAGCTTAACTTTTCCTTTCCCCGCCCCCAGGTTTTCAGTTTCTCCAAATCTATATTCTTCAAAGTCAGTCTAGCCATGATCACATTTCTATTGTGGACATCATTGCTCCTCTTTTCATACTAAGAATAGGCTGAATTATAGCTGATGTAAATAAACTGACTTCAATGGGCCTAGACCAGGATAAATCTGGCCTATCTAGATAAAAGACCAACAATCCTGAGCGCTGTTTTCTTAGTTAGAAAGGGAAAATTACTTTCCTAACTACACACACATTAAGAATGAATTATGCAGATTTAAGAAGCAAAAAAAAAAAAAAGCTTTTCCCTTAAGTTACCACCTTCATTTATGATTCTGCCATTTAGTAAATGATATAAACTGAGAATTACATAATCCTGACAGATAGCTTACTGATAAACAACATGAATATGAGTGGCTGTTAACCTTTGATTAATAATAATCTGTAAAGCAAAACCAAAGTAGTAGCACAGAACACTTGAGTTCATCCTTGCAAAAATGTGGAGCAAGTTCTCCTTCAAGGTCTGTGGATGCCTACGCATTGTATAGCAGCATGGGCACCCAGCTCAGCATTGTGAATTCCACTGGGTAGCAGAATGCAAGCAGTTAGTACTTACAATGCTTAGCCTAAATTCCCACTTGTGAATGCCATCTACAGTGTGCCCAACAGATTCTGCTAGGTTGATGCACCTCTACACTGCCCCTGCAGGGGACAGTGCCCATCGTGGACACTTGATTCTGTGTAACCTTAGGTAAGTCACTTATCTTTAACATTCAATTTCCCTTTGGGTATAAAACTTGCCCATCTTTGGGAAAGACTGGCAGTGGTTTACACCCATTATACACAGGTGTAAAATGACTCCACAAGGTGCAAGGTAATGGTGAATAAGGCCAGTTCTTGAAGTATAAGAAAACACACCGAGAAGACTTTTATGCACATGCTTCATATACTCTGCACATTCACTTTGACTGACCTCAGCACCGCTGGAGGAAAGAAAAAGGAGACATTATTGCAGACAACCACTGGTTACCACTTTTCTTTTAAACAACATGTCTGCAATATATAGAAAAATACCATTATGCTAGTTGTTTAACGCCCTGCTAAGAAGAAGGAGGATGGTTTTGTGGATAAAACATAGAACAAGACTTCAGGACCTTTGGGTTCAATCTCCAGCTCTTCTATAGATTTCCTTTATGACCTTAAACAGGTCATTGGATCCATAGTCACAAAACCACTGAGGTGCCTAAGTCCAACATTTGGGTGCCACTGACATTCTCAAAAGCACCACTCAGTTGCTGTCTAAGAGCACAGGTGCCTACGTTTCCACTGTTAGGCATTTGCAAAGCCACCTAAGTCTTGATGCCGCCTTACAGCCAACAAGCTGCTTAAAGCCCCAGTGCAAGCCAAACTGGGATTCTCAAACTAGACAGGAATGGATTTTTTTGTCTCTCACCAACTGGGCCTAATTTGGTGTGTGGTGGTTGTGGGACTCACCTCAGATGTGGGAGACCTGGGTTTCAAATCCCTACTTTAATTCAGGCCGGAACTTGAACCTGGGTCTCCCACAGCCCAGGTGACTGGCCTGAGCACCAAGCAACTTGTACTGGGGAGAGATGGTCTCTTTCTTTCTCTCTTGTTTTTTCATGAGAAAAGTCTGACCTAGCTTCAGTGCCTAACCCCAAGAGAGGGTTCCTGGCTGAGGGTCCCAATGGGAGGAAGTTGCTAATCTCTGGCCCCACAGCAACAATCCTCTGAGATTAATGGGAGGAGCCTAAATATCTTTGAGGATCTGGGCCTAAGCCCCATGCATTTCCTCAACATTTCACCCCTGACTAGGTGGCTCCCAGCTCAGCTGGTTGGCTTCTGAGCAGAGCACTGTATGGAGAGTCTAGGCATTTAACTCAGGGCAGAAAATTCCACTAGGCATCAGGAAGCCTACGGGTTAAGTATTGCAACGCCTCAGTACCTTTGTGGATCTGGGCCCTAGCTTCTCAGTTCTCCTTCTCTAAACAGGGGAAGCTGACATCATTTGTCTACCTTGTTTATTTAGGCTATGGGCTGATAAGAACATAAGAATGTCCATACTAGGTCAGATCAATGGTCCATCTAACCCAATATCCTGTCTTCCAACAGAGGCCAATGCCAGGTGCTTCTGAGGGAATTAACATGGCAATTATCGAGTGATCCCACCCAGAGCATAGGATTGCCTCCCTAACCATCTTGGCTAATAGCCATTGATGGACCTCTCCTCCATGAACTTATCTGGTTCTTTTTTTACCCCAGTTATAGGTTTGGCCTTCACCATATCCCCGTGCAAGGAGTTCTATGGGTTGACTGTGCATTGTGTGAAGAAACACTTCCTTTTGATTGTTTTAAACCTGCTGACTATTCATTTCATTGGGTGACTCCCTATGAAATGTATGTTATGTAAAGGGATAAATAACACTTCTTTACTCACTTTCTCCACACCAGTCATGATTTTATAGACCTCGATCACAGGGGTGTCCAAACTGACTAACCCTCTGAGCCGCATATGACAATCTTCAGAAGTTCAAGAGCCAGGGCGTGTCTGCTGGGTCTCCGGGCTTTGGCCCTGCGGGGGCCTCTCCCCACTGGGCAGAAGTCAGAGACAACACACTGGCCCTGCTCGGTCACATGGTGCTGCTGGACCCCCCCCTCCCCCTGGAGCTGCAAGCTAGGAGCCGTGGCTGTGGAGAGAGGCAGCAGCAAACAGCTGGGAGCTTCAGGGAGAGCTGCTGCTTTTGCTGTTGCCTCTCCCCAGGGAGCTAAAGCAGCAGCCCCTCCCTGCAGTTCCCAGCTGTTTGCCCCTGCCTCTTCATGGGGAGCTAGCACCTGGGAGCTGCAGGGTGGGGCCAGAGAGTAAGAAGGAGGGCATGACTCAAGCTGTTGGGAGGAAGGTGAACCTTTAAATTGTGCCTCCCCCCCCCCTCAGCAGGCAGGCAGGCACTATTGCTTTTTGTGTTTTCAATAGAGTTATAGGGATGTAAAGGCAGTTTAGTGGAATGGAGAATAAAGACCATGATGTGAAAGTTTCTGTGTCCCCAGAGCAATCCTGCGAGTTATCTCATTCTTTTGCTCAATTAACATGCAAAATATGCAGGCGTGGATACTTCTAGAAATTCTTAGGATAAAAAGTCAAGGAAATATTGGTGAGTGAAAAAAAGTGACGAAGAAAAAAATACCCTAAGAAAATGAAAGCTATTTCTGAAGGGCAACCCTGGCATTAGGATAGGAAAAAATACAGTACCTATTCTTTTCAGCAAACAAAGAACTCATTTACCATTTTACACCTACGTGCACTAACAAGCCACACTTCTGTCACAATCACTATATTATGCCTCTTGAACAATGAAAACCTGTTAACGTGAAACAAGTTTAATCAATTTAGAATGCAAATGAGAATAAAAGGGCCACACCAGTGTCCAACAACTATTTTGGACCAAGACAGTAGCTGGAAACAAGCTTAAACAATGTTCTTTTCAGCAGCACAAAAAGAAAGATTAAACCTTACACAATGAATCATAGAATCTCAGGGTTGGGAGAGACCTCAGAAAGTCATCTAGTCCAAACCCCTGCTCAAAGCAGGACCAATCCCCAATCTTTGCCCCAGATCCCAAATGGCCCCCTCAAGGATTGAACTCACAACCCTGGGTTTAGCAGGCCAATGCTCAAACCATTGAGCTATCCCTCCCCACCTCTGTCTGAAGCCAGAGGTATCACTGTGCATTTTCAAAGTGGTAAGTGGGATTTTAGCCATGCAATTGCTACTGATTTTCAAATACTACCCATTCATTTGTCTTCTCTTGTCAGTATTTTGATATTTTTTTATTTTACAGTATTTCTGGAAGAATTAATGTATAGTATGGAAATGTGTCAGTGGGGAAGGATAGCTCAGTGGATTGGCTATATGGGATATATAGCTTTGAACATCTAGGGAGAAAATGGTATTTCCCGGTGCAGTTTATACACTCCCAATGCAGGCTGTGAAGCTAGAGGAGGAAAGGAGGCATAATGTGCCCTCATCTCTCCCTGGGGAATTGCAGCTCTGTGCTGTACTGCACAGTATTGCACCCAAAATTATATAAATTTAATGATAAAAGTTTCCAAGTGATTTTTTGAACAACTAAACTTTAAATACATAGCATCTCTCTGCATCCTGTGCTCTTGTTCCCAGTCTCTTTTTTCAGATACCTCTTAGGGGTACATTTAACCACAGTCTTCACCAAAATGGGAGAGGGGTTGCAAACAGAACCAAATTCAGACTGCAAAGTGATAGTTTAGAACAAATGTACAGGGTAAATGTTGACTCTTGAAGCACAAGAGGAGAAATAGACAGCACAAACAAAATGTGGGAACGGGGACATGTAACCAAGCAGCTGCCACCATCACATTAAATAAATTTATTTTCATCTTGTTTGCTTAATACTGTCCATGATTTATTTCATGTAATCAAGCACTCTAGCTTCCATATAGTGTATAGAAAGGGAATTGGGAAAGGAAATGTCTACAAAAGGATCTCTTGTCTACAGACGTGATTGACCACACTACAAAACAGCGGGAGAACTTGGGTCCTGATTCAGCAAGTATTTAAGCATGTGCCTATCTATAGTCAATGGGATTATTCACATGCTTAAAATAGCTTGATTAATCAGGGCGTAATGCAATAATGGTTGTCCAATTTTAACAGATACAAGGAATAGAGTGGACACATACACAGAATAAGTACCTTTTCTGCTGAATTTGGTGTATGTTTAAGTGAAAGTAATGAGGAATTATTTTTTCCCACACCGATATACAAAGTAAAGGTATAAAATCTAGCATACTCCACATAAAGGAAAATCTTTCTTTCTTTTCAGAAGTCACATCAATTTTTCCAAGACATTTAAAGAGCCTGTAGAAGGTGGACTATATTAGGTATACCCACACTTTATTTCAGAGGTCAAAAATATGCTCATTTTGTCACTTGAGAAAACAATGGTTTAAATAATAAATTCAATTTCCTAGTTTAACAGGTCTGTAGACAGAAAGAAACAATCAGACAAACACAACATGGTTCTTAAAAAACAGGTTGTGAAGTGCAAGCCTGTAGAGGATTGTGGCCTCCGTGAAAAATACATAATTAATACTCATGATTTGTTTACAGCGTATCCACTTCTAACATTCATGCTGCATATCCCAGAATACTTAGGGAATGTGGGCCTGATCAGACACCCACTGAAATCAACAGGAATATTTCCATTGACTTCAGTGGGCTTTGGATCAGGCCCTGTGTGTCTGAAAATGCATTTGTGTTTTAAAAAAGGAATTCACTCTCCACATCTTCCAGTCCCTCATGTTTATTGTCACCAACCCTATGGCAAAATAATACCTTGGCTCTGCGGTGGGACTCTCATGGATGCCACTAGGAGTTACACTTGCAGATTGAGGACATGTCCTTAGTGTAGAAAAAAGTGAAAAGAAACTCAGCAAATGAAGCCACACATAATACAAATCAAGGTGAAAGCAAATCTTACTTCTCAAATAGACCAAAGTAACTTAGGCACTGTATAACTACAAGTTTTAAAAGGAAATTTTAAATGTAGCACATTGAACCTTCATAATGCACATTTAAAAACCACTCATGTAAAGCTAATTCCATTGTAAGCATCTTCTTTAAACATGGTAACTACTACCTCCAAGGGTAAGTATGTGAATGGTAAATTAAATATGGTCAATTTAAATTATTCTGGGTAAAGCAAAGATTTTTATCCTTATTAAGGCAATTTAATAATATTTAAATGGTAAAATACAGATTGACAATGACATTAAAGAATAAAATCTCATTTATTATTATACTACCTTGTAAATTTCCCAGACTCCAAATATTCTCACAATATTGTACAGTAAATTGGATTAAAACTAGCTTCAAATACTTTCCACCACATCTTTTACATTAAACATCTTTCAAAAAACCACAATGTTTATGTAATCAATTTACAGTGATTATAAAAAAATTAGCAAGGAATTAAATAAAGTAGGTCGACTTGGTTGCCCCGCTACCTCAAACAATAGAATACGAGCACCATCCCAAATACAATGATTTAAAACTCCATGTTGGCTCTCTCATTTTAATAACTCAACAGAAATTATTTTCCAAAGCACAACTGTTAATATGCAAATCGGTTTACAGGGTAGTTCTTAGAAGCAACATTTTTTCCTTGCATTTTGTTCCAACAAGAAAAATATGAAGTTTAAAAAAAAAACAGGGGTACTGCAAATAAAGCCACAGAGTCGATTAGCAGTGAGTCCCAACCGAAGCAAAGGTGGACATTTCACGACGGATGGTACTGAAAGGGGAGAGTTCAAGCTCTGTGGTGTACTCATTGTCATTGTCATCGCTTGTTACCGTTGAAGACTTCTGGATGCATTCATCACAGCAACAACAACAACATTCCATAAAGGCCCGACTGAACGGTTTGCAAAGACAGAAAAGGAGGACTGGGGTCACACAGGACTTAAAGAACAAAAGAAACTGGCTAATGAGATGGAGGAGATCCATAGTCTGCCGAGAGACTCCTGTGGACATGTATGCAGTCACAATGTTGCAAATGTTTTCAGGAATGATGCAAAACCCATACAAAATGGTCAAAGCCACCACTGTGCAGTTCATCTGACTTTCCAGCTGAATTTGTCGCTTGTTCCCTCGTGTGCAAGCCTTCTCTGCTTGTCTGATTTTCCTTGCTGTTACCAGAGAACAGGTAATAGTGAAAAGAGTAGGCAAACAAAAGTAGCAGCCAAAATACCACCAGAGTCTTGCACCATCATATGTGAGAGCTAATACATAAATGGTATCAGGTAATTCAGTAGAGATCTTTACCACGCACCGTTCCCCTGGTGGGCTGCCACTAAATGGAGAGTCTTCCTTTGTCAACTGGCGTAAAACAACCTCCGGAAGTGCCAACAACAGAGCACCAACCCATATAACGGCCAGTTTGGCAGTTGTTGAAGTACAGTTTTCAATCATCTCATAATACATCTGTACATTAGTGGCAGCACGAAATCGGTCTATACAGAGGGCACATAGTGTGAACGTAGTGACTCCAAGAGAAGCTACCTGTATGGGAGAAAAGTGAACACATTTTTAATACGGACACTGTCTGAAATATATTTTTAAAATATAGGAGATGACTACAGGCTAGATCCCAAGCTGTTAACATTGTATACAGCTTGTATACAGCACCGTCACAATAAAACTCACTAGTAAAATGTCTATTTGAATATTTTCCATTTATAAATCCTCCTTCCTCATATATCAGGTGGAGTTGGTTTCAATTCACATCATTCCAAGTCATATAAAATGACTGTTTAAAAATACCCGGACTACTAAAATGCAAAAGCCATAATGTAATTTACTATCCTATGTTTACCTTTAAAGACATTCTGTCGTGTATTTACAGTGCCGTAATAAAAGGGCCAGATTTTCAATGGTATTTAGGTGCCCAAAGACGCAGCTAGATGTCTAGTGGGATTTTCAAAAGCAGGGGAGGGGCCTAACTCCTTTGAAATCAATGCGATTTAGGCACCTAATCTGCTTTGGCGCATCTGACAAATCTTGATGGGGGTGGGATTCACATGGCTGACTTAGGTGCCCAACTGCCCTTTTGGGTGCCACTAGCATTCACAAAACCCTGGCTCAGCTGCCATCTAACATTGTAGGCACCTGAAGTCCGAAGGGGCCAGATCCACAAAGGGATTCAGGCACCTATCTGCCATTTTAGGCACCTAATTCTAAAATTTTGATCCTCAACCTGTCCACTCAGCTACCACCAATTGTTGCAGGTGCATAGGCTTTGTGCTGCTTGTGGAGCTCTGTCTGGAAAGCTTTCTCAGGCCACCCGACAGATTGGCCCCCATACCAAACACCACTGCCAGAGAAGAAGGCAGCAGTGCCCCTTTCCCCAACCTTTGGCTCAGTGATTCGGGCACTCACGCAGGAGACTCCGGTTCACTTCCCCTCTCTGCCTGAGGTAGAGCAGGGATCTGAATCCACATCTCAGATCTCTCAGGAGGCTGCCCTACTCACTGAACCATGGAATATTTAGGTCGGGGACAGCAGGGGGTGTCTCAGTCTCTCCTGATGAAGCCTTTCCACTTTGTATAAATAATTAAACATTCATTGGGCCAGAAGAAAAAAAGGGAGAATGACTCTCAGGCCCAGTAATTAGGGTGCCCCTCTGGGATGTGGGAGACCTATGTCCCTGCTCCAATGACTACTGAATTATTTGAACGGGCAGCAGGTACTTTGTTAAAGCAGGCAGAGATGGGACTGGAACCTTGGTTGCTCACATCCTGGGTGAGGGCTCTAACCACTGGGCTATTAGAGATAAGAGCAGGGGAGTACTAGTGGCACCATCTCCTCCTCCGGTTTTCTTAAGAAATAACTGACCTGGTTTAAGTACCTATGAGAAAGTTCATGGCTGTGACTCTCCAGCAGGTGGTGGCACCTCCCTCCACCCCAGATGTAGGCACCTAACTCTCTATGAAAGGTTTATGCATCTGATGAAGTGGGTTTTAGCCCATGAAAGCTTATGCCCAAATAAATTTGTTAGTCTCTATGGTGCCATAAAACCTCCTCATTGTTTTTTCTCTATGAGAGGTGGAGCTTAGGTCACACCCTTCTTCTCAGTCTTTCCTGCTGAAGCGTTTACGCAGCTCCCCCCTCAGCATGCTGGCTTCTGTTAATCCCTTTTATAAGCGCCCAATGCACTTTACGCGGAGCCTGGGTGCCTAACTTGGGGTTGTAAATTCCACTTGGCGGCAGGGCAGAGGCGCTGACTTTCCACTTTCCCTGGGGGTGCTCAATCCCTGCTCCAGCCCAGGCCCTGCTCCCACTCCACCCCTTCCACAAAGGCCCAACCTCTGCTGATCGCAGCAGGTGGGAGGCACTGGGAGGGAGGGGGAGGAGCTGATCAGTTGGGCTGCCAGTGGGTGCTGAGCACCCACTATTTTTTTCCCGTGGGTGCTCCAGCCCTGGAGCCAGTGCCTATGCAGCAGGGCACATAAAATTTAGGTACTGCAACACTCAATCTAAATCCCCCCCGAGAAACCTCTCCCCCCCCCCAGATGTTTAGCCACATATTTTGGTATGTAAATAACTTTGAAAATCTGGCCCAAAGAGATTTAGAATGAAATCCTGACCCTGCTGAAATCAATGGCAAAATTCTCATTGATTTAAGTGGAGCCAGGATCTCACCCTTTTATCTTGAATACTACAATTAGCTCACAGGAAAATTTAGGCTGAATATCATGTCCTAGTAGCAGGGGCTATTGCACTCTAGGATACAGGCCAAGAGGAGTGGTTGATGCCCCATTGTTCAAGCAATTTAAAACTGGACTAGAAGACGCTTTCAATAATACACTGTAAGGAAAAATGTTGCATTATCAGAGGAATGGACAGGATGCCCCATCACATCTTGTCTAGCTCCACTCTCTGTCATTCCATGTGTAAGTAGTGATCTTGTACTGTCTCAGAAGCTAACTCCCTATCATTTTATATTGTTTATATTTCAGTTCCTAAAGACAAATTTGTTAGAATTCACACACATTTTTAGCCCAATCCTGCTTCCAATAAATTCAACTTCAATTCAAATTCAAAAGCAAAACTCCTGTTTACTTCAATCGGAGAAAGATTACATCCTTCAATTTTGTTGTGGTGCACTCTAACTCATTGACTCTCATAGTTTTATAGATTGTTGCTGTGCCCAAAATGTGCTGGTGCAAAAGAGCAGTGAAGGTATGTTAATAGGAATTGTTAAATGATTTTCCTGTTCATTTAGAAGAATGCTTACTTGTGATAATAGATTAGCCATGTCTGTTACTAACTGGTAAAATTTATGGAGCTATTGGGCAGCTGACTGTAATTTTTGCTTACCGAAGTTCAATGTGCAGTGAGGTACTTAAGATTCTATAAGGGTGCATTTCAAAATGCATTCTGATTTCCATCATAATTTTGAAATATACTTGTTTATATACATCCCATAAAAAGTTCTGCAAAGATAGATAGTGCAATTATACACAATTATATAAATGTATCATTCATGTTGGGCTTGACCATTTAATGGCCATATCTGATTGCTAAAATTCAATATCACTGCAAAATATGAGACCCTTGGGATTAAACCTGTTAGCATTGGCTTAGTTGGGCAGCTTCCTGAGAGAGGGAATGAGTAAGATTCAATCTCTTATTAATTAACTTGCACTGGGAGGAATAATTAATGACGACAAAGCAGAACTGTAAACATTTTTAATTGGTGAAGCTATTAATTTTGAGAATTAAACTGTCTGATAAGGCTCAAAGAAAAGCTTGGTAATACTGGCAAAAAAACAAAAATAACTAAAGGGAAATTAGAGTTACAGGAAAATCTTTAATAAGCATTAAAAAGTAGCAGTGATTAAATGAGCTAATAAAAAGAATTTTCATACATCAGGGCTGAGATGTCACAGTGGCAAATTTACAATTTCTGATTTTTGTCTCTGAAACATTTAAATGTGTTGTGTATTCTTGACATCAACATCTTTAACCATCTTCTCTTCCAACATGAATACCAAATGGATCAACACACAGCTCTTAGCCTCTTGCCAAGAGTCTCTCCATATGCAGAGAAGGGAATATTCCTGAGTCTTAAAATGGTGAGGGAACTGCAAAAATCAGTACAGGAAAAGAGACGCTGCCCTTTTTTAAGTAAACTTTTTTCCTCTCTTTTAATGTCTATTCCAATTGAGTAACAGAAGCACCTCCTTTTAGTGGTTCAGAGTCCCATTATATCATATAATGTTTTGCCATGGCTGAACCGTTAGATGCTGCAGTTAGAACTGGACTAATGAAAGAAGGCATGTCTACCATGAACAAACATAACCTACGGGGTTCCTGTCAAATTAACTGACTGACGACTTAAGAGGTTTAAGACAGTGAAACAGGGCAAGAGGAAACAACTAGGAACAGGAGAAATCATCTTTCAAAATGCAACTGTTAGTTTACTGATGAAACAAGATAAATAATGCTAGCATGTGTCTGGTTCATGCAGTGGTTTCCTATCTTGCACACATTAATGAGTTTAATGATTGCATGGAAAAAATGGTAAAAAAGCATTATGCAGTGGAATACTCTAATCTAAATCCTTTCCAGCTCCTCCAGAATAGATATGAATAGGGATTCACTGTAACTGCCTTGCTTCAAGGCACTGTCACAATTCTGGGGTCTGATTGTCTCCCCTGCAGGATATGAGTAATACCCACTGAGATCAATGGGTGTTGACCACAGCTTGTGTGATGGGGGGGGGGGGATTTGTCCCCAGGGCATTCAATCTACTTTGCTGTAAACAGTTTTACTTTAAGTGTGTGCCTCCGTATTAACAAACTGCATGTTAATCTTCACAAATATGTTACAGTAGTGCTACGAATGAGTTAAACTGACAAAACCAAGGACATGGATAGCTATGAGCTACAAGCCAGTGGCTCTCAACCTATTTACCATTGAGGGCAGCATATGCAGCTCTCTATGTGTTATGTGGGCCACATCCACACAATATATATACTACCTGTATGGCTCTGAGGATGTCACATGGCCTGCAGCTGTGTGCTGATTGGGCCACAAGTGGCCCACGGGCTGAGAAACACTGCTATGAGTGAAGTTCTCTCTCAGGGTAGATAAAAATCAGTGATTTTTTTTTAAAAAAAAATTAAAAATGGATTTTTATTTAAATCGGATTTTTCAGGAAAAAACCTATCTAAAGATAGTTTTAATTAAGATACATTATAGCTCAAAGATATCTCATCATGGAATAGGGATTATAAATTCTATAGTATGAGACAATAGGCTCTATGCAAAAGAATAAATGGACACAAATCAGACATCAAGAATTATAACATTCAAAAACCAGTCAGAGAACACTTCAACCTCCCTGGTCACTCAGTTACAGACCTAAAAGTCACAATACTCCAACAAAGAAACCTCAAAAACAGACTCCAATGAGAAACTGCAGAACTGGAATTAATTTGCAAACTGGACACCATTAAATTAGGCTTGAATAAAGACTGGGAGTGGATGGGTCATTACACAAAGTAAAAACTATTTCCCCATGCTAATTCTTCCCCTGCTATTACTCACACCTTCTTGTCAACTGTTGGAAATAGGCCATCCTGATTATCACTACAAAAGTTTTTTTTTTTCCTGCTGATTATAGCCCACCTTAATTGATTAGTCTCGTTAGAGTTGGTATGGCAACCCCCAATTTTTCATGTTCTCTGTATATATCTTCCTACTGTATTTTCCACTGCATGCATCTGATGAAGTGGGCTTTAGACCACAAAAGCTTATGTCCAAATAAATCTGTTAGTTTCTAAGGTGCCACAAATACTCCTCGTTCTTTTTGCTTATATTCATATAATGTTTAAGAAAAGTTTTGTACATGCGTTCCAATAGTTCATGGATTAGGGACCCAATCTTATGGGGTTCCAGGGGCTTCTGTATAGATTATTTAGGTTAATCTTTCTATCTACCCAATGGGACTCAGTGCTCAGTCTAGAAGATACCATCAAAGATGCTTAGTTTTGCAGTTCTCAAACTGTGGATTTGTGTCTCCAGAGATAACATGCTTGTTAACAGCAAAAATGTTTTTAAATAAATAAATAAATAATATATAGCGCTGAGAACAGACCTCAACCCTATTGTCCCTCTCCAAATTTGTGTACACAGAGTCAACCCCTTACCTCTCTCTAAAAGTGCAAAATTTCAAAAAGTTCAATGAACAGAAGATTGTTGGGGTCAGAATAGATCTGGACAAGGAGAAGAAGCCTGGAGATAAATGTGAGAAAGGAGGGACAGGCACTAGAAACAGAAGTGAAACTGTTTGAGCAGCATATTCCAGAAGTCTTGAGGTCCTTCTGAGTGTATCCTTCATTAATTTGAGATCTACCATACCATTTTCTCACTAGAAGGGAAAACCTATAATGGCAGCAGGCCTTTAAAAGAGTTTGGGAATATTTTAATGACATTCTTCTAGCTGTGGGTAAGACAGGAATACGTGCAAAATGCAAACAGTGCAACAAAGAAATACAAGGCCTGGTTGCCTGAATGAAATAACCTTATGAGAAGTGTTCATTCTCAGGAGGAAGCTGTGCTGAAGATGATGAAAGGAACATGTCTACACATGCAGGATCTTCAGGTTGGTAAACTTTTTTATTTCATACTTCTTACGTAAGGACTGCCTGTCTTCCTTCTGGACTAGTCTTGAATTCTCATGTTTGAGCAAAAAAATATAGTTATTACTCTATGGTACTATCATTTTAGATGCAGCCATGATAAAAAATAAATAGCTGAAATAGGCAGATCTTCCGTTTACAATTTCACCTTTAAAGTAGTACTGAGTGTCAGTGAATGCAATGTGTAATACTAAATGAGCAGTATGGTAATAATAATTAAATAACTGCATGGACTTATTTTGTTTAGGAGAATCCATCCTCAACATACAGGATTCTGAAGACTATCCACCTTCAAGATCACCATCATTTTCTATAGTTTCAGAGTTATCTGCCAATTATAGTGTTTCAGTCACATCATGTATGTCACATAGCCACAGTATATCACCTGTAGCAAAAAGAAAAAAAATATCCATCATCCAGAAACAACCATAGATACATTTGTGATAAGAACCAAAAGAGGTAATTGATGAAAAAATTGCCTGGTTTGTTTATGCAACAAACTCTCCTTTCCATATGATTGAGAACCCACACTTCATTAACATGGTTCAATCATTAAGACCAGGATACAGTCCACCCAACAGAGCAGATGTCGCAGGCAAACTGCTCGATAAAGTATATGAAAGAGAAATTGAGCAGTATGCAAAAGGTCTAGAGGCTAAAATTGTTAACCTGAATCTTGATGGGTGGAGCAATGTCCACAATGATCCTGTTGTATGTGCTTGTGTGACAACAGAAGAAGGGAATGTCTTCCTTACAGAAACAATTGTTACATCAGGAAATGCACACACACCAGAATACTTACAAGAAGTAGCAGAAAAAGCTGTAACAAACTGAAAAAAAAATTCAAATATCTAGTATGCAGCTTGGTCACAGACAATGCTGCGAATGTATCCAAGATGAGAAGAAATTTAGAAGAGAGTTAAGAGAGGCCCAAGCTAATAACAAATGGTTGCAGAGCTCATTTGATGCACCTCCTAGCCAAAGACTTCAGTATTCCAGAAATAAAGGCTAATGTTGTTGACATTGCAAAATACTTCCGTAACAACCACTTTGCAACAGCTGTTCTGAAAAAGGTGGGCGGAACCAAGCTAATGCTCCCACAAGCCATGCAGCGGAACTCAGTAGTGGACTGTTTTGAGCACTATATCAAGAACTGGCCTAATCTGATGACAGTTTGTGAATAAAATCGTGAAAAAATAAATGGCACAGTCACAGCCAAAGTTCTCAACATTGGGCTTAGAAGAAATGCTGAACACATGCTGAGTACCCGGAAGCCTATTTCTGTAGCCTTGAAGAAAATGCAGGGAAATAGCTGTTTTATTGCTGACGCTGTTGAAATTTGGAAGGAACTGAGTGAGATCTTAAAAACAGAAATATGCAATGACAGAGTTAAATTACAAGCATTAAAAAAACAAATGGGACAAGCACTATCTCCAGCTCATTTTCTTGCAAATATTCTTAATACTTGGTACCAGGTTCAAACCTTAACTGCTGAAGAAGACGAGTTGGCTATGACATGGACATCCAGCAATCATCCCTCCATAATTCCACCTATAATAAACTTCAGAGCTAAGAGTGAACCATTCAGGTATATGTTTGCTGATGATGTTTTAAAGAAAGTCACACTAAGCACTTGGATTCAGAGACTGTTGAAGTGATAATCTCAATTTTAACAGTAGCTTCTTCTACCACTGTAGAAAGAATATTTTCTTCCTTTGGACTAATTCATTCCAAATAGAGAAACTGTTTGGGACCTGAAAAAACAGGAAAGCTTGTTTTTCTTTTCGAGATCATGAACAAACAGGACAATGGAGGTGAAGACGACTGACTTAGCTGCAGAAGCCAATATTTTAAGTGTCTCATGTTGCCTGGCTGACATTGTTGATTTAATTTTTGTTGGGGTTTTTTTGGAAAATATTTCATTTAACTACTTTAGTTAAAAACAATTTTAACAAAAACAAACCTGATTTTAAAAAACGTGAATGTTTAACTAAATTCAAAAATTCATACGCTTGTTTTGTTAAAGTATTATATATTTGCTGTTGAAGAAAAAAAATCCAGAATACATAATGTTGTTGTTTTAGTTAAATAAAACAATTTAAATGTCTGTCTGGTGATTTTCTCCTCCTAATACAGCATAACAAGAAAATCCTCCAAATATAAATGATTAACATGTTGAACTGGAGATAGTTCACCTCCCAATGACCTCATAAATATCTGCTTCAATTACCTTTGGTAAATGAAATAACCAAACAATCATTCATTTTCTGATATAGCTGTAAAACTAATCTGAAAACTTTTCAAAATAAATCACTGTTTAAAAATGTATAGTGTGTACCTTCTAAAAAAGAAACCTACATCTATCTCTGAGTTGTGAAGAAGATGTATTAAGGTTATAACAACCAACAAGAATGCACTTTTATGTAGAAATCCATGATTAAATCGAGTTTTCCTGACTTGTGATTTAAATCAATTTGATTTAAATCAAATCCACCTTGCTCTATCTTTAACCCATGGCATTATGCCTAGATAATTGCAGAACTCCAATAACTCACTGTAAACAGATCTCCAATCAAGAAGTACAACACGGTGGGTATGGACAGAGGACCAGATCCTCAAATGGTGTAAATCTGTGTTGCTCCATTAGCTTTGATGGAGCTACAGTGATTTACTCCAGCTGAGAATCTGGCCCAGTGTTTCAGTCTTTACTCTAAAAATCTGATTCCACTGAGTTATAGAAGTTTAAAACTTGAGCACCACAGTGGTGAATCAGGCCCACTATGCTTTTGATTTTATATGATTAATTTACACTTTTAAGTTAGCCAAACTTTCCTCACTTAATTTTCTGATTTAGCTCCATGTGGGTCTCTTACATCGCAGAACTTTTCCTTCAATTCTTACATGTTCATGAAGACACCAGCAGACGAGGCTCATGTTTCTCTTATTAGATCAGAACTGAAAGTTCCACATTTCCAATTACATGAAAACAAATCTGATCTGCTAAGAGGAAAATAAACTCCCCCAACTGTCTTGTTCAGTAAAACCTTAATTACGGAAGAGGAGAAAATGAAAGATTTCCCCTCCTTCTCACCAACAAAAACATGCCCAGAAAATACTTTGCCATTAAAAATATCTCATTGAAAGATTTTCATGTTGTTCCTTTCAAAATATTTACAAGATATTGCACACGCACTTAAGATGTACATTAAAACAGGATTTTAGTGGGCACCAGGGCAGTCCTTCAGAGTTGGCATAGCCTTTGGATCATTAACTTCTTAGCCATTAGTCAATCTTTGAGTCATTAAACAGTGACACTAAATTCATGAAAACATTCACTGGAGGAGTAAGCCATCTTATTGCATCAGTTCTCTTCTCCTACCCTGTTGTCCTAGTCTACCAGTCCCTGTTCATGCACTTCAGCAGTTAACTGAATGTTCTAAAGCTTTCATCAGTCGGTCCTACTTCTAATTCTGGCCACTCTCCCACAGCATTCAGTCCTCACCTCCAGAACTTTAGATGTGGATCCTCCAGCTGATCAAGGGAGAGACACAAATTAAATGAGTGGGGAAAGGCAACAGAAATAAGACTGGCATAGATAGGATTAAGGAAGAATTGTTGAATAAAACAAAAATGTAGTTTAGGTCATGACATCCCGACCTGGGGGGGCATGACCTTTCTTTATGGCTAGGACCCCACCAAATTCATGGCCGTGAAAAATGTGTCTCAGACCGTGAAATCTGGTGTCCACCGTGAAATCTGGTCTGTTGTGTACTTTTACCCTACACAATACAGATTTCATAGGGGAAACAAGCATTTCTCAAACTGGGGGTCCCAACCCAAAAGAGGGTTGGGGGGGCGGGGTTTGCATGGTTATTGTAGGGAGGCTCCCAGCCAGGAACTGCCGCTCTCTGGCCGCCCAGCTCTGAAGGCAGTGCCACCGCCAGCAGCAGCGCAGAAGTAATGGTGGCAATACCACGACCCCCCTACAATAATCTTGTGACCCCCCCCACTACCCCATTTTGCGTAAGGACCCCTACAGTTACAAGGCCCGGAAATTTCAGATTTAAATATCTGAAATCATGAAATTTATGATTTTTAAAATCCTATGACTGTGAAATTGCCCAAAATGCACAATGAATTTGGTAGGGCCCTATTTATGGCTAAATGGGAAAGGGATCTGGAAACATTTTCTGTTGTAACATGGGGTCATTCTACAGAAAATATTGAGAGCCACTGAATGCACTGATTCTGAACCCAGAATGAGACCCCATTAGTCCCTACCTGCTCACTCCTGTTATATCCATAAAGAAACTGTAAACGTTTTTTTCTGAGACTTAATAGTCTATTCTCTTATTTTGACAGCTCTATATGCACACCGACTCTGCATTCTTATTTTTAATTCAACATCCTGTGGTGGCTCCTAAATCCTTGTCATTTTTGCCTAAAGTAAATAAATACAATCAGCTCATTATCTGCAATACTGTATGTTCTTGTACTTCCTTATAACTTAATATTTTGCAGTATTTAGAGTATCTTTTTATTAGTCAATGTTTGTGTTGAATAAAGGGAAAAAAATTATAGCAGTTACAATGAAACAACAAAAATACAGAAGTAAAATATAAACCCTTATTCTTCCTATGATAAAATGATACTTACCTTGCTCACTGTTCTATGTTTTAAGATAGGCAAAGTAGCATCACTGTATGTAGCACATTACTCTGGTCCAAAATGAAATATTCCCATGCCTAGAGTGGACTAGAAACACAATACTCATCTGCTATTAGTAATCAGCATTTGTATATTGGAGGAAGAGGCATATCAAGTTCAGGATCAGAAAAGCCCTGTGGTAATCATGAACGTTGGTATCATGGAAACCAGATGTCTATAATGTGGCTGCTTCTCTGTGGTAGTAGCACAGAGCACTTATCATGGTGCTACTTGGCACACTGCTCTGTATTTGCTACCCTTTCATATGTCCAGGTGGTGCTAGTATACTGTGCTTATTTTAGGTGGCTGTTCTTGAATTCTGCTGGAGGGGCAGTTAACCCTAATGTCATGACCCTGGGACTCCTCATTAGTGAGGAACTTGATGCTCTTTCAGATTAACTGGTTTTTATTGTTGTTTCTTTAAAATAAACAAACAATCATTATTTTTGTTCATTTGTAATAGATTCAATTTTTAGTTCCCTTTCTTCTTTGAAATCTACCAATAAACACAGGTAAACAAAACTTACACTTTTAGGAAACAGCAGTTTTCTTAAGTGAGGTTCAAACTCTTCACCATTCTAGATGAGGAGTTCATGTCCTGATTCTTAGCACTAGCACCATGACACTATTGTTAAACCTGCCCCTTCATACTTAACAGGAACACCCTGTCACACAAGCACTCAGTATCTGTGAGAGAGGACAGCCCAATGCCAAGACAACATTCAGTGGTGCCTGTGATAAAGCTGCCTTTTTCTTTTCACAGTTGTATGACAAATATTGCTGATCCAATTTTAAACCCAGTCTGACACAAATTCATTTCTATGCTGAAATACTGCATACAAAGTTAATGCGAAAAGCAAATTTTTATGGACAATTTATAAACCCGCTGAAGACAGAGGTTTGTAGAGGAAAGAAACAGTGACAGAACACCAAATACAGCAGTGCTAGTGGCTGATGTCATCATGCAGCTATAAAATAAAAGCGTAGCAATTTATTAAAAACTTCTTTTAAAATTATTTGTTAAATTCAGAAGATGCTATACCCTGTACAAGTCCTTGCCTTGGAAAGCTCAAAATATTTAATGTATTTGTTTTATTAATGCCAAATGTATCAAACGAGGCTGTATTAACAGTCTTGGAACAGGCACAGAATGGCCAGCTTTCCCATAAATGTGCCTCAAATTTGCCATGAAGGGACCAACTCTCTGGGGTAGAGAGAGAGCAGTCAGTTTTCTAGGCCAAATCAGTCCTTACACTTGCCACTAAGAATGATAATTGTGTGGTGGCGTTAGTGAGTTGGAAGTTGCCCACCAGAAACTGGACTGATGCCACTAACACATTGCATACAGATCAATGAACAAGGCATCAAAAGACATTGACTTTTATTCACTACCAACCTGAGCTGGATTCAAATCAGCACCTGAAGGGTGATATGCTCTACAGCCCTTTCCCAATCCCTGAGCAATTAAATCCCTCAATAGGTAACTTTTTTCAGTTGATACTAAAGCATGTTATATCTGTTTTCAACCTACTTTAACCAAACCAGCCATATTTCTATTCTAACCTCTAAAAGCAGGACGGACACACACAACTAGAGGGAGGTTCCAATTCAAGTCTGGAAGTTGGGGGCATTTTCTAATCATGGTTGACACAACCCTGCTGTTACCTTAAACAAGTAACTGTGGCCTTACACAAGTTACTTAACTTGTCTGCTTCCAATTTCCAAACTATAAAAATCCCACTTCACAGCAGGCTTGTGGGTTCCATTTAAGTAATGTCTGTTAATGTTTGAAGAAGAAAAGTGTTAGTATCATTAATATTGCTGGTCACCATACTTCTATTAAAGCCTAACTAGGATATGAAAAACAAATCAAATCAAAAAAACAAACCATGGAGTGCATAATGATGCTCCATTACACAAAGGGGAATGGATACACCATCTTTTAGCATTCCTGAGTTTTCTTCTAATTCTTCCCTTATAGAGGTGAAGTTCACCCAAACCAGATGAGGCTGAGGGTCTCAGTGCCCAGAGGGGGAGGATCTGCCAAGGCCAATTTTACAGTGCTGCTTGAACCCCCATACCACCTGGCTCTGACCTGAGTGCTGCTCCTAAAACCCCTTTTAGAGAGTAATATCAAGGAAAGTGGATGGGAAAACAACGTATATTACTCAAGCCAACGTTTTCAAACCTGGGTGCCAAAAGTTAGGCTCTTAAATCTATACTTAGAAATGTAAATAAAAAGTGGTAAGATTTTAGAGATGCTGAACACAGCGTTAAAAAGTGGCATGCAGAGTTGATGGCACTCCTAGCTTCTGCACCCTCCCAAGCTACAATCCCCAGGGACTCTCTCCCCTCTCATTAGACATGTGTAAGGGGCATTGGAGCCTTTATTAATCAGTTAAGTTTATTTCTCCACAAGGTTTTCAATACTCTTTTCATTATTTTCAGTTATGTAGTTGAAAAGACAGCTAGAGATGACCCAAATGTGGCAGATTTATGGTGCAGAAATGCATGCTTATGGTTTGCTGCAACAGATCTTTATTAAATGTGGAAAGTGCACTTTAAATTAGATGCTATTAAGAGGTCCAATCTTTCAGACATAACGCTGGAAGCTCAGACAGAAAAAAAAAATCTTTAAAAAAATTTTCACAGAAGTGTAAACAATTTTATAATTGCTTGTATCTGCTTGTTAAAAATTTTCTGCACAATTAACTTCCATTAAGCAGCACTAATAGATAGCAATTAGGCATAAATTGCTAAACTAAGACTATTCATATATATAGTTCATTGCGTTAGTTAAGACTTTTAAATACAGTACAAAGCAAGCTTGAGTCACCTTACAGTTACATAACTTGCTCTGGATAATCAGACATTCTCAACTGAGCAACTAGTTCTATGCACCTTTGAAAGTACAAGTGGGTTCAAAAGCACCTATGTGACATAGGACCACACATCCTAAGTCAGGGGTTCTCAAACTGAGGGTTGGGACCCCTCAGGGGGTCACAAGGTTATTACATGGGGGTCATGAGCTGTCAGCCTCCACCCCAAACCCCGCTTTGCCTCCAGCATTTATAATGGTGTTAAATATATAAAAAAGTGTTTTTAATTTATGGGGTGGGGGGGTCACACTCAGAGGCTTGTTGTGTGAAAGGGGACACCAGTACAAAAGTTTGAGAACCACTGTCCTAAGTCACTGAGACACTTTTCAAAAATCGCACCTTATATCTATACAACTAAGCTAACTTCAAAAACTGCCACTCTTAAAAAGCTGTATAGTTAATTGTTTAAATGTGTATAAAACTTGTTGATGATTATGGATTTCTGGAAAATTATATTTATCTCTTACCTTCTTAAATCAGTAGCATCTACATCAAACCAGACAGTTTCTTGTAATCTTTCTCTACTTTATGAAGTATTCAGATCTTTTGCAAGCCCAAACTTTTGATAACGTAAGCAATTACATTTTCAAGAATGATGTGGCTATACTGTGTAATTGTCAGATAATACAGGACATAAAAGCCATTTCAAATCACTGACATGTAACAGGAATCAGCATTACAATGATAACAAAAGATATTTCCTATTTTGTATAAAAATGCAGCACAGGAAAATAAGGAAGTGCGAAATAACACTATAGGAAAGTCTTGGGATATTTTAAATACAATAGATATTAATTTCATTGAAACGGATGCTGCTTATTCATTTAGTGTATTAATTACTGGCAAATGGGACTTTTAAAATAAAAAAATTCAATTTTATGACCATCATTATATTCACTACTAACCTTCCATTCTCAACAAAATAAATTTGGTTATTAATAACCAAATGTGTTTGATTTTTCTACTTCATAAACTAGGCTTTTTAATATTTTATTTTAAGTTAATGTAGTGTGGAAACTGTTGACCACTGGACTCCACTGACTTAAATTAGATGCATCGAACTGTAGCACACCACCCAGTAACACACTGTGCCTAATATAAAGAAGCGATGACAGCTATTTTAATGGCTACATGTCTGATTCTAATCCCTAAAATATATCACCATTTACTTATATTTTATTCAATGCACCTATGTGATGTGGAAATTGACACTATAATTATGAATGAAAAAATAGTTTCCTGTGTGCCTAATAAACCTTTTAAGGACCAGTTGATCAACAGTTGTTTTTTGCTCACTATCCCATACCTTTCGGTAAAGAAATAATGTTATACATATAGTGTCAAAGGCACACAGCACAGCTAGCCAGAATTATGGGCTACACACTACCAACAAGCTTCAGTTTTCTGCTTCCAGTAAATAAAGTGGAGAACCTGAACGGTAGCAAGATTCTAGCCAGCTGGCTGAAAGCTTGGTTGGCAGAGTGTCTGAACAGTTGCCAAGAGGTTAGGAATTAAATGGAACCTGAGTCATTTTTTAAGAAAAAACAAATAATTGTGGGATTTGGAAATAGAAGAATAAGTTATTAGTGCACATCTCACATTCACAGTTCTTTGACTATAAAGGCACCTCCCTCACCGCAGGATCAGCTTTACAAGAAGAAAGACTTAGACAATTTTTATAGATACTTTCCCTGCAGGGTCACAAGAGGCAAAAGAAGTGTAGCAGAATCAGCTTGAGTGAGAGCAATGTCCTTTATCAGATTGTATGACTATGTGAGAAATACCTGAGTATTAGCAGCTCTGAAAACCTGCCAATATATTCCTCAGTTTCTTGTGTAATTGTGGGTGGGGTAGATAAATTAATTTTCCATTCTTTAAAAGAAGTTTAGGGAATGGGAGGAAAGTCTTCATTGCAAGCACTTTTGGCAGTAAAATAAACTGATTCTGGCTGTAATCAACGTGCACAACCTCCACATTTAATATAATTTTTAAAAAATGACTGGAAAAGAAAATCGTCTTTTTGATGTGACATACAGAAGATCAAGTGATCTGACTGTTCCAAACAGGGCTTACTGCCTCTACACACCTGGTGGACAATGACTCTATTCAGTAGCTGTCAACATACTCTGCTAGTAATAAACAGCAAGTCCTAGTTATGGAAAAAAATATGGATGCATAAACTATACATTTCTTCCCACTTTGCTACCAGAGGCCTCCTCTTTCTGCAGGCATGGTTGCTGTGGATGGGATAAGAATCCCTATGTCTAAAGTTTACCAAAGAGTGTAAGTTTGTAAGATCCTTTGGGAGGAAAGGCACTGTATAAATGTAAGCTATTATTATTATGAACAACTGTAATTACCTCGATGTATGGAACAATTTTGCAGGAGAAGTCTGCCAGCAGCCACTTTTTGGTGAGCTCCTGAAAGATCACCAGGGGCAGGCAGAAGAAGATGATGAGGAAGTCCCAGAAGGCCAGGTTGGCCAGCAGGGAGTTGGAGATACTCCTCATGTAGTAGTTGTGGCACACGATGCACATCACTGCCATGTTGCCCATGATCCCGATGCCGAATATCACCACGGACAGGCACATGACCGCATAGGCGCCGTACGACTCCTCGGTCAGCGGGTAGAAAGGGTTCTTCAGCCGGGCCCGGCGGCTTGTCCCATTGCTGCGGGCTCCTGCGCCCCTCTCTAGCCCACCGCGGGAGGAGCCATTCAAAGGCAGCAGCTGAGGGGCATCCTCCTCCTCGCCATCACCGCTGGCTGGAGGTGCCGGGCTGCCCAAGGAGCTGTTGAAAGGCTTTGCCAGGTTGCTATTCTTAAGGCTCCTGGGTTTCCCTCCCCCTCCTCCCTTGCCCCTGCCCTGCAGCTCGCTGGCTCCTCTCCTGCTCCTGGCAAGCCTCTTGGGGCTGTGGCTTGAAGCATGGCTGCTACCTTCCTCCCCGTGCACGGCAAGCCACTGGAGAGTAGAGTATCCTCCCATCCCCATAGCTACCGATCGGTCCGTATTCACCCTCCCCTCGCCAGGGTCCTGCCAAGGGGTCTCAGGCTGCCCCCTAGGCTCCAGGGCAGGAAATCCACTGCTACTGTTCCTCACGCCCAAGCGAAGGGCAGCGTCAGCAGCAATGTCCCTAGCACCGTGCAGCGGTGCAGCCTCTTCCGCCGCTGCATGTGGTGCTGTTGCTTTGGATCTGCTGGCAAGCGCTTTCTGCCAGGACCCTCTGGCACCGTTTCCTAAACTGAATCCGCGGACGGTCCGGCGGCTCTCCTCTTTGGGTGAGGGCAGCACTTGCTGGAGCAGCCCAGGGGCTGCCTGGCGCCGGGTTGCATGCGGAGCACCTTCTCTCTCGCGACCCGCTCTCCCCTCCAGAGCAGCTGGGGCCACGGGCGCCCGGGGGCCGGCCACTTGGGCGAAGGGGGTCAAAGCTCCGAGCAGCTGCAGAACCAAGGCGAATGCGAAGGGCGCGCGGTGGGGCTGCATGGCGGTGAGGTGGTGGCACTCGGTGGCTCCCCCTTTATAAACAGCTGCTGCCCACGCTGCTGGTGTTAGGAGTTAGACCCATGTCCCTGCTGCTGACAAACACTCACACACCGGCTCCAGCTGCACGGGGGAAAGCGGGGGTGGGGAGAAGGAGGATGAGTATTAATAAAGGACACTGCTGAGCCTTTGCACGTTTCAAGTTCGATTCATTTCCGCAGAAAATGTACCGAGAGAGAGAGATCAGACAACAAACGAAGGGAAAATAAACTGGACGCCGAGGCGGGATCTTGACCCCCCCCCCCGCCCCCCAGCCTGGCGGGACAAACCTTGAGAAGTTGCATCAACGTCTCCGAATTAACGTAGCAAGTGCAAACGCTAGAGGAACCCCCCGCCCCCCATCCAGCGCGCCGCCCTTTCTGGGGTAACACTTGCAGCAGGTCTTGAGCTGCCTAATCACATCCTCTTGATGTTGGCTTTATCCCGGCGGTTTGCCTTTACTGCACGGAAAGGTCTCTGCGAACATACGAGCTCCCTCCCCCCTGCCAGATCATTGCAAACACTCCTTCCTCTTCTTCAGCGCCTCGGAGTAAACAGGTTGCTGCATCCAGCCCAAGGGTGCTTAAGAGCTTTGCAAAACTCTTGCTGGAATTAGCGACCGCATCTGATCAGCGGGTAACACCGCAAGGTGAAATCAGATCATGAAATTAGCAGCGGCCAAGCGGCTCCTCCCGCCCGTTGCAAGTTCAGAGGGGAGCAGCAGCAGCCCCGGGAGTCCCCCCGCTAGTAACGTGTTGACCGGCTGCTTCTCCTTCGCCAGCGCGACGGGTGTGAAGAAGGGGCGGCGAGAGCCGCCGGGCCGGTGGAAAGAAGCGAGCCAGCGCTGCGCTGCATGGCCAGACGGGGGAGGAAGAGGAGGAGAGCTGCCTGCGCGCGGTGGCTCAGTACTGCTGCCTGGAGCCGGGTGGCTCCCCTCCTCGCTCCCGCCCTCCCCCCGGGGCGAGCTGTTCGGAGACGGCCTCCCCTGGCGGCTCCCGCCCCACTGAACCCTCCCGCCGCCCACGCGCCCCTTTGTAGCGGCTTCCCCTTGCGGGGAGGGACGGGGGCCCGCAGTGCGCAAGCGCCACTCCAGGGGCCCGGCACGGCGGCTCTTCGCGCGACCTGCTGCCCCCGATAGCGAGTGGCGGCGGGAGCCGGGGGGCGGCTGCGCTGCTCGCTTCCGCGCCTCTGTGCGCAGGAGCTAGGTCCTGACCCACTTTCCCAGGGCAAGACGCTGCTCCCACCCAGCCTAGGTAGACCTGCCTTGCTGGGTTAGATCCGGGAAGGAGCTGTCCGGACATGGCAAGCGCAGCAACCCCGGGGCTCACTCCCTTGCGGCTGCCCCCCCACACACACGCCCCACTCCCCCCACCCTTGTGTTCCGGGTCTCCTGTAATTCTCCAGTCACACCCTCCCGCCACCTCCACTCTCAGTCCCAGCTACTCTTGGTGCTGCTGCCTTCTCCCACCTGCGGCACTCCTGGTCCTTCCTGTCCCATCCTGACCCACTTCCCTCCCGGCGGCCAGCTCCTCGCACCTTGGTCCCAAGCCTGCACCTTGGCCAGTGGGCGGGGACGCTTGCAGGTGGCCGTGGGGCTAGAACGCAGGCTCTCCTGCTCTGAAGGCTGAGGCCTGGATCCCATCCCCGGCAGGAGAATGGGTGGCCGTGGTCGGGCTGAACCCTTTGCGTTTTCATGCACAGTAGAGTGTGACCTGCTGGGTGGGGGAAAGGCCTCCTGAAGGAACCATTGATATTTTTTCTCTTTAAATGGGGAGTTACTATTCCCTGCAGTTGCAGCCTCTGGCTACTTGGTCGTCATATCGGGGCCTCTTAACGGTGTCATCTGAGCACCAAGTAGCTTTCATTTATGTGTCCTCACAACACCCCTATCAGGTAGGGAAGGGCTCTTGTATGACCATTTTACAGATGGAGAACTGACAGTCAGACTTGCCCACGGAAGACTGTGATAGAAGAGGGAATTGAACTGGGGTACTGGAGTCCTAGGCTCCCAATGGAGCAATCTTCCTTTCCATCAGTGTTACCTCATTCACCACTGGATTTGGAGAGGAGAAGATGTGCATCCAAGGGTAAGGATGGCAAGAACAAGAGCCAGATTATGGCATCCTGGGACCCTACACGCAGCAGGACACAGGCCCCCCAAGACCTCTCCTTTGTTGTTGTGATCTCTCATCCATCCTCTGACTCCAACCCCACTTAGAGTGTTTGTGGCAGGGGCCAAATACACAAGGAAGTCTGTTGGACCATGGGCCTACCATTACTCTTTGAGCATGTTAGGGCTTTCTTTCTTCCCAGACAGGCAAGGGTGGCAGCAGGGTTCCCTCCCCTCAGGAGTGGCAGGAATTGTGGCAAGGGAGCTCTCCTCCCAGAGGTTGGGGGAGCAGCATGGGGTTCCCTTCCTAATAAGTGGCAGCATGTGCAGTAGCAGGGGCCCCAGTACTTTCTGCAACAGCTGGGGTGTAGCTATTTGTGTCAGTGGGCCCACAGCACTTATCCCTTCTGCTTCACAAAGAATCCTCTGCTGGGATGGTTTTGGCAGAGCCCCTAGAATAAGGAGACCAGGAGTTAACCCTGCATTTAGATAGTACAGGTCAAACCTCTTACAGCTGTTGTTTCAGGCTGTCTGCAGACTCTAGTAAATATCACTACCTTGGTTACACTCAGGTTTTCAACCTTTTCTCTGTAATCACAAAGGCTAGAAACTTACTTTTTTAATTAAAGAAAGAATTCTGATGTAATCACATGACTTCAGGACTTGGGGTCCTAGAAAAACATAGTGGTCTTATCTGTGGACTGTGACTCTGGGTATGTCTATGCTGCAGTTAAACACCAGTGGTTGGCCCATGTCAGCTGTCTTGGGCTCCTTGGGCTCAGGCTGTGGGGCTGTGTTGTAAAATTGTGTTGTAAACATTTGGGCTCAGGCTGGATTCCGGTCTGAGGGATCCTACAGGGCAGTGAAAACATACCTCATGAAAAGGGTCTGCTCAAGGGGTAGAAGCGCTATGGCATTACCTTCCCCCAGTGAAAGAGCTAGAGAGGGCTTTCCAGAAACTCATTGTCCTGATGATTTCAGCTGGTAAAGCTTGAGACAGGGAACAAGGGAAGAGAAAGGGAGGTGCCCAGGCAGAGTTATGGCTGATGGAGAAAGGGATATCCAAGGATGGGACTGTAAATGTAAGCCCTTCATATTTTGGTGTAAAAGTGCTTAATACTAGCCCAGCAGCAAATAATCATCAGCAGCTCCTCAAGGAGAGGCAATTGTTTGTGTTCCAAATGATTGGGGAAGGCAGGCCCAAGTGTCTCTCTCCCTCTCCTCCCTCCACACACTCTTATATTAGTTTCTTTGCTGCCCACAGTCAGAAAATCAGAGACTTTCCTCCTAACTCTCACCATGCCTTTCAAATTTCCCCTAAATCTCTGCTCCTTCTCAGTGCACCATAGTTGACCACACTCAGACACACTAAAATCTCCACTGAAATTGCTTTAGAATGCAAGTCCCTCCATCCCTGTTATTTCAGGTTTTGTCCAAATTTAACCCTTTGCAGACATTATTTTCCCCTTGGTCAGCCCCCAAGCTTTTAAAGATATTTCTGGCTCTGTCCCAAAACAAGCCTTAAAGCCACTCTTTTCTCACCTTTCTCCCAAGTCCCTTGTCCATTCAGTTCAACGTACAAAAACAAGGTAGTTAAAGTACACCGATCACCCAAGGCATATTTTATAATTGTGAGAGCAGGGACTAAAATGAGGACCATGGGCCCAATCCTGTGAACTCTCCCCCTGGGGAACTCCCACTGATTTCTTAGAGTTCTGCAGGGAAAGTGTGGGACCCTGAATGGAGGAGGCAACCTAGTGACAGATGATGTGGAAAACGATGAAGTACTCAATGCTTTTTTTGCCTTGGTCTTCACAGACAAGATCAGCTCCCAGCATAGGCACTGATTCTGTGGGTGCTCCGGGGCTGGAGCACTCACGGGGAAAAATTAGTGGGTGCTCCACACCCACCGGCAGCCAAGATCCCCCCGCCACCTCCTCCTTCTCCTCCTCCTTCCCTGAGCATGCTGTGTCCCCACTCCTCACTATCTCAGCACTTCCCGCCTGCTGCCTAACAGCTGTTTGGCGGCGCTTAGGACTTTCCAGGAGGGAGGGGAAGGAGGCAGAGAAGAGGCGGGGTAGGGGTGGGGACTTGGGGGAAGGGGAGGAATGGGTTTGGGGTGAGGTGGTGCAGGGGCAGGAAAAGGAGGGGCCGGGGCGGGGCCAAGGGGATCGAGCACCCACCAGGCAGAGGGGAAGTCAGCGCCTATGGCTCCCAGACTGCTGCACTGGACAGCACACTATGGGGAGGAGGTGGGCAGCCCTCCGTGGTGAAAGAACAGGTCAAGGACTATTTAGACAAGCTGGACATACACAAGTCCATGGGTCTGGATCTAATGCACCCGAGGGTGCTGAGGGAGTTGACTGATGTGAGTGCAGAGCCACTGGCCATTATCTTTGAAAACTCCTGGCGATCGGGGGAAGTCCTGGACGACTGGAAAAAGGCTAATGTAGTGCCCATCTTTAAAAAAGGGAAGAATGAGAATCCGGGGAACTACCAACTGGTCAGCCTCACCTCAGTCCCTGGAAAAATCATGGAGAGGTTCTCAAGGAATCCATTTTGAAGCACTTGGAGGAGAGGAAGGTGATCAGGAACAGCCAACATGGATTCACCAAGGGCAAATCATGCCTGACCAACCTGATTGCCTTCTATGATGAGATAACTGGCTCTGTTGATATGGGGAAAGTGGTGGACGTGATATATCTTGACTTTAGCAAAGCTTTTGATATGGTCTCCCACAGTATTCTTGCCAGCAAGTTAAAAAAGTATGGATTGGATGAATGGACTATAAGATAGCAAGCTGGCTAAATCATCGGGCTCAACAGGTAGTGATCGATGGCTCAATGTCTAGTTGGCAGCTGGAGTGCCCCAAGAGTCAGTTTCTGGGGACGGTTTTGTTCAACATCTTCATTAATGATCTGGATGATGGGATGGATTGCACCCTCAGCAAGTTCACGGATGACACTAAGCTGCGGCGGAGTGGTAGATGCGCTGGAAGGTAGAGATGGGGTCCAGAGTGACCTAGACAAATTGGAGGATTGGGCCAAAAGAAATCTGATGAGGTTCAACAAGGACAACTGCAGAGTACTGCACTTAGGATGGAAGAATCCCATGCACTGCTACAGTCTGGGGACCGACTGGCTAAGCAGCAGTTCTGAAGAAAAGGACCTAGGGATTACAGTGGACGAGAAGCTGGACATGAGTCAACAGTGTGCCTTTGTAGCCAAGAAAGCTAACCACATACTGGGCAACATTAGTAGGAGCATTGCCTGCAGATCGAGGGAAGTGATTATTCCCCTCTATTCAGCACTGGTGAGGCCACATCTGGAGTATTGTGTCCAGTTTTGGGCCCCCCACTACAGAAAGGATATGGACAAATTGGAGAGAGTCCAACGGAGGGCAACAAAAATGATCAGGGGCGTGGGGCACATGACTTACGGGGAGAGGCTGAGGGAAATGGGCTTATTTAGTCTGCAGAAGAGAAGAGTGAGGGGGGATTTGATAGCAGCCTTCAACTACCTGAAGGGGGGTTCCATAGAGCAGTGGTCTCCAAACTGGGGTGCGCACACCCTAGGGGGTGCGTGAGATGATCCTAGGGGGTGTGCGGCAGCAGGAGTGCCGCTGGACGGCACTCCGCCATTTTATTTCTTCAGCGGCAGCTTTGCACGTCCACGGTTGGTGTTCCCCTCCGGCGGCCCACCTGCGGTAGGTCTTCTGTTCTTCTTCCGTTGGCCGCGCGCCAGCGGCAGGTCTTCCGGTCTTCTTCCATCGGCGGCACACCTGCGGCAGGTCTTCCGGTCTTCTTCCATTGGCGGCACACCTGCGGCAGGTCTTCCGGTCTTCACCCTGGGGTTGCGCGAGCCAAAAAGTTTGGAGACCACTGCCATAGAGGATGGAGCGTGGCTGTTCTCAGTGGTGGCGATGACAGAACAAGAAGCAATGGCCTCAAGTTGAAGTTGGGGAGGTCTA
Organism: Natator depressus; assembly: GCF_965152275.1. Taxonomy (NCBI): domain Eukaryota; kingdom Metazoa; phylum Chordata; order Testudines; family Cheloniidae; genus Natator; species Natator depressus. The sequence goes on from NC_134234.1 coordinate 307,280,069, forward strand.
GGTTGGATATTAGGAAAAACTATTTCACTAGGAGGGTGGTGAAGCACAGGAATGGGTTACCTCGGGAGGTGGTAGAATCTCCATCCTTAGAGGTTTTTAAGGCCCGGCTTGACAAAGCCCTGGCTGGGATGATTTAGTTGGTGTTGGTGCTGCTTGGAGAAGAGGGTTGGACTAGATGACCTCCTGAGGTCTCTTCCAACCCTAATCTTCTATGAGGTGCACTTCCAGGGTTGGGCTCCAGATTTCCTTGATTGATATTAAGCTAAGAGGAAGGCTTAGAGCAGCCCTTTGTGCCTATGCATCTACGGCCTGCTTCAATGTACATTGGAATAACTGGGACTGTTACCATTGACTTCAATAGGAATTGGATCAAGCCCGCAATGAAGAATGGATCCTTCCATATTTGCATCATTATTAACTTCTTATTATTTATTATTTATGTGCATGTTACAGTAGTGACTAAGGGGCAGATCCTCAAAGGTATTTAGGTGCTAAATCCCATTGATTTTAATGGGAGTTAGGCACCGAAATACCTTTGAGGATCTGAGCCTAACTACCCCAATCAAGCTCAGATCTCATTGTGCAGGGCATTGTACTAATGCATAGTAACAGAAAGCCCCTCTCCTGAAGAGCTCTGAAAATTCTCAGTTACCCTGAACTCCCTCTTTACGTTCTTTGTTTGAGATGTGCAACAGTGGCAATTTTAAGAGATTTCTAGACTTGAGAACAAGTGTGGTGAATCAGGCACCATCATGTTAAATGTTCCATAATGTTAATTAAGCCATTTCTGTCTCAGTAATGTAAAGAACACTTGGGACAGCTAAGGGGTCAAGAAGATTCTTAGGGTGCTTAATATATAGCAAGTCTTATCTAATAAAAATCTTGATGATCAGGAAAAAAATATGACCAGCAGGAAAAGAAGAGCAAGGAAAATGTATTTTTAATTTTTTTCATATTTTTCCTGTTTGATTCTGTGCTCAGGTGGTGCGTAAAAGGAGCTGATGATAATGAGTGTACATTTATGGCTCCTTTCTTCCTGAAGGCTCCCACAGGACATTATAAAGAGATATGATAAATTCACTGTGTGTTCCTAAAGGACAGTGGTGTTAGTGAGAGTGTTGCTTCTAGCTTTCATAGAGAAACAGCAGACAGGAGTCATCAGACACATTGCTCTTTTGCATAATTCTGGTATCAAATATGGATCAAAAAGAGGAAAGTTACGTTTGGTTTACGTCATTTATCCTTTAATGGTGAGGTGAGAAATGAGTAATGCTTGACTTTCTCTGTGTCAGCATTCCTTCTGGCTTATATAATAGTACCAATAACTGATTTTTGAACACAAAACAGGCCCATAAATTATTGCTCTTTGCTGACAATTTTGCCCCATTGTTGTACTTCATTAAGTATTTTGTTTGGTCGAAAGGACACACAGGAGCAGAAATAAAGATTTTCTAGGAATCTAGCCACATAGTCATCTTGTCTGAATAGGTGAGGATCTCCCATTGTTTCATGTGGCTTCCATAGGAGCCTTTTATGGACATCTCTATAGCTTTAATCTTGCCAGGACATTCACGTAAAAGAGAATTGCCATCAGAGGAGTGATTTCACACAGGGTGCTTCCTTATCTTACTGGGATGTAGTCTTGTGTAGGGTTTGGGTTGTCATGGTGCTTCTTATCATAATTATTTGGCTCTTGCAAACTATAGTGAGTCTCTTTAATTGGTTTTTAAAACAATTAATTTGCCATTATGACTATCCTCACTCTACCATTTGCTGTTGCAGAGCTTGACCCCTCGAAAGATTCAAAAGGATGTGTTTGAGAATTTGATTTCCATGGTTTCAAATATACTATTAATAAATTCTGCTGTGGTCCATAATATTTCTGGTTTACTTATTTCTTAGTTTACCAACCTGGTAACTTTCATATTAGTTATTTAGCTCTTCTGATAAGATCTTCCATTAAGATTAATGATATTTCTTCCACTGCTAATGGTATCATTCTACTTCCAATTCAGAAGCTTTTTACCCCTCCGTAGTGTCCTGTTCTGCTAAAGGAGTTCTACAAATTGTCACAGCATCTGTGCTAAACCATATATCATCTTAGAAATAGACTGACAAAACACAAGAGGATTAACACATAAAAATTAACTTTGTTGGTTGGCACAAGTGAAATCTGGTTTGGACAAGTGAAATTTGGTTTGGCGGTGTCTTTGCAGCCAATATATATGATGATAGGAAAGACAATAAAAGAACTCTAATCCCTTATTAGAGTACGGAAGTATGGCATTTGAAAGGTTTCCAAGGACATACATTACCCTCTCTTGGTGTGCAATTACATTTCAGCTATGGTAAAGAAATCAATAGGATCTCAGTGTCTACAGCTTGCTTTTTTGACATTTCAGACACTCATTCTCTTGAGGAGACTTAGTCTGAATGTGTTATTATGCTGCAGTGAAAAAGAATTTCTGCTATCTAATGAGCTCTGATCAGTGTTAACTTCCTACAGCTGGTCAATGAAGAGGGGGAAGAGTAAATCTACCTGAAGTAATGTGTCCTTTGTTGGTTTCAGACCCTGGCACATTCATCTTGCTCACTGTAGTTACAAGATCATTTCTTGTTATCAACTCTCTCATCTGAGTGACACCTTTCCTCACTTTAAATAACCCCCGTTGTAGAGACAACTCCTCCCCTTATATCTCTCCTGTTTTGATACATTATATTGTCAAAAAGTCTGAGTTTATATAGAACATATTTCTACTGAGTAGAGTCAGTGGAATTTATCGTTTAGGGCCTGATCCACAGCCCATTAAACCAGTGGGAACCTTTCTATTGACTTCAGTGGGCTATGGACCAAGCTGTTAGTTCAATGGTAAAATGCCAGTTTTGAAAAAGAGGGACTCAAAGTTCTGTCCGAAGATAGGGAATTACTTATGATTACTGTTGTGATTCTGCACGGATTGAACTCCATTAGGCAAGCATATGACTGAATGTGTGGATTACTGTCCCTGTATAGCTTCAGATTTTAAACTATAATACTTTTCCTCAGCTCTCCTTTTTGAAGGTCTAAGTTTTCCCTTAAAAAACCAGCATCAAATGTTCATATCACTGAGGCTCCATATATCCTTGTTTTGAAAGGATTATTTTATTATTTTATTATTATTATTATTTTATTATTATTATTTATTATTTAAAAGGACAGTTATTCTTGTTTTGAAATACAAAGCTAGCCATTAATCACAGATAGGTCCTCTGGTTTCTGTTACTTAAAACAAGTGATCTATATTGCACAATAACATACAACCGGTTATTACTTCCATTTCTGTCCTATTCATTGTCCATGAGGCAGAACAATAAATTGTGCATCTAATAACATAGGTTATAGCAAGCATACCACAGCGAATGAGGAAGGAAAGGAATGAAGTCGGTCCATTGCTTAGAGGTGAGCAAGTTGTACTTATATCAGATAGAAAAGGAAGCAAAATATTTATAACTGCATTTCCTAGTCAGAATATAGATTGAGACAAAGAGACTGAAAGCACATCTTCATCTGCACCACATGACTCTATTTCAGACACCAGTGTTTGGTTTCATCTCTGTTACCAGTAATCTTGTTCAGAAGTTTCTGTGCAGAGGATACATTCCCAGACAGAAAAGTCTTATTCTACATCTCCTAGACCTTTGCAAGAAACAACGTGGATGGGGAGAGTCCTTCACCTGTAAATCTATTTATAGTACATACAGTATTTTTCTCCTTTTTTCTCTCTCTCTCCCCCTCCTCATCTCTCGCTCCCTCCCTCCCTCCTTCTTTCAAACAGCAGCTAAGATTTTCTCCCTGGTACAAGAAGCAACAGGAGATACAAAAGGGCAAGAGAGTACTTGTGGATGCAGGTTTAATCTTTTCAATATTTTGCAGAATCCATGCCATCTTTCAACATACACAAGAGCATTCTCACTAGAGCAAGAATTTTAATTTCTACAGTATCCCCATAGGAGGCTTTTTCCCTTCAGGGATTTCTATCTCATTTTGTTCTCATCTTCTTTTATACACTTCAGCCTACTGTCCCTGTTTCACCAATATTTTTAATTTCATGAAACACAGACCTGGCTCCACTCTTTCATGACCTCCAGGCTTGATTATTACAATTCATTAGGAATGGAGACATACACCTTGAAAAGGCTCCGACTGCTATTAAAGCTATAGTCATTCTGCTTAGCAACACAGGTCACCCTGATATCATCCTAGATCTCCACTCTCTGCACTGAGTCCCCATTTAATACAGAGTCCAGTTCCAGGGCTCTGTTCTCAGATTTAAAGTCTTGTGTTGGAATGGCCCAAGCTACCTGAGAGATCTGCTCTCCCTCTGCACCTGTGGTCTCCTATGAAAGCTGTATTCCAGCCAAAAATTGGAGGCTCATACAGATGACAGAACTTTCACAGGAGCTGGGGCTGGACTACGGAACTTACTTCTGCAAGCGATAAGAACAAATATGGAAGTAACCACTTTGAGAACTTCAGCTTAACTTTCCCTCAATAAGTTCTTCACACATGGACAGAAACATAAACAAATGAGAGACCTAAAAATAATCAAGCTATTTCTACAAAAGGTAGAGAAAAGGAAGGAGAGAGAGAATGAGATTATTTCTATTTTAAAGTACCTGGGAGAGGTATAAATACCTAGATGGATAATTGTCACCTCAGTCTTGTCCCTTTTGTTTGCCACTTGTCTTAGATGATTCTCCAGATGTTCAAGTTTCATTCCTGTGATGGAGAGATGCCACTTTATTATTGAACTTGTTTTCTAGATGGGCCTGCACTTGATCTGGGTTTAAGTGGTTCTCAGAAGGAAAACTCTTCTGCTGCTGTTGTCAGTGGAGCAGTATTTATGCTTAGTAAATATCAGGTGTGTAATGCCGGAGTGAGATCATGTGTCTGTGGTGAGTAAATGGATGTTTGGAGCTGGATGGTGGGGCTCTGTCCATGTGTGTGAGAGAGAGAGAACCAAAGAGAGAGAGAGAGCAAGAAATAGGTGGTGCAGTGAGGGGTGGGGAAGCTATTGGAGTGGGCACATGTAAGGGTGGCGGAGGCCAGTGTGTGTGTGTATGTGTGTCTGTGTGTATGTTGTGTGTATGGACATATGTGGTGTTTTAGTGGCATGGTGTGACTGACAAGTGTGGGCAAGCAGTAGATACATAAAGGAATCGGGAATGGAAGGTAGTACACATGGGGAATGGGGTAGAAAAGAGGAAGAGACTGGTGATTACAAAGTGGAGGGAAAGAGAAGAAAGGAGGAAGCTGAGAAAAAAGAAAACAGTCATTGAAGGGAAGGAGGGGTTCTCCTGAAAGAACATGGAGAAGGAGCTTGAAGGGGAAAATCAACCCAGGGAAAGAAAGGAAAAACGAGAGTTTGGAGAAGATGGGGATTAATAGAGAGTCAAAAATGGGTAAGGAACTAGTTAAAGGGGAGACTACAAAAGGTCATGCTGAAAGGTGAACTGTCAGGCTGGATGGGGGTTACTAGTGGAGTTCCTCAGTCTTGGGGAGAACTTTATTTAATATTTCCATTAATGACCTTGACACAAAAAGTATGTGTGCTTATAAAATTTGCGATTAGACAAAGTTGGGAGGAAAATGGAGGAGCACCGGAATATCATACAAGGAGATTTGGATAACCTTGAAAACTGAAGTAATAGAAATAGGATGAAGTGTAATAGTGCAAAATGCAAGAGCATGCACTTATGGTCTAAAAAGAAGATTTTTTGCAATAAGCCAGGGGTTTATCAGTTTGAAGAGACAGAGAAGGAAAAAGACCTGGAGTATTGGTCGATCACAGGATGACTATGAGCAGCCAATATGATGTGGCTGTGAAAAAGGCTAATGGAATTCTAAGATGCAGCAGACACAGTATTTCCAGTAGAGATAGGGAAGTGTTATTGTCATTGTATAAGGCACTGGGGAGGCCTCATCTGGAATACTGTGTACAATTCTGATCTCCTGTTTAAGAAAGATGAATTCAAACTAGCATAGGTGCAGAGAAGGGGTACTAGGATGATGAGAGGAATGGAAGAGGAATGGATGAGATGAATGCTTTACTAGAGGAGACTTAAGGAGTTTGGCTTGTTTAGCCTAACAAAGTGAAGGCTGAGGGGCGATATAATTGCTCTCTAAAAATACATCGGAGGGATAAACACCAGGGAGGGAGAGAAATTATTTAATTTAAGGGCCTATGTTGGCACAAGAACAAATTAATATAAACTGTCCATCAATAAGTTTAAGCTTGAGATTAGAAGAAGGTTTTTAACCCTCAAAGGAATGAAGTACTGGAACAGCCTTCCAAGGGGAGTAGTGGGGCCAAAAAACCTAACCGGTTTCAAGACTGAGCTTCATAAATTTATGAAGGGGATGGGGGGAGGGATAACTCAGTGGTTTGAGCATTGGCCTGCTAAACCCAGGGTTGTGAGTTCAATCCTTGAGGGGGCCATTTAGGGATCTGGGGCAAATATTGGGGATTGGTCCTGCTTTGAGCAGGGGGTTGGACTAGATGACCTCCTGAGGTCCCTTCCAACCCTGATATTCTATGATTCTATGACAAAGTTGCCTATAATGGAATGTAGCCAATCTGCAACTGCTGTTAGCAAATATCTCTAACAGCCAGCAATGGGACACTAGATAAAGAGGGCTCTGAATTATTGCAGAGAATTTTTTCCCAGGTGTCTGGCTGGTGGGTCTTGCCCACATGCTCAGGATCTAATTAATTGCCATATTTGGGGTTGGGAAGGAATTTTCACCCAGGTGAGTATGGGCAAAGACCTTGCGGTGGTTTTGCCCTCCAATGCTGCCATGGTCACTTTTTGGTTTGAACTAAAGTAAATGATGGATTCTCTGTAACTTGAAGTCTTTAAATCATGATTTGAGGACTGGAGTAACTCAGCCAGTGGTTAGGGGTCTATTATAGGAGTGGGTGGGTGAGTTTCTGGTCCTGCAATGTTCAGGAGGTCAGACTAGATGATCCTTTCTGGCTGTAAAGTGTAAGTCCTTGAGTCTGAAGGAAGCACTGAGAAAGAAGCTGCCACATCTCACCCGTGCCTGACTGTCACTCCATACACATTGTAAGGAGAGTGATCACTTTAGATAAGCTATTACCAACAGGAGAGTGGGTTTGTAGGGGGGGGGGTCGGGGGGGGGGGAGAAAACCTGGATTTGTGCTGGAAATGGCCCAACTTGATTATCATACACATTGTAAGAAGAGCGATCACTTTAGATAAGCTATTACCAGCAGGAGAGTGGGGTGGGGGGAGAGAAAACCTTTTGTAGTGGTAAACACCCATTTTTTCATGGTTTGTGTGTATAAAAAGATCTTCTGTACTTTCCACAGTATGCATCCGATGAAGTGAGCTGTAACTCACGAAAGCTTATGCTCAAATAAATTGGTTAGTCTCTAAGGTGCCACAAGTACTCCTTTTCTTTTTGCGAATACAGAGTAACATGGCTGTTACTCTGAAACCATTCAGTTCCTGACTGCCTTTCTCACTGTTCTGGTTCTTCCCCTTGAATTGTACATTAGACCCTGCTATCAGGCCCCTCAGGTTCATTCACCACCTAGACCCTTATCCTTACATCTACCCCGGTACAGAGGAGGGCTTTCCTCTCCCTGCTTCATGATGTTAAGTCTCTGCAAGTGCAACCCAAACTTGCATTAGCCTTTTTTGTCTGACATAACACATTGCAATCTCAAGTACAATTTGCTGACAACTGCCATCCCAAAGTGTAAGTCTCTTGGAATTTATGCTTTTCAGGTTGCTTTCTTCCTGCTGTGGATTGTTCTTCCTAAAATGTATTAGTTTGCTGCTTCCTTTTCACTAACTTAGATCTCAGTTTGTTGTTTACTGTCTGTATTTCTAAGATCAATACTGTAGGTCCTTTTTATTATTATTTACCAGTCATGACTGCCTTTTGCAATAACTCCAACTTTAGTATTCTCTGTAATGTTCTTGTACATGCTGTTTACATCTTCTTTAATATCATTGTTAAAATCAGAACTAACTTTGAACCTTTCAGCAGCAGCATTGCACACCTCCCCACAGTATTCTGCCATTTATCATCACACGTTGTCTAGGAACCTTCATTCTGTTTTCAATCTACCTGACAGTGCTCATGTCCAAGGCAATTTGAATTCATTTTGTGAGATTTAGTGAGATGCTGTATTAAATCCTTTATTAAAATCATGCTGTATATCTTTTATTCACTAGTTCTGCAGTTCTATCAAAAAAGCAATCACTTTTTTTTCCAGCATGATTTGTTCCTTCCGAACCCATGCTGCTTATTGCCCATGGTTGTATTATCCTCTGAATGTTTGCAGTTTTTTTTTTTTCCTCAGCACTTGTTCTGTTATTTTGCTAGAGTCTGAAATTAGACGCACTGATTGGTGAATGAATTAAGGATCAATCATCTTTCCTTTTTCAAAGCTTGATGTCACACTTGTTTTGCTCTACTCCTCTGTTTGTGTTCCAGTTCTCCATGACTTTTCAAAAATAATTGTCAGTGGTTCAGCATTTGCAGGGTGCACCCAGGGATGCACGTCATCTGGATTAGCTGGTTGAATGTTTGGATTTTCCAAGTATTTCTTTACCTGCACATTATCAAGAGCTAGTTTTTCATGTCTTTCTTATTTTCCAACTGTCAAAACTTCTTATCTTTATTTTTTTTGACAAGTACAGACGTTAAAAATGTATCTGCCTTAGAATCATAAATTCTAACACCCTCCTCATTTACTAATGGGCCTACTTTCAAACTAGTGCTTTTCACTCACCTTTCACCTCTTATTAATCCCTTTGGCTAATGTTAACCCATTCTGGTCTCAATAATGCGAGGTGCTGAGCACTCTGGTCCTGATCCAGCAAAGCACCTAAACACATACTTAACTTTCTGCACCTAAGTCCTAATGATTTCTATTGGATTACTCACATGCGTAAAATTAAACGTGTGCCTAAGTGCTTTGCTGGGCTGCAATCAGAGGGCTCAGCCCCTTTCAAGAACAAGCCCTTGATTGTTGCTGCCATTATTAACCCACTTTGTATATTCTTGTTCATCCCCCCCATCCATTAATAAATGGAGTGGGATTGTTCACTATTTTATGGTGTGTGCCAGCTCTTCATTTCATACAGTTTCTATTTTTCATCAAGTTTTTACTCCGTAGGTTGTGTTTATGAATTTTCCCTAATTTACGGCCTGATCCAAAGCCCTTTGAAGTCGGCGTCTCCCTGTTGACCAAAATGGGCTTTGGATCAGGCTCTTAGTTACCAGCCTTATCGGTTATTTAATTTGGGTCCCCTTTTCCAGTTATCATCCTTGGTGGATTTTTTTGTTTTTTTTTCCCCTCCTCTACTTCTAGCTCTCTTTCCCTCCAGTTTGCTGCCCCATAATAAAAGACCTTTCACTTCCCTGCTCACTGACAACCTTCACAAAGCTATTAACTGCCTCTCAGCAGCTAGAGTGGTATTTTAAGTCCATTGTCCTGTGATCACATGTTCTCATGAGTGGCTGCTTGCCTGTATGTGTCTGCCACCTCCTACAGAAAGAGGCTGGTGTACGTGCACAATTTCCTAAATTAATTTTGCAGACTTATTTTCTTGAGCTACGATAATGTTGTTCCAATTGTCAGTATCTCTTAATAAGGATGTCATGGGATCACCGAGGAGAAGAGGCAACTCCTAGATGTAAACTCTTCCTCCCGAACCCCCAGTAAAACACAATAGTCTTTTGTCAAAAGGGGCACCTGAAGCTACAGATGGATCTTGTCTATAGTTACACCATCTCGGGCTGTGATTTCTGAAGCTAAATAGTGTCAGAGTGTATCAGTATTTAGATGGAAAAGCTCCATGATAAACCCAGATGCTTCAGAAAATAATGCACTCTTTCCTTGGAATCACTACTGAACCAGTGCTTCAGCACGATTTTAGCAGGCAGTGGATTCTTAGAGTATGTCTTTCCCATAAAATATAATGCCAAGGCCCTGTGTATCTTGTGGTCAGTAAAAGATCCCATGGTGCCTTTTTTAAGATTAGGAATGTTTTAAAACTGCAGTTTTGCTGATAGTAGAGAGACAAGGAGGGTGATGTAATTTACTGGACCAACTTCTGTTGGTGAAAGAAACAAGCTTTTGAGCTTTGCAGCGCCTGTATTTGAATGGTAAGTGATGTGATTCAGCCACATGATGGGCCAGATCCTTGGAGCTGGCTAAGCACTACTAACTGCAGGGCCTGAGAGAGTGAAGGAGTAAAGCCACCTTTACAATCCCCCGACCCTGTAGCCTGCTTTGATGCTCAGGACTGCTCTAATGTACGCTAACTACAACAACCTTCTATGTAAATTTGCACTGGCCCAGAATCGCAAGAGTAACCTGAACTCTGTCTATGTTCCCTCCTGCCCTAAACAGACTCCCTACTCTGGAGGGATCATGAAAGGGTATTTTAAAGCCAGTGTCACGGTTCCTCCCCCACTCTGAACTCTAGGGTACAGATGTGGGGACCTGCATGAAAACCTCCTAAGCTTACTTTTACCAGCTTAGGTTAAAACTTCCCCAAGGTACAAATTAATTTTATCCTCTGTCCTTGGAATAACCACTGCCACCACCAAACTCTAACTGGGTTTTCTGGGAAACGTAGTTTGGACACGTCTTCCCCCCCAAAAATCCTCCCAACCCTTGCACCCCACTTCCTGGGAAAGGTTTGGTAAAAAGCCTCACCAATTTGCATAGGTGACCACAGACCCAAACCCTTGGATCTGAGAACAATGAAAAAGCATTCCGTTTTCTTAGACGAAGACTTTTAATAGAAATAGAAGTAAATAGGAGTAAAGGAATCACCCCTGTAAAATCAGGATGGTAGGTACCTTACAGGGTAATTAGATTCAAAACATAGAGAATCCCTCTAGGCAAAACCTTCAGTTACAAAAAAGACACACAGACAGAAATAGTCATTCTATTCAGCACACTTCTTTTCTCAGCCATTTAAAGAAATCATAATCTAACGCATACCTAGCTAGATTACTTACTAAAAGTTCTAAGACTCCATTCCTGTTCTATCCCTGGCAAAGCAGCATACCAACAGACACAGACCCTTTGTTTCTCTCGCTCCTCCCAGCTTTTGAAAGTATCTTGTCTCCTCATTGGTCATTTTGGTCAGGTGCCAGCGAGGTTACCTTTAGCTTCTTAACCCTTTACAGGTGAGAGGATTTTTCCTCTGGCCAGGAGGGATTTTAAAGGGGTTTACTCTTCCCTTTACATTTATGACAGCCAGCATAGCCAGCTCTCTGCCAACCAGGGATTCCCCTGTCAGGAGAACCCTCAGCTGCCCTTTTGGGGCTCCTTTCTGGCACATTTATTCTACAGTAGGGCAAAGGGGTCAGACTGAGGGCCAAGAATCTGGCCTGAATACATGTACATTATTTTTATCCTCTCAAAGAAGGTATTTCGTCAGAAGCATGAAGAACAGAGCATCCAAGACATCCTGCAGAAGGAGTCTGGATAACTAACTGGAAGAAATGTTTAAAATGGTCTCTTCAAATAAAACGCAGACTGGTAGGTTTATGTAAAAACAGGGGCTCTGGATTAAGGTTAGGTGGAAAGCACACGTCATTTATTGTTCTTTTTAGTTTTATATATAGACCACAGATTAAGAATAATTTAAAAACTCATTTGTAAAATGAGTTTTATCCCCTTTGATTTGTTCGTTCTTTTGCTCTGTCAAAATGCATTTCAACTGAATGCCGGGAAAAGGGGGAGAATTGGCTTTGTAACAAAAATACACATATTATACATACATACACACATCACTGTGCCCTACTGCAGTATACCTCCGTATCAGCAAAAGTCTTTATTGTGTCCACTTCAACATAGGTTTCTGTTATCCACTAACAGTACATTTATGTGAAGAAACAAACAAAACAAATATATTCATTAGCATACTAGTATCACAAAGGCAACTGTAGGTCTGTAAAGCCACTAGCACAGGAAGCTAGTTCTCTCTGTTTTGTGTCTTCCATTGTTATGTTTTTGTGAAGGAGAAAGACTGTTTGCATAGGTCCAATAGTGTGGTAAGTCACCCACTAGAGCACCCCAGAGAAATTAAAGTAAGAGGCTGCTATTTTCTATAGATGATCAAAAAGATTTAACGAAATGGGGAAATAAAACAAAACCAAAACAGCCAGCTTGCAAGGGTGAGAGTCCTGATTTCATTGAAGGTCTTTGGATTAATGACCAGACAGACAGATGCAAAACAGGCTGTATGTGGGGGGAGGGATTCCTAACTGGAGGGCTGCGGGTGGCATAAGTGTCTTCATTCCTTGAAAAATACAAGGGTGGTGACAGAACAACTGTGAAGGACAGCTGTCAAAATGGAGGAAAAAATCTGCACAGTGCAAGTGATTGTATGCTGGTAAGTGATGCTAAACACCCAGCTACCTTTTCCACTCGCATCCAGACAAACTGTGCTTTCTTGATGTTCCCTGCAATGATCTTAAACCTGGGATGAGGAACCAGAAATTGTTTCCTGTATTCAGAATTTTAAAATGTTATGAATGCATGGTTGCTAATGGCAGTGATCTCTGCTTCCTGGGAGTCATCCCTGCAGGAGAGCTGATTTCTTTGGGGTAGAAAATTTTATACAAACACCAGATCTGTCATAGCAAATCCATCAAGATTATCCCCTGTACGCTAGCCATTCCACTATACTATCAAAAATAAATAAAATCAAGTAAAAATAAACATCTTCATCAGGCATTCAGTAAATTAGGAGTTGCCCTAAGGGACACAAATCCCAACATGTGAGTGCCTACAGGGCATTTTTTAATAAAATATAAGTATGCTCTGGCAGCTAGTACAGAACATGGAAGTACTATATTAAATTGTATAATTAATTTTATTATGTTTTATTAGGAATGTAATTGCATACACACAACAGCTGATTGAAATTATACACGTGCCCAATATGTAATGGAACCCTTATACAATAAAATATATAAGAGAACATACTAAAAATACACTCAATATCCTGCAAAGAGGTCTGTGGCACCTTATAGACTAACAGACCTATTGGAGCATGAGGTTTCATGGGTGAATACCCACTTCGTCGGATGCATGCACTCAATATCCTGAAATTCATACAATATACAGGGAAATTTCACAAGTTGCCACACACCTGTACAACACTAAAATGTACATTTTATATGTAGTATACATGCACGCACACCCAGTTATACACACATGTATACTCACAGGCATATAATATAATATTTAAATAGTACCACTCTCCTCCCTCTAGCCAAAATGCTGGAGTGTTGTATATTAAAATAAGATCATAATAGAGTAGAAATATTTTTTTAAAAACACAGGGTCTATTTTAAAATAATGAAAATGGGGAGAGATCAAAGGAAACAAGACTTGAGGTGGGAGGGAATGTTATGCTGTAGGGCTGTCATAACAGAATTGTGATCTCAGGTTGATTTCAGACAGGATGGTGGAATCTTTAAACCGTGGGGGATATATAAGCACAGATACCCATCAGTTCAAAGCTCAAGGAGTAGGTCTTACATGTAGCTAGAGTGAAGCCTGGTAAGGGATTTAAAGAACCATAGGCAGCAACCAATGTAAAGAATGTAGGGCAGGTTAATATGTTGTGATCTAACAGTGAACACTCATGCCTCTGCAGTCTGAATAAGCTGCAGAGCGGTAGCTGCACTACCAAGAGCCCTCTGAAGCGGGAATTAGAATAACCGAGCTTCAGTTGCAAAGTCATCAGTGAATAAAAAAGACTCAGCTGGTGTAAACGGCATGATTCTGTGACTGGAGGAGTGAGACTCCTCTGATAGATGACCTCTGCCAAACTGCAAGGCTGTGTTTGCGGGCTTGGGGACGAGTAAGCACTGCTGCAATCAACTTGCAGCATCACTCAGACTTTTCTATAGAACAGGGGCTGAATCTGCAAGTTCCACAGGGCAAGTGAAATACAATTTGCATCATCGGCATAATAATATTCTATCCTACATTTAGTAATGAGGCTTCATATATACAGCATGGGAGATGGGAGGGAGCCTTGGAGGATGCCACATTTCACATTCCTCCACTGTGGACCAGCACATCCAGTTGTCTCATTTTCTCGGCAGCTAAAGGAACGGCCCTGTGGTTAAAGTGCTGCAGTGGGACTTGGGAGATCTGAGTTAAAACCCTCATTCTGACACAGATCTTTTTTGTGACCTTAGGTAAGATATTTCGACTGTCCATGCCTCAGTACCCTGTCTGTAAAATGTGGATAGTAACAGATTGTATCTCCTGCCCTTTATCTGTCTTGATCTATATAGATTCCTTGGAACACAGATTAACTGCTACTATAAATCTGAAGTGCCTAGTACATGAGCATCCAGCATTGATTGGGCCTCTATGTGCTGCCATAGTACAAGAAATTAACAACAATAACGATGACTGAGAGAAGTTTCAGAAATAACTGCAATATCCCTTAGTTGTTAAAACAACAACAAATAATCAGTCATATTAAAAAGCTACCAAAAAGCCCAGCCTGATCAACATGGTACTAAAAATTATTATAGGTAACACAGTACGGTTGCCCACCACTTTCTGTTATAGGTTTCTCGTCAGTTTCTTATATCTTTTCCTAAGCAACTGTTTGAGCTACAATTTCCAACGATGGGTGTCTTCCTCAGATTGTCTTTTTTTTCTTATATTGCAACTAAAAGAGTTCCGGTGTTTCGACATTGAGATTAAGGAAAAATACATTGTTTTGTCCATGTGAAAAATATACAACCGTTTCTTTGAGAAGCTCTAGGACCCAGCAGAATTTTACCCACTTTGCCAGCAGAGCTCAAAAGTCCTTGAACTACAGCATGGTTGCTTTTTTACCTAGATTATGAGCGCTGATCAAATTTTTTCAAACATGGCTGTCTAAATGTAGGCTTCTAAATTTCTGATAAGCACCTAAATAAATGTGCCCAGATTTGCATCTCTGAGGAATCTGAAGACTTCTATTTAAATGCTTAATCATAGATTTATCTGAAGTTGGATCATTTTGTTATCTGTATTCTTTGGCTTTTGGAGCTAAGAAAAAGGTAACTTCATCTTTCTTAAAATACATTTTAATATAGAAATATTTGAGAATCTTTGCATGATATTATACATGTTCATACATTTTAAACTTCTGAATTGATATTCATCAAAGTGAACTGACTTTTTAAGTCTCAGTAAGATCTAAAATAAAAGCCAGGTTTAGCATTCATAGCTTCAGCCACTTTTCTGGTTGGGAAACGCTGGAAAATTATTTTTGTCATACCTGCTTAATCAAAACCAGTTGAATCAATTCTCCTCAAGCTTTCCAACCTTTTGCGCTGAGATAAAGTAAGCAGAACTGAATCCCCAAGAAAATTTATTTGAAAGAAAGTCTTGAGCAACTGAAAAGGAAAGTATGAATGGAAACCACTTTAAAGTAACAAGAACAATCGTTACAAAACACACCTGTTCTAACATAAATGCCAAAGGTAATGGAAATGCAAACACACCTGTTTTCTATGGTATGTGGTACATACAGGGTAGCTCATGATCTGCTCTGTGGGGGTATTATTTACAGCCTTCCTCTCACCAACAAGAAAGTCACCTAAAAGAGGGCAAGGAGAAAGCAGAGCCCTGGGTCCATTCCCTCCCTTCCCTATTTTTCCCTCTGCTTCAATCTACAAAGTGGGGTTGGAACACTAGATGTGGGGGAGAATGGAGGGGTAAGGGAAGAAATTTGCAGCAGCCTAATGCATATCACAAAGTACATCTCCACCAGTGAACTCCTGGAGAGACTGCACCTTTGGAGGCACAATCTGTCTTGGTGCTTACCCAGGGAGTGCACCTCTGCGCTACCCTTTTTTCAGGGATGGTCGGATAATAATTGACAGCACCATGTACACAGGTTATTCCGGTGTGCTTGGCCCAAGACAGCTGGTCCCACCCCACTAGTTTCCCTGAGACCAGCGTGATGGCTCTTCCGGAGTCCACTAATGCAATGGTCTGTATGCCATTCATCCTAACTGGCCACATGTATCTATGGGGGGCCATCAAGACTCCCACAAGGTTTATCAAGCCACAAAGATCTTCATGATCCCCCAGATTGCACTGCACGGGCTCCTCCACATTAGGGCACTGGGCGGCTATATCCCTTACTTCCCTACAAGCATAACACCTATATCTTGCTCTAGGTGTCCCCCTATTCTTTGGGCTAGTGGGTTTTACCCCACAACCATCTCTCCCCAAGTCCCTTCATGGCCTCAGGCCGCTCTTCAGCCTCCTTCCTCCCCAACATAATTCTGCCTGGTGCTTCAGAAAGCTGGGCCCTCAGGGCAGGGACTGGCCTCTTGACCAGGCGCATCTCTTCCCCAGTAGTCTGAGAATGTTCTTTGGCCATCAAGTGTCTCTCTACGAGGGCAACTAATTCATCATAGGAGGCGGGGTAATTTTGGCTGACCTATCCTCGTAAGACTGGTGGTAGTCCTCTCATGAACCTGTCCAGGACTACGACTTCCAAAATTTTCTCTGGGTGGTGGATCTTGGGTTGCAGCCACTTCCATGTTAGATGGATCAGGTCAAACAGTTGGGACCTTGGTGCTTTCCATCCCAGTACCTCCACTCATGGAATCTCTGGGCCCTTATAGCTGTTGTCACCCCAGACCTCACCAGGATCTCAGCCTTCAACTGGGGATAATCTGTAGCCGCTTTCGCCACCATGTCGTAGTAAGCCTTTTGGGCCTCCCCACACAAGAAAACAGAGAGGATGCTGGCCCACTGGTCTAGGGGCCAGGCCTCATGTAGGGCTGTTCTCTTGAAGGCGAGAAGATACACCTCCACATCATCATCCATGGTCATCTTCTGTGGATAACTACTTGCCCTTAGGGACCATGTCCCTTTGTGGCCATGCATCAGAGTGGTCAGGGCCTTCAGCTGGTTCATGACCTCCTGCAGGATGGCTTGATTCTTGGCTGCCTGATTCATCAGCAGTTGATTTGTTTCCTGCTGTAGCTGTACCAACTCCTGTTGGGCAGCCATCTGGACCCTGGTAGCCTCTTGTTGTGCTGCTGTGGCCTGTACCAGCGCCCTCACTACATCATCCATTTTGGGGGTGGGGGTTATTTACCTTGCCCTGGGATGGTTCGCCACAAAGTCTATCCCACCCCTGACACTACATGTAGGGTGACCAGACAGCAAGTGTGAAAAATTGGGATAGGGTGGGGGGTAACAGGTGCCTATCTAAGACAAAGCCCCGAATATTGAGACTGTCCCTATAAAATCAGGACATCTGGTCACCCTAACCAAATGTGGCAAGGCACCTCTTTTCTCTCACCACACTTACCACTTCCCCCTCTGGTGATGGTGGGCCTGGGGTAATCAAGCACTCAGGCAGGGTTTGCTTTCACCCTTCTGTGCTCCCTTGGTTGTATTTTCAGGGTAGGCCTCAGGGTAGGCCTAAGGGATGATCCTTCACCAAACAAGAAGGAAACAGTCTCATAAACAAAAAAACAGGGGGGTACCTTTCCCTGCCCCCTCACTGGTGTCATCCTGTTGGTTGCCCTGGGGTTTCAGTCCTTCCCTTAGCAGGCACTCAGGTTTGGCTGTTTCCCCTACGGGAAGAAGCACAGCTTCTCACCCTGGAACAGCCTATTTCTCTGCTGCCACTAGCCTGGCAGCAGCTTGTCATAGAATCATAGGACTAGAAGGGATCTCAAGAGGCCATCTAGTCCAGTCCCCTGCACTTATGGCAGGACTAATCTAAACCATCCCAAACAGGTGTTTGTCTAACCTGTTCTCAAAAATCTCCCATGATGGAGATTCCACAACCTCCCTAGGCAATTTATTCCAGTGCTTACCCATCCTGTCAGTTAGAAAGTTTTTCCTAATGTCCGACCTAAACCTCCTTTGCTGCAATTTAAGCCCATTGCTTCTTGTCCTATCCTGTCTCTCGCTCCCTTTGCTCTCCCCCAGAGGAGGGGTTTTTAAAGGCCTCAGGCAGCCCGTAATTGGATGCAGGTGTCCCTAATTGACCTGTATCACAGAATATCAGGATTGGAAGGGACCTCAGGAGATCATCTAGTCCAACCCCCTGCTCAAAGCAGGACCAATCCCCATTTTTGTCCCATATCAACTTAACAGCCCCCTCAAGGATTGAACTCACAACCCTGGGTTTAGCAGGCCAATGCTCAAACCACTGAGCTATCCCACCCCCCCGAGGTAACCTCTTCTCAGCTTGTAGGAAAAAGGGCCTTTATCATTCTAGGGCTAATATATTGGCCTTCCAGGACCCTCTTGCAGCTGTCCGGCCTGACTTTGTCACAGTTGGTATAACTTATGTTGCTCAGGGGTGAATAAGCCACCCCCTCCACCCCCCGAGCAACATAAGTTACACCGACCAAAGTACCAGTGTGCACAGTGCTATGTCAGTGAGAGAGCTTCTCCTGTCGATATAGCTACTGCTGCTCACTGGGGGTGGATTAATTAAGTCGATGAGAGAGCTCTGGCCTGTTGGCTTAGAGCGGCTACACGAGATAGCTTACAGCACAGCTGCAGCACCACTGTAAGCTGTCTACTGTAGCCATAGCCAGTGCATAAAACAACAGACAACAGGGGGATACAGACAGATGAACAAGCACAAGGCAACAGTGAGACAGTACTGGCCGGTGTGATAGGCAGTAGTCTCAACAGACTAGCTGCCTAACTTTTTATTGAGATCTTTGCTGTGTTGGGCCATATCTAGCTCATATATTTATTTGAGATACACATATTGCTTAGAGGCACCCCTTCTGGCCAAAATGGGGACAGAGAACTGGAGCAAATGCAGAATCATGACAAGATCCTTCCTCCTCTCCCACTGCCAAGAAATTTACTTTGAATTTCTAATATCAACAATGGCAAATTTGTCACTTACTAAGGCCAGAAAGGGCCAGGAGCACAAGAAGAGAACGAGCAACTGAAATCAAACAGGGACAACACTGGTCAACTTTGTACTACTGGAAAAATATGGGCTATTTTGACCACCATGTTTTTAAATCAAGCCTGAGGACCTGTGTAACTATTTCTCTTGGAGGACAGCCAGCGTGTCTAAGCCAGCGCATGTAGAATGCTGGATACGCTGAATGCACATTGGACCAGTTCGGCAGCCACTTGAAGCACAAGTTCTCACTCTAAGTGAAACGCCTCTCTATCTTGGCTACGTATGCTGCCGAAGATCTTTTTTTGTTTCTCTATGATGCGTATTCACAGGAAGAAAGAGACGGGAGTGGACTTGGCTGTCAGCACAAAATAGAAGCAGCAGGAATTTGGCAGCAGGTAGAGCTGTTTAAAAATCTGAACACTAACACTTCCTAAGGCACTTCTCCAGGACAGTAGAATGCATAAAATACTAAGAGTTCTGCTAGTATTTAATAGGCCATGCTTTCAATCTACTTTTGATGCAATATCTGTTAGTCAAAGTATTTTTTTCAATGTACTATTCTTCTCAAGTCCTAAATTGCCCTAAGTGTACATAATCAGATATACTTCTAATGGCTCAGATGGATTGTTAGGTTAGTAGATGAAAAATCTTAGAAAAAAATGTTGGTATCTACCAAATACATGCCTGCTAATTATTATACTAATTATAAAATTAAAACAGAGACAAAGGGACCATCACTAACTCAATGTTTTATTGGACATTGTTATTGAGTATGTTTTAGTACATGCGTTTGAAAACACTTGTGCTTCCTTCTTCAGTGCTTTATAGCAATTTTCTAAAAATATAGTTAGGGATGCATCCTAGTAACAATTGTGCAGGGTCTATAGTCATTTATTATCCCAGACAGTCCTTGTCAAGTCTGACAATAGAGCCCAGTGAGCCAAGCCTTTTAGAAATGGAAATGCCATTTTCTTAACATGCACGATTAAAAAAAAAAGCACTGACACCGCTCTCCCCCCCCCCCACAGAGTTATAATTGTGGGTACACGATTGGCCCTCTAAAAATGGGTCTTTCAGCTTTCTGCCAACTGTGACATCCTGTATGGTGTGTGGACAACTGCACTTGGCATTGGAAAACTGAGGCAAAAGGTCTAATATTCTAGAAATTTGGTCCTGCTTGCTAGGCTGGATTGGGGATACCAGGATATAGGGATTGGGGATTCCTGTTTTATTCCCCGTCCAGCTCTGTTTGGATCCTTTAGCAACACTAATAAGATGGAGTCAGTATTAACTTTGGCCTGCACCCTCTGTGTGCTCTGGAACAGCCACCGATGACGTACTCCAGGGGAAGGCCCTCGCGACTGAATCCATCACTCTATGGCTGCTATGTAGTCATCGGTGGCTCAGGGCTTCTGTGCATGGATGGTCCTTGCAGACGTCAGGGACCCAGCAGCTTGGTGGACAAAACCCAAAGGGTATGGAAGAGGACAAAATGATCCAGAGAGCACTGGGGACTTCACAGAGCCTCCTCTTCTCTAGCAGTTTTTTCCCTAGGCCTATGATTTTACAATTTATTAATTAAGAACTAGGCACTCTGTTAAAAAGCGAGCAGGGCCTATTTGAACGTGTGCCCACTCTTTTAATGCAGTGGTTGTGCTGCTGTATATTACCTGGCATGATGTGCATGATCAAAAGAAAAGAAGCATGAGGTGACATTACGATTGAAATGTGAATGGGAAAGCAGCTCATGCGTCTCTTTGGCTCAGATCTCTACATTAATTCACAGGGGCTCATGAAATCCCATAGAAGCTCAGGCATGATGAGTGTGTGAGATTTTTAGCCGTTTCTTTCGAGAGATACGTTAGAAAAAGAAATGGGGTTTCACAGAATACTTTGGCAGTTTAAAAAAAAAAATATTCCCCTCATTGGGAGATTGATGATGTTTTAGTACCATTAGCAATAACCCTCTCTGAATATCCTCTAAGGATGCTACTGTTATTACCACTGAAAACTTGGCAATCCACTGTAGCAGCATAAAAATTAAACTGATGAGCTGTAACTTAAATATCTAACAATAAGAAATCATATGCAGTATTTAAATATGTTACAGCTTGGGAATTCATAGATGTAGCTAACGGACAATTTGACAGAGCAAATATTAATGAGAGGAGCCTGGGCTGGGGGAGGTGGGGGAAGGAAGAATGGGCTTAGGAGTACCAGGTACAGTGGCACTGGAGGTGAAGCAAAGGGACAAGAGGTTTGGGAAGCAGTGGCATGGGTGATTATTAAGACATTAGAAGGTCTGATCCTAGGACCATTGAAAGAGTCCCATTGATTCATAGATTCACAGACATTTAGGTCAGAAGGGACCATTATGATCATCTAGTCTGACTTCCTGCACAACGCAGGCCACAGAATTTCACCCACCACTCCTACAAAAAAAACCCTCACACCTATATCTGTGCTATTGAAGTCCTCAAATCGTAGTTTAAAGACTTCAAGGACCAGAGAGAATCCCCCAGCAAGTGACCCGTGCCCCATGCTACAGAGAAAGGCGAAAAACCTCCAGGGCCTCTTCCAATCTGCCCTGGGGGAAAATTCCTTCCCGACCCCAAATATGGCGATCAGCTAAACCCTGAGCATATGGGCAAGATTCATGAGCCAGGTACTACAGAAAATGGAGATCAATGGACTTTGGATTAAGCGCTAAAAAGAGAGAATGTTTAAACACTAAAATTAAGATATTTTTATTTATCATGGACTAAATCTTAAGGTCCTAGCTCAGGGTCAGATCCTGCCTATCCCTTATGTGGGACCACAGTGTGAGAGGTGGCAGAAGAAGCTTCCCCCTCCTGCAAACATAAGGGAGTGTGGGGATCTGGCCCGTTAGCCGTTTTAAGCCAACCCATGAGCTCCCGTTGGGGAGCGGGGTCGGGGCCTGCTCCGGCGCTCCACCCAGAGCGCTGGGTCAGGAGCCACACCACGCAGTTCGGTCCAGCTCTGGCCAGGGTGCAGGGTTGGGAGCTGCACCACACAGCTCCCAGAAGCTGTACCATACAGCTCCCAGAAGTCACAGCATGGCCCTGCTCTAGCTGGGGTGCAGGGTCCGGGGCCGCTCCACACAGCTCCCAGAAGCCAGAGCATGGCCCCGCTCCGGCTCCTAAGCGCTCCAATGGGATCTGCATGGGCAGTGCCTGCGGACAGGGCAGCATGCAGAGCCACCTGGCTGTGCCTCTGCGTAGGAGGTGGAGAAGGGACATGCCACTGCTTCCAGGAGCCGCTTGTGGTAAGTGCCACCTGGAGCCTGCACCCCTGAGCCTCTCCCCACACCCCAACCCCCTGCCCCGGCCCTGATCCCCCTCCCATTCTCCAACCCCCTCGATCCCAGCCTGGAGCACCCTCCTGCACCCCTAACCTCTCATCCCCAGCCCCACCCCAGAGCCTGCACCCCCAGCCAGAACCTGCACCCATTCCTGAACCCCACCCCAGCCCTGATCCCCCTCCCGCCCTCCAAAACCCTCGGTCCCAGCCCAGAGCACCCTCCTACACCCTAAACTCCTCATCCCCAGTCCCCCCCGCACCCCAACCCCAATTTTATGAGCATTCATGGCCTGCCATACACTTTCTTTTCCCCTATTTGGCCCTTGGGCCAAAAAGTTTGCCCACCCCTGGTATAGAATATTTTATTGTTAATTACAACTGACCAGTAATTTTTTGACATTTTTTCATTGGAAAATGTGGATTCATCAAAATTGAAACTATTCAGTGAAATTTCTAATTGATTGAGAAAGAGAAAAAGCAAGCACCCAGAACAGCCAATAGCCCATTGGTTAGGGCACTCACTTGAGATGTGGGAAACCCTGATCCAAGTCCCTCTTCTGAATCAAGCTGTTAGCCAACATATATGTTATGTGTATTGTACACCACATTGATATGTATTACACCAATGACATTAATATATACTATATTATATATGAATGTTGGATAGTTCTATTAAGCTCTATGCTGTGAATCATATTTTCCCAGAATGCTGTGCGTTCCTGTTCACTCATGCTAAGGTATATCCCATAACACTTTGTAACAGTTCGGCACATACAGATACAAATCCTGTCAGAAGCAAGATGTCTTATTAATGGTGTGCTTGGTATAGTTAGGTAATGCACAACTCATTGATAGCTGGAATGTGATGCCCGAAACAAAGATAAGGGAAGGTATAGGATGGTGCAGAAAAACAATATAAAGAAGCTGATATGGATTGGTAGGTTAAGTGTTGGTTGATGTAGATAATGATGTCTAGCTTGTAAATAGGTGTATTATAAATATTGCTAGTCTTAGGTGCATATTCTCAAAGCTGATCTCTGTAAGGTGAATGAATGTTGTGAGATTGATTGCATCCTGGAAGTAGTGGTATGTCTGCCTTCTTTTCCTACTGTACTGCTTTGTCCAAGACTAATAAACTGACTAAGCTTGGCTATTTGGTCTCTAAAATATTTTTAATATTGAACCGTAAGTGTAGTCTACTGATTGCCCATACATTGATGACTCAAAAAGGCAGAGCGGGACTTAAATCTGGGTCTCCCATATCCCAGGGAAAGTCCTAACCCTCGGGGTGGGTCATGCTCAATTCCCCCAACCCCCACGATTTTTGGAAGGTCTTTTTTTTCATTCCACCTAGGAACAAAAGAAAACAAAAATCTCAAAGCCTTGACATTTTTCACAAAACAGAATTCTTGTTTTCTGGCCAGCCCTATTAGTAATGGAGACCAAGCAGCAGACCAGTAGCTGTATCTCAGCTTGCTGCATGTCCACCCATTACCAGCTGGCAACATTCCATGGGCATCATTCACAAGAGAAGTGACTGTCAAGGAGGGATTGGAAAGAGAATGAGGTAGGTACTTTATAGATTTATCCACTGGCCTGCTCCACTAGGGATAGTAAACTGCACCCCCAGAAAGGGCTGCTGTATGCCCAGGAGCTCCTGGAGGCCTTGTGTCTTTCTAAGGTAAATGGCTCCTGATGCTCTCCCTGGGATGAGGAGGCTCCCCCAGGCTGTTACACAATCCAGCTCAGTTTTATTCAGTCCTTATTCAGCCATGCCCATTGATTGCAAATGGGTGTTTGCCTGAATAAAGAGCGAATGCAAGGGCCCAACTAATCAGACACCTGTTTTGCATTGGTGTAATTCCTTCAGGGGGGTTACTCCTGATTTACACTGGTGTAAGTGAGATCAGAATCAGGCCCTCAGAATTTGGCCAACAGATATTTTGTGAGATTTCTGTGCATATGTCATTACCTGTCCATCTCCCCGCAATGCACTATGGTATGTGCATATTATTGGCATATCACATTACCATTCTGGTTTGACTGGCAGTGATATTATCAGGGAACAAAAATCATTCCTTCCTCCTCTGCCTCCCATACCATATGAGCTGGCTCTAAAGCTGCTTTTTAAGGTGCTTGTTAAAACCACAGTGCACTAAAAAGTTTGTTCCAGTACATTTATCATAAAATTCAGTGAAGGACAGCAATACTTGCAGGAAAATACCGTGCCAAGAACAGTGTGTAAATAACACTTTTACAATGGGAAATATTGATCATGAATCTGTCTCACAAGACTAACATTTTTTTGTCAGTTAGCAAACCCTTTAAAATGTAAAGCTATATCAAAGTTATTTCTATATCAATAACAAGTAGGCTATGAATATCATACAGTTGCAAGCTAGAAGCAGAGAGAGTTGTTTCTCGAGCATGAAAACCCCCTCTAGTATGCTAATGAACATAATTCTGATGTTTTTCTTCAATGTCAGAGCGCTTGATATAGAAACAAATTGAGCTTTAAATAGGATTTTGTAGACAATTTGTGTAGGTGCATGAACATTTTAGCAAGTGGAGAAATTGCACAGAAATAAAATCTCTGCTTATACCAGTAGCACAAGTGGCCAGTACAGAGAAAGGAAAGAGGAAGGCACCATTCAAAGTGACTGCCATTATTAAGAAAACAAAAACGTTTTCTCTCTTATCCGTAACA